>NW_020454328.1:55713-161698 GCF_003342845.1 Nothoprocta perdicaria | reverse complement strand
CAGTGGGTCGGGGGGGGGCGCAAGGGGCTCAGGGTGACCAGGGTGGGAGGGGGCAGCACAAGGTGTGTGAGGGGCTCAGAGACGTCAAAAAATAATAATAAAGTAAAAATATGTAATAAAGTAAAATAACTCTTCCTGAGCAAAAGCGAGAGGACCTCGCGGAGGGGGGGTGTCCCGGCCTCTGCAGGGGGGGCAGCCCGGGGTCTCCCAGTTTGTGGGTTTTTTTTCCCCCCCTAATAAAGAAGAAATTCTAGAGTAAATTTTCAATAGGCTGGTAAAAACGAATCACAGCCATTAGAGCAGTGCTAATTAGTAACATTTGCAGTTAATGATGGTCGAGGGGAAAGGCGAGGGTGGGGCAGGGGGGTGGGATGTAAATCATATCCTTGCTGCTTGAGTTTGGATTTTGGGTGGAGGGAGGAGATYTGGAAGGTGTCACGTCCCCAGTGCTCCATCCTCCCCCATCTGCACCTAGGAACTCCTGCATCCCGGTGCCCTCCAGCTTCCGGCACTTGGAGCCTCTCTGGGTGGAAACGGGAGAGTCTTTATCATTCCAAGCATCTGAAATGTTTAAATATGTAAACGTTTTGGCTAGGAAAAATCCCATTTAATTAAAAATATCAATGCTGATTTTTAAGATACTCCATCTCTATCAGCAGCCAGCACTAATGCTTCCAACATTTGATAACATTTAATGGATCGTTCATCATAACACATATACATTTTTTTTCACAGGGTTTTGGAAAGATAAAACATCAGAAGCTCCCGATCTTTTACAGTGTGGTTTTGATACCTTTGCTTTGCCTCTGGTGCCTGTAAAATATTTCAAGTGCCTTTTCCATAGCATTTCTGCAGCCCTGCGAAGGCCTCTGAATGCATTTACACAAAGCAATATGTATAGGAAAAGGAGAGCCAAGATTCCTCCCTGAGAGTCCAGGAGTGTTAAATACCTCAAACCTTTAAATATAAAAGGTGATCCGAAATCTGGAAAGTCTGCAGCCATTCGGCCAAAATGCCAAAGGACTTGGGACCGGATTGTTTCCTTAACACTGAGCGTGAGTCGGTGAATTCTCCTTGGGGCATCACATCCAGAGAGAGCAGCCTCTGCCTGTGGAGCAGACAAGGCAGGAATTACGACCAAGGGTTTCCCTGAGCTCGGGGCAGCCAACCTGTGTGGATTCTCTAGTGTCTAGTAAGGCTGGGCCTAGCCTCGCTTCCCAGGCCCAGGAAATCAGAAGAGTCTCTCCCTGTTTCCACAAGGCTCAGAGGGAGTCTCTACACTGCCCTGAGATAACGTGTCATCACCTGACTCCTTCCCGAGGCCATTCTGAGAGCCTCCCACACTCCGGCTCCTGCCGCTCCCTCCGTCTGCACCTTCGGGCATTCCAGCGATGAGGCGGCTCCAATACCCCAACCCGCTGGGAGAGCATCCAGCTCGCTCAGCCTCCACATGTGCCACGAGCCAAGCACGAGCTCAGCCCCCATCCCAGGGGTCTGCAAGAGCCAGCCCATGCGGTGCCCCGAATCCTGCCCAGACAACCCAAAACTCGCAGGAAGGAACGAGAAAAGGATTACATTTTGCTTCTTCAAAGTGCCCGGYGCTGGCAAAAACACAATTTGCTCTGCACGCAACTGAAACAAGGTGCTGCCTTTGCCCTGTGTGCCAGCAACCCCTTCCCCGTCCTTGACTGGGTCCTTACTGACGTCCCAGCAAACGGGAAGATATTAGTCTCGGCAGGATTTGCCTCCTGCTTCTCTTCCTCCTGCAAAAAACTGGCATAATAACACACCACCTTACAGGGCTTCTGAAAGCTTCAATTAAACAAACTGCTTGGAGATCTGTGTAAGAGGAAGATTAAATCAACATCCTATTGTAAAGCTGGAGTTACTGCATGCATATTTCTGTAAGGATATTCATGTCTCTGTATGAACGGGTGTAAATACGTACCAACCTTCGTTACGAGGCTTGTCTCAGTGGGGAAGAAATCACTTGAAGTTAAGGAAAAGCCAGATTTAGTTTTCCATATAACCTTGAGCGACCTCTTTGCATCCAGCCTAGGCACTGGATGTCAGGAAAAAAAAAATCCACATGTATGAGTGTAATTAAAGGCTGCCCCGTGATGTATCTGCATAGTGCCTTGTGCCAGCTCCATCGCATGTATCAGGGAAGGGAAATGGGTCATTTTTCCCCTCAGAAAGAGGTATGCCCGGGTGGGGGGCCATAGGATTCTGGTGGTAACACCCCAAATGCAATGAAAATGCAAGACCCCCACGAGTCCTTGTGACTACAAAATCTCAAAACCCTGACGGTGGCGCTCAGCCTGGCTCTCACCTTGCAATCAAGCTGCTGCTCCCGGGCTCTGCGTCAGGGCTGGCAGTGAAGGCTCTTTGGGACTATTCCACACAAGGCAGGCTAATCCAGCAGGGTCTCAGTCTCTCCAGGATGTTCTTATTCCCAGAGCCAGCCATGCATGGACAGGCTGGAAGTTCCGGGCAGGCACTGGCACGTCAGCGTTTGCYACCAGTGCTTTCCAACCACAGCCCGCTCCTGCAAAGCCAACTTGTCACATGCAAGCGAGGGGCAAAGGGGGCATTTCCGAGTGAAGGCCCCCACTGGAAGGACACTTTATGCCAAGGCAACAAAGCTCTCAGGCAGGGGGCAAGCAGGAGACGCACATGGCTCCGTTGCTCTTGCTTTGCCCTGCCTGCATGTCAGCGTAGCTGCCAGGTCTGGCTTGCTCTCTCCATAACAAATGTAGCTCTAAWCCCACTTAGATCATATTAACCCTCACTGCTGCCTATATGCGTAATTTTCTGCACTGTGTCCCACTTCTGCAATACAAATTCCCATTGAGCAAGGCATTTAAGCACAGGAACTTAGTGCCTTCAGCAAGAGTTAAGCAGCTACTCCAGAGCTTTGCTGATTAAGCACAGAGTTGACAATTCCTTTTCCTCCAGAGCACCTCACTTTGAAGATGACTTCTGTAAAAACTTCCTCCCACCTCCTCACTTTTCTAATCATTTCTATCATGCCCTGAAGACATAAGGCAATGCTGCTAAAGCCAGAGGGCCAAGCACACACCTCTGTCTGGGGAGATGAAGAGCTACAAAAGCAAAAGTGATCCTGGGCATTCAAGATCCTGATCATGCGTCTTCTGTGCTGGACTAACCTCCTCCCAGAGTTTGCTTCCAATTAGGAAGASCAAGGATGACACCTCCTCCCATCCTTGCTCAAGACAGTTTCTTCCCACCTGTCTTTAAAAGAGATGAATCCTTGGACGAGGTGATTCCTGCTGTCTCACCCTTCTCAGCAGCCTCATTCCTTCTAGGCATATTCTGTGCATCTTCTGTTTGTGCTCTAGGTAAATAATTACATTCCTGGAGGGATTCAAGCACCTAGCTCACCCCAATGCTAACGCAAAAAGAAACTCTTTTAGCTTTGGTTAAGAAGGAGAAGCAAGGCAGGGAGCAGCAGGCATGTTTATATACTGGGTCTTTTGTCTCGCTCCTAATTAAAAGAAAATGAAAGAAAAGAAGGGGGGGAAGGGAAAACAGAAAAAAAAAAAAGGAAAACATGGAAAAAGGAGGAAAAAAGGGGGGAAAGGAGAAAAGGAGAAAAGGAAAAAGAAAAAAGGGAAAAAATAGAAAAAAAAGGAAAAAAGAAAGAAAAGAAAAACAACACCCAAAATCTTGATTATTCTGGAGCTCTACAGCTACCTAGGGACATAGTGACATACCCAGAGAAGATGGATCTGAAGTATTTGGGAGAGAAGACTAATGTTTTAACGATGTGACTAATGTTCTACTAATAAAAGTCACTAAGGATGATTGTTGCTTCTCACATTCTTGTGCTATCAGAAAGAAATATCCAATTTTTACCCTAATTTCCCATTTACTATTTATTTGGAAGAGAGGGTATAAAGAAAACTCACAACCTTTTGTTTCCTCTGGATTTCAGAGCTCACCTCAGAAATGAGGATGCTGCAAGAGGAACAAGGTACCCAGGGATGCAAAGGTTCTTTGTCAGTCTCTGGAACCCCAAGCATCACAACGGGATTGGAAGCCATTCTAAAGGCTGGTTCCTGGCTCAGCCCAAGTCACAGGCTTGATGCCACAATCCCTACATGAAAGGGTTATGCAAAGGGTCAGAATAGGTGATGATAAAAGTTCCCTTCCAGCCAAAACAATCTACAAACCTCCAAGGAAATCCACCATCCTCTGGCAAGAGGCAGGACGAGGCTTTCTGAAGTGTAACAATGTCTGGCTCGGGAATCATGGGGCAGTGCCTCGGCAGAGCTATGAAATCATCTCTTCTGCTTGGGAGGTTCGACAAGCTGTGCTGGCAGCTACAGACCACAAGGCTGGAGCACAGGGAACAAAACCAGAGCAGATATATTCAGAGCGACGTTAGAGCTAATGTGACACCACTAAAAAGGAAATCCAGAGCTCAACGTGGCCTTTTCAAGGCAGCAAAAGCCGATTTGGCGATCTCTCGTGCTAGAAAGCCATTGTGCRACCCAGCCTGCTCAGCAGGCCCAAGGTGGGAAGAGCAGAAGCTGCTGCAAGTCAGGACTGAGGCACCTGAGCAGAGCTGTGTGGGAGGCCAAGCCTGGAGCAGCAGAAACGCAGCAGCTTCAGAGGGAACAAGAGCTGACAGAGATTAATGAAGGAAGCTCAGAGAGTGTCTATCTGTAGGATGCCTGGCTCAGACCAAGGCCATTAACTTGTTGCTCTCTGAACACCACCAACATGACTGGAAACCAAAGCATGTCTGCCCAGCATGGTTCATTTTGAGTGATTGCTTAAATACTTCAGCAGCAGCAGAATGGAGAGCATTAAGAAAGGCAGTGAGCCACATCAATGGCTGCCGGCTCACAGGGCTGCAAGTTTTTGCATGAAGCCCAAGTTAAAACCAGGCAGACAGCTGGGATGGAGCCTTCAAAGTAGTAACAAATAAATTACTAGTCTTTTTCTTTTTTTTTTTTTTTTTTTTCCTCTCATTCAGGAGTTTAAACTGAAAAGGGGAGTCCATCAACTTTAAATAAATCATGTTTGTAATTAAAAATATATTTTCCTGTGTTGCTTACAAAACTTTGGATGATTAATAAGGCACTTTTCAAATCACTGTAATTCACACTAATTATGGTGCTTGTTTACCCCAGCCAATAATTTTTCATCCAGGAAGATGGAGATATCCCAGAAGGAGAGCTCCCTCCACAGAGAAAGCAGGAAAGGACCCCAAGGAACTGCCTCAGGTACCAGGAACACATGGGAGGTCTTGCACTGAAAGCAACAGAGCTGGTTACATGAATCATGTCACATTACATGCTCCCAGGACTCCTTTGCTAAGCCTGACTTTTTTTTTTTTTGCCTGGGTAAGACGAGGAGACATGAGCTTGCCCAGCTCCTCAGGCTGTGGTTTGCCTAGACTTTGCTCGAGTTACCAACCTCACCAGGGGGTGACTTTGTAGGTCTAGCACGAAAACATAACAACAGCTGCAGAGTCTCGGGTATGAGACCACCAAAAGCCAAATCGTAGAGACTGAAAGGGAATTCAGACCTTCCTCGACTTTTCCTCCTGCTTCCCCCATCTTCAAGGCCAAGTCCTGCAGGTGAGCAGCTTGGTATGATTTTTGAGTTGCCATTACAGTAAAGGAAAGAAAATGTAGATGCAGAAAAAGCCATGAAGTAGCTGTGAAGAAACACTGTACTACATTCCTGCCTCCCAAAACAACTGCTTCAAACCCTATCCTCCTCCTTTGCCATCTGCAGACAACTCAAGTTTCTTAACCCTTCAGAAAAACACTAGGATCACAATAAATAAATATATCTTGTTTTTATTTATTGTGCTCTAGGAAGAACAGAATAAATGGCTCTTCCAAACTGTTGGATTATACGGCCCCTTCCAGTGCTCTATAGACCAAGATAATCCACTCTRCTCACTGAAGACTCTTGCTGACTGTGCCAATGCAGCACTGACGTTTCCTCATCTCTTGATCCTTTCGCCCCCCTTTCAAGATGGCCATTCTTTCATCACCTATGTGTCCTTCGAGTCGACAGTTATTCTTAGGCAATTGTAAGACAAAAACACAATTGCCCAGCTAACAAATGATACATGGTCTGTGCAGCAGCAACTGCTCCCAAGCCAGCTACATTACACACCATAGGTCTTGCTGCCTCGAGAGCTAAAACAAGGTAAGAGGCATCAGGCAAGAGTCAGGATAACGGAAGAGAAGACAAACTGCAGTTACTTAATAGTGTAACAAGTTCTTCAGATCGGGCACATGACTTTCTCAAGACTGATTTGTATTCACCCAACCAGCCTTGGAAAGTCCTGCCACAAAATTTATTCTAACACCTGCTGCAGCACACTTTAAAAAAAAAAAAAAAAAAGCAAGCTGAGATAAAAGATACTTGCTGTCAAAGGTAGAAGAATACCTCCAGAAAGCCACACTGTTGGCTTTCTCTAAAAAATTAAACGTAAGTGGTAGACTTTCTTCAGATTTCTTAAAGACAGATGGATCTTCCTTTATGTGTAAAGCATCCCAACTGTCTGCCAGCTTCTTAGATGAACATCCCTGTGGACAGTAATAGCAAGGCAGCAGCATCTGCCTTCTCTGCAGGTCACCTGCACACCATGAAGCTCCCATGATGGTGCTAGCACAGAGAAGCTCCCATTCTCTCAGTTCATGTCCTCGCTTGGTGTATTTTAACATCTGGATGTGCACAAGCCCAAATGACTAGAAGAGAGCTGGATAAAACACGCTGGCTAAGGAATACATATCAGGCCTGGTGACCAGTTGCAGAAAAGAGTAGATACACATTTTGCACACTTTTGGCTCCCAAGACAAGAGCTCACAACACACAGGTGAGGCAGAAGGCATCCTTCTATTTCAAGAGGAAACCCAGAAAAAGAGCGACTTGTTACTCAGCTTGCTCAGCTGCTGTAAGACAGTAGACAATCATTTCTTTATTAAAATTATGAATTATTTTTTTTAAAAAACAAGACCGCTAGCGAGACACTAAGCACTGCTCAGTCTCAGAGMATTCCTCCTCAGCACAGCGCACTTGACGTGACAGAAGGCATTGCCAAAGGCACTGAGGTCCTGTGTGCGCTGGCCTTCCTCTCACCACATCCCACCAGGAGGAGAAACTGCCCATAGGTGTGGAAAAGCTGCCACCTAAAACATGCTGCTTTTCCTCACGGCCGGGGGACAACAGCTTTGCGGTATTTGCACTGGATCCACACTCGATACATCGTCATTTGCTTCCCACGGTTCACCTGCAACCGCCGATCCACCAAATTCTGGATCTTCTCCAGCCCAGCTGTTGTGAAGAGATCATCTAATTCATCTAGAAGCAGACAGCAGGAAATTAAAGATGCTATACCTTCATTTAACTGATACCTACTCATATTGGGGGCTAAATTGAATTAAAAGACTGGTGAGAAGAAACTCTCAGGCTCTGTTTGACAGGTAAATGCAAAAATCACACAGGACTTCACTATTATATTATGGATTGATTAAGATTGTTATCTGGTTTGCCTTGAGTTTACCTTCTGCTAATGAAAGAAAGAAGTATTCGGACGACAACTAGAGTTACAGAGACTGGACAAAGGGAAAACCACAGTTCCAGACAGGGCTACCGCCTCTAATAACCAATTAAGGGGGCATATTCTGGCAAGTAGGAACAGCTCCCTCCCTGCCCCCTGTTTCTAGAGGGATTTCAGAACCTGTAAGAGCAATGAACAGGATCAGACCTATTCTTTTAAAATGGTGTCACTAAGATTTGTGCTATAGGGGCTAGAGAGGAACTGGATTCATTAAAGTTTGGTTGGAAAAAAATCCTTAAAAAAACACACCAAACTGGGGCCCAATGAAAGCACTAAGAGCCCTCCAGGCTGCAACACTTTTACTGCCAGGTATTCCTGACCAAGCAAATAAGTACCATAGTGCCCCAGCATACCAGCCATGGGCAAAGCCAGATTGAGTCCTGCTGAGCAGCCTGAGAGCTAGTTCAACTGCAGCCGGCGAACACGTGATTCGTATGGGGTTTCTGTAGAAAAAGGCTAACAGGTCCCAGCTTGTGCTCTTTTATCAGATGCCTGCCATAGTGAAGCATTTGCCAGACATGCATTAAACATTAATATTGTTGTGACAAACAAGCCTCACACAGTGAGGAAGGGAATTAGTTCATGGCAGTCCAGCCATGAACTCTAAAAAGTCTAAACTCTGAAACTGACCATGAAAACGGGCCTCAGTGGAGCTGACTGGACACACAAGTTGGTGGGAGGTGGACAGAAACACAATCCATGTTGAACAAGGAGCATCAAAAAAACTGGGAAGGCTGCCTCAAACCTGTGCCAAACCGCACTCTTCCTCTTCCCTCCTATGAGCCCAGTAAAGTTAAAAGAGGTTCCTTCAAGTGGTGCCCATCTCCCTCCATCCTCCTGAGGCGATAGRATGCAATCCCACCCCTCCCAGTGTACCAAACACACTGATCTTACTTTAAGATGTTTCTCCACTAAATGAGAAATGCACCATGCCATATTCTTATCAGTAAGTGACAGGCCCAGGTCCCTGGGCAATCTTCAGAGGCTAAACTTTTCATACTGCTCTAGGAAATACAGGCCAGTGGTAAACATTCAGAGCACAGCGGGGGAAAAAATGTAAAAAAAGAGTGAGATGGATGTTTTCTAGGCTCCTACCTTGTGTGAAGAAGTAAACTCTGGTGCCATCACCTCTCACATAGAAGTTATCAGACAGACATTGACCTTAGGGCAAGAAGGATTTAAACAGTTACCAGCTATCATTTAAAAATCAACAACTGCTATCCAACTGCACATAAAGACAAGAGGCACTTCTCCCAGCGCATGCTGTGCTTAAGGGGATTTAAGGAGCTGCTTCCTAAGGAGGGCAGAGACTCTTCCAGAGAAGCATCATCTATTACTGATCTGGCAAGACTTCCCAGGGGAAGAGAAAATACCTTTCTTAAACCGAAGCTGGGCCAGGTCGTAACGGCCATAATCTCGTAATAAAATCATTCCTCCTGGCTTCAGAAAGCGACTCAGTCTTTTAACAACACCCTGCATCCTGGGGAAAGACCAAACAGCAGCACTCAGCGCCCTGCAAAATCATGCTCATTTCCACTGTGTATTAAATTAATTCAGCTCCACAAAAAGATACACAAAATTTTATATGTGTTTGAATCTCTCATGAAAAGCTACTGAAAGCCAGCATTTTTCTGAGGTCCCTCAGACTTAGGTAGATGGCTTGGCCTGCTTGACACTCTCCCTGACACTCCTGTTCTGCTCTTTTCCTACAAGCACAACTTGGCCTTTTGCAGCAGGGTTTAATTGCTTTCACTTATTACAAAAATACCTCCACTGTTTTTTTTTCTTATTTTATAAAAAAACAAAGAGAACATACAAATGTTGCAGAATAAAAACAAGAGAACAGACTACGCCTTTTGTTTGCAAATTTTTAGGTCCCAGGCATAGGTTAACAAATTTTTCATAAATTAATAAGAAGCCTTATCCAAACTGAATGAAATGGAAGAATGTGCACAGCATGGCAAGTACTTCCTAGCGTTCACTAGGAAAACTAACCAAATTTTACATTGGCTACATTGTTTTAAAATTTCCCTATTAAGAAGCTCCAGTTCCATATGCACCGTTTTCTGCTATCACAGGGAATTATTAGAACTTACTTCTCTGGGAGAATCGCTGAGAGGACAAAAATAAGAATAACAATGTCGAGACTCTCTTCTGGCATTGGGAAAGGACTTTGGTCATCACATAGGTCATGGACAAATGCCAAGCAGCGTGAAGAATCGTATTCTGCATTGGTCTGTAATTAATAGGAGAGATTTGAGAGGAGACATTAGCAGATCATGATCTCAGTGTTATCTGGGCATAGGAGCATTTTAACTTTCTGTAATAAAACAGGATGTCCAAAGACCTGTTTCGGCCTCCCTGGACTAACTGAAATGTATAGTGCTATTCTAAAGGAGGGCAGTGTCCTCAGGGAATAGGGTGCACTGGGAGAGATCAATACACACTGGAGATTTACACAGAGCTTTGAACTTTTTATATTCAGTCAAACAGTAGTGCCAAAAAAGTTCAACTAGATTGAGGGATTATTGCAATTTTATGGTCAGATTTCCCACTAACAGAAGTTATACACAAGGGATTTACACTGTTAAACTGCAAATTTTTACAGGAGTGAGTGTGTCAGGGCGCCTCTCTATATCCCAGAAAGTAACGTTCATTTAATTTAAAGTTTTTTTTTTTTCCTCTAAAGGTGCTCTATGGATTGTAGCCAGCATCACTAAGCAGTGCTTGTGATAGTTTAGAAGGTGAAATGTCATGCTGCACCTGCTGCTGTATGCCCCACCTCACCTCCTGGAATGACTGATGACATTTCATCCTCCATATTCTCATTTTGGGTCAGAACAGAACTCTGTTAGCAAGATTTGTCATTTGACTAAATCCCAACYAGCTCCTCTGCAGAGTGGTACCCTCCTCAGCTGCCCACGCAGAAGCAATTAGCCCATGTTCCTAGAACTGCAGTGGCAGCAGGGCACACACAAATCAAAACCAACTTCATTTGCTGTTAAAAAATAGCCTGAATGCTTTCAAGGTTCAGCAGTTACTCAATTAAAAGAGCACTGGATTTAGAGAAGTGCTGCCAGACACAGAGGAAAGGAAATCTGGTTGACATGTCTGCTGTCAATACAACATTTTGTGAACTCCCTCTTCCCTCATCTCTACAATCCTTGATGGCTTATTTTCCACATTTACCAGCACCATGGGTCAGCACCAGGGCTAGCTAACGCTAAACTGCAAACAGAGCTAGACTGGTGGCACCTATGGAATCTTTGTGTTAACGTACAATTGGCACCAAGTACTTACTACCTTCAGAAGTCACCGTTGAGTTTACCTGGACAAGATCCACCGCTACTGTAGAAAAATCACAGCAGTAAACAAAAAGCCCTGGGTCACTGAAATAAATAAAAGAAAATATCAACATTTGCATAAAGGTGCTCCAGAAAATCAGCAAAGTGTCCTGAGTGCACAGAACTGGGAGGCAGAAATCCTCTGTTTTAAACTTTCTCTGCCAATGATCTTTTGTGTAATATCTTGAAGATCATTTTGCTCTTTCATGCCTCTGTTTTTCTCATACACAACTGACTGCTCACAATTCTACCAGGAGAAACTGGTAGTCTACTGGAAGCCTGTATTAAAATGCTTTGAGAATGAGACATGTAAACTAGCATCAAGATTTGCTGGTTGCATTCTAAGACCAAAGATTTCCAAGCTCAAAACATCGTCATCTGAAGTCACATATCACAACCGTGTGTCTACCCTCTTCTCTATGAGAYTGTCTATTCTAAACACATGCAACACATTTCCAATTGTCTTTTTCAATTGTTTTTTTAAGAGGTTGGTATACCATGCAAAGAAAATCCTATGGAGAAATACTTACTTGTTGGTTTGCAAAATTGGGAAAACTGTATTTCCAGCACCACAGCCAACCTACACAAAGTTATAGATACATAGTTAAAAATGCTTCCTCAGCATGTTCCATGCAGCTGATTTCAAATCATCTCTCTACAGCCAAGCAACAAAAAACAACTCACCAGTAACAACTGAGTATAGCAATGAGCATCTGCAAATCTCACTGCAGGATCTGACTGTGATCAGCTCTGGGGAGCAGACGTACATATAATCATTTGTGGGAAACCACTAAGTTCCCCCACTTCTGGCAGGGGTCTAACCAACAAGCTAGATATTGTTACTCTTCTTGAAAACTGTTATTGCTGGAATCCCAAGCGTAACAATCAGAGTGAGTCACTGAAGCAGGGGCAAAGGCCATGGGTTAGTTGCATTCCCTTCCATACAAAGACAAAGCAATGGAGAGAGGTTTGCTTTATTATTCCCTGCTCTTTCAGAGTTTCCTTCACTAGAAGGCTCTTCCTCAAGTTGCAACTAGGTCTGCAGTGACTTTTCCTTATTATTCTACTTGTTCCCATTTGAAAAGAAGACGGCCTACACAATTGGGTTTGGGAATTTTGTTTCTGAACGTTTGAGGAATCAGTAAAATTGAAATGGATGGAGTAGAAAACACCAGTGATAAACTTCAGTGACAGAAAGCACTGAAAATATTCACGTGAGACACAAAAGCCACGATAACTCAAGGACATGAAAGCCTGAGGAAGTTTCAAGGACTCGGATCATAAATAAAGTATAAATCTAAACAACACTTTCCGCTCACTCTCCTTGAAAGGGCAGAGTTCCCAGAGAATGCAAAGCATTTGACAAAAACAGGGGTAACTACACTCAACAGACTTCAGAGATGTGGCAGAGCAAAAGGTCTTTACCAGCGCTGAGAAACCCAATGTTCAAAAATCCTACCAACTTTTCTGAGATAATCATGATATACCACAAATGGCAAACGAGTCAGGGTTATTTTCAAATTGTAAGGACCAAGGAAAAGTTTCCTTTCACAGACATTACCTCTAATATACGGTAAGCTGCAGAAGATCCTGGGTAATCTCCATCACTTGGATTCGGCTCACTGTGTTTCTGGTTAGCTGACTGCTGTGTGCAGAACTTGGGTGTGCTTTCCATGAGGTTTAACTGATTCTCTGCCCTGGTTTCCAATGAGCAATGTCCATTTTCACAGCTTCCCAGTCCTTTGTTGTTGGATTCCTCTTTGGCACATCTGTACTCAGAAACTTCATTTTGACTTGGATTTCCATTCGGGGCTAGCTCAGGAAATTCAGTGAACAGCCAATGTCTGTCCTTGAAGAAGCCATTTTCATGGATTCTATAAAACTCATCCCAGTACCTGTTAGCGTTCACCTCATACTCCTCTGTAAATACAAACAAAAATGTCACCAGTCAGATCAGAAGGTCCCAGAGTTTAATCAGTTCAGACAGTCAGCATAGACATCTATTCTACAATCTGTTTTAATAAGCAGGGTTATTGATTGAGAATCACCTTGATTTAAACTGGGCCACCGCACATGAACACTCAGGCTGCCTCCTCACAGTCACTTCATTAGGAGTAGAAAAGACAGATGAAGAAATTGTCTGTCTTCTGGTAGGATTTAAAAGAACTTGGCAACAGAAACAGCCTCTTTGATGATGACCGGCATGAGGAAATCCAAGTTTTTCCTCCATCTCTAACGCTAACTCATCCAATTCACCAGAGCAATTTGCTTGAAAGCTCGTGATGCTAAGTGTCAAACAGTTACAACTTCTTAGGAATTCTTTGACAGTTGCCTGGAGCTGAAGAGCTCCTGTCTGACAGACTAATCAGTATTTCAAATAGAGAAACAGAAAAGTTAGTCAACTACACATGCATGGCCTAAAGCTCAATTAGTGTGTGCACAATACTAGAAGATTAGAGGATAGCAGGTTTTATAGAAGTACCGCTACAATCCAGTCCACAGCATTTTGCTTTCCACAATTTTGTGCAGGTTAAAATAGCAGGTATTTATGAAATCACAAACAAAGAGAGGGATCAAAAACAGTGATCACTGTCCTCAGCCTTAAAGTACCAGTGTAGAGCTAAGGTGAATAAATTAATGCTGATAAGAATTAACTTCATAAGCAAGCATTATTGTTCTCACACAAACTGGATCTATTCCAGTAGAAGGCTGAAAGAACTCTTACAAAGTCATGACCTAAAGAAATTAGAATCACCTGCAGAACTCCTTCCATACAACTCCTTCCATACAACATCAATGGCATAGGCTTTCTGACCTGGGAAATGAAAGCTAATTATAGCATCTTATGCTTGTAATCAGCTAGAAGTATTTACATCAAGGGCCACAGATCACAGCTGCATTTCAATAACACGCAACTCCTTAGTCATCTTTGCAGCATCAAGTTCATTAAAGAATGCAAATGATTCCCCTAGAATTAAGAGGGAAGCCTGTATGTGAGAATGGACAGCCTCTCTCCAACCTCTACTCAGAATAAGGTTAAGAAAAAGAGTAGGTATCTTAAAACTATACCTAAACGACAGATTTAGTTAGTTTTTCTGAGAAGAACATGTCTTTAGAGGATATGAGAAGGAAGTCAGTACTTCGAAAAAATACAT
Organism: Nothoprocta perdicaria; assembly: GCF_003342845.1. Classification (NCBI taxonomy): domain Eukaryota; kingdom Metazoa; phylum Chordata; class Aves; order Tinamiformes; family Tinamidae; genus Nothoprocta; species Nothoprocta perdicaria. The sequence continues at coordinate 147,587 of NW_020454328.1, read as the reverse complement.
ATCTTCAGCCAAATACTGAAAAATGAATTGCTTTAACAGAAAGTAGAAAGTCAGCCCTATTTATATTTTTAGTAGGATCTATCTCTGAAGCACCAAGATCTATATTATAAATAAATCTCTTTAACTCAATTACACGGATTTATTCCTTTTAAGAAGCCTTGGCCTTAAACACTAAGGCTAAAGAAATTTTAATGTCTGATATTGGACTACAGCAGAAACATTTATGCCATGATCTTATCATACCTCCAAATAAGCAGGGTCAATCAGTTTAATATCAGAGATACTGAGATACTCAAGGAGCACTAATACCAGAGGAAGAAGTGCTACTTATCCAGTCCCTGGTGCTGAATCCAGTCCTGAAAYGTCACTGCTTCCTTTCCTTGTAGGGATACACCAAGCTGCTGGGGCTGGAAATGCTCTTTCAGCTAACAAATATACAAAATCCTGATTCCTGCTGGTCCCATGACCATCTCTGATACAGGATAGTTACCATGAGCAATTTTCCAACACAGCCATTTTGAAATACTTAAGTTTTGCCACAGTATAACTCCGAACAAGACACTGCGCTCTTCCATTGTTAAACTACTGTGATATTCTGTTGGATGCTCCTGAACAGTTACTATGCTCCCAGAACCTTCATTTAAAGCTCATTTACCTCACGGGCTAGTGTTTTCAAAGCACTGAAATAAAGGATCAGTAACAATATACATGCAAGAAAGCAAGGGCCAGCTGATATAGATCATGCAAGAAACACATTTAAAGCTCACAATGACCAAAAGAATCTTTTAGTCTGATTTCTTGCATAACTTAATCCAGAAACATTCACATATTTGCTTTAAGATTCTTTTTTGTGGCATTAACTCATGGGGACAGTGCCGTGGTAGCTAGTTTTCTCCAGAGACTTTCTTGATAAGGAGCCCTGACCTCTCCACTTGTCTTTGCAAAGACGTTCCCAAAGTCAAACTCACCCTTTCACACTGCACAAGTGGTGCAAACAAAAATAACTGTCCATGACAGACACAAAGAGAATCAGAGAACCCCTGAATTACATGGAAGCAAATTACAGAGCCTCAAAAGAAAACAAAACACTCTTCCACTCCTTTCTCTGTTTCCAGTCAGTAGATACAACTTCTACATAGCACACAGAACTTCTCTTCTTCAGAATATAGTCTGACAGCCCAAGCAGCCCACACAATAATACAGCTACAATGACCAATAGTCTGACTTTGGTCTTCTCCTTGGACATTTTTGACTCTCGAAATACTAGACCTCCAGGCACATTTGGCTGGGCTGGTTTCCCTAAGTTTGAGCCACCCCATTGTCTCCACATGCTTCCCATTGAATGGAAGCCATCAAAATTTGACTGGCCTCCATTGTTCAGTCTGGAAAATACATCATGAAGACCTGACAAACTGTTCTAGCAGCAAATTTCTCCACAATTTCATAGTTGTATATAGGTTCTCAAAGCGTGACAGACAACATCCTTTAATGTTAACCAGATTTTAAAATGAACTCAGCACAATGGGTATCACAATGAAAACTGCTGGATACTTCTGGGAAACCAAGAAATTAGAAGGGTTGCTCTTTGGTATAATTAAASTTGCTATTGTGAACACAACTGGAAGCTATATGGGATGTGTCTGAATAACTGCAATCATGTTGAGCATCGCCTTACAGACGACACACACAATTTAATTTGAACAAAAGGAGCGGATCCATCCTCGAGCTCGGCAAGACATAACAAGCTCAAATCAAACAACTCCTTTATTGTTCCAAAGGATGGGAAGCCACTTCACCACCTTTGGAAGAGACTGGATGGTATCAAGCAGGTGTGGAAGAAAGAGGCAACATGAACCTACTCTAGAGCAACTTCTACCATATGTTTTTGACTATAGAGCAGTGCACCTTTAATTTGATTCAGATAAGCTTTGTATTATAGATGTATGGACATCCCTTAAACCAATTTGAGGAAAGTATTAGAACAGTTTCTAACAGTACCTTTTTTATCCTGTGGCAATAGCTGTGAGCTGTTCTCTTGAACTTTACTTCTGGCATTGGCTTCCTGCTCTTCTGACCACTCCACATTATCCCTGTTGTAAAAAATAAGGTGAACTACTCAGCTAGGAATGGCAGAGACAAGAAAAGAGGAAGGTTAATTCCATACAGTTCGTGGAATTGACACTGTGGAGCTTTTGCAAAACCTCTCTAATTTTAGCTTGGTACCAATATAACGGTATAGTCACTGTATAAGGAGGATGCACGGTTCTGAAAGAACCATGAGCTGGAGAGGATCCTAAGAGGCATCCCCATCCTTTCTCCTGTATGATACTCAGCTACTTTTAGAGGAATTATATCATTACTACAGAACTCGTGAGGACACTCAGCATCAGTGTGTCTTCTTGGTGCTAAACACCACTTCTGTCTCAGGGAAGAGCTCCTAAAAGGTGACCACCAGCCAGGAGCTCACGTGTTTCTGCTCAAGCAGGTCCTCAGAACGCATGGTTTGATTTACCTGCTCTAGAAAATTCCATTTTCTTCCTTGAGTTCAGAGAAAGGAACAACAGCAAAGGCTATTTAGGAGTCTTACACTAATATTAAATTCAATTAGGAGAAAAATACACAGGATGCTTTAAAGCATTAAGAATCTGTTAATGACTTAAATGCACACACAAAATTGTGTAGTCRTTAAAGTGAGTCATTCAACCTTTTTTTAAATTAAAACAAGGGAATGAAAACACAGAACACAAGGATCAAGCAGCATTCTTCTAGCCCCAGGATGAATGAGTCTTTTGATATTACCTCACAAAAACATAGACTTTAGCATTAACACCGTGAAAAATCAGATTACTAGGAAGGAGCCTTCTCAGCAGGGAAGTCCTGTTGAGGATGCGCTTTCACAACGTACCTTTGATACAGCACTGTCCCCACATGAACGACAAGCCAATGCACGCACTCACACACACACACACACACACACATCGCTTTATTACAAATGAAACACTGACGACCAGGGCCACCCTGCTCCAAGCAGGCATTGCCTCTCGCGGTGAGCGGTGCCACCACGGGGCAGGTGACGTGTCCTCCCTTCGGGCCGCGCCAGCTGCTGCCACGCGCCGAGAGGAGGAGAAGGAAGAAGATGAAGAGAAGGAGGAAGAAGAGGCGGCGGCGAATGGTGGAGGAAGAGGAGGTGAGCGGTAGGGACCCACTTAACGGCACGGCCGCAAGGGGCGGCCTAGGGCGGGCCGGGCCCGGCCCTGCTCCGGGGCCTCCGCGCAGCCTCCCGCCCCCTCCGGGGCTCTGCCCCGCTCTCTCCCCGCCGGGCCGCGGAGCCCCCCGCCCCGGGGGCAGCGCGCGCGGGGAGCGGCCACCCTCACCACGCGTTGTGCTGGAAGAGGCGGCCGGGCTCGGTGAGGAAGCGCGTCCCGAACGGCCGCCGCTTCCCGGTCGCCGCCTCGCTGGGCGCCGCCATGACGGGCCGGAAGCGGAAGTGCCGCCCAACCCGAGAGCCACCGGGGCGGGAGGGCGGCAGCTACGCCCGGTCCGGCGCGCGAGCCGGTTCTGCGCGGCGCCACCGAGCGGCCACGGGGGCGAGCGAGCCGCTTCCCGCGCTTTATTTCCCGCAGCGCGGCCCCTTCCGCCGCTTCCCCCCGTTTCATTTCCCCGCCCGGAGCCGCGCCCAGCGGTAGAGCTCGTTGTCCGCCCGGCGCAGCTCGTCGGGCGTCAGCAGCTCCTGGCACACGTTCCAGGACCAGGAGTAGGTGGAGAAGATGTGGTGGAAGCTCTCGTTGCCCGTCTCCAGGCCGATGCGGCCCCCGCGGAGCCGCCGCCACAGGCGCAGCAGCCGTGCGCGCTCGTGCAGGGCCAGGCCCTGCCGGTACTGCTGGCTCAGCCACTTGCTCTGCAAGAAGGAGGCRGGTTGGGGGGACAGGGCAGAGCTCGAGACCCGTCTGCATGTGCTAAAAATCAGTTTTTTTTAATGCATAAAACCATCTCTCTTGACTGATTAATAGTAGTAAACATTGAGTTTCTACCATGCCTTAGCTATCATTTCGCTCTCTGCTCATGACAAGATGACCTCTGTCTAGTTAAAAACAGTCATCAGTCAATTTAAAAGTTTCATGAATCACCAGTCACGCTCAAGTGATGGCCAGACTGACGTCCGCCTGTTAMAACAGCCCTGCTCCAAGTTACAGGAGCAAGGACTGCCAAGATACCCWGTATCTAAGTTGTGTTATCAAATACTAGTTTAAATACCAAAGTTATTTGTGGTCTTAGCTCTGCGTGCTTGCTAAGGCTCTAAAGATACTCCGAACTTCCTCAAGGATCCACAGCAGGTTTGTGGGACACATTTGTGGCATGTATTTGGGGTTAGGGAAAGGGGCCACCTGGAGAGCAGGGGGAATGTGTGTAGGTGACAGTAACACCAGCTCTGATGGCCCTTGCTTTGGGGCCCCAAAGCTTTGCTGTCCTCCCTGCACTCTCCCAAGCTCATCCCTGCCTTTGTACAGGGGGAAGGTCTATGCTAGGGATGAAAGACCCAATTGGAGCCTTTCTTTTTATTTCGAGGCAGGCGAGAAAGGAGGGATAACAAGCGAAAGAAAGCGGCCCCTTAAATACCCCATATCAGCACAGGGAGCTCCCAGAGGGCAGYGAGGACATGGGGCCACTTTCATACTCACCTCTGCCTGTGTCCTGCCCAGCGCGTCTGTTGTYGGGCGGCAAGGTTTGCTCAGGGGCGGCGCGGAGCTTTGCTGCCTTCTGCACCCAGCAGGAACCTTTGGGGCCATTGCCTGGTTCAACGAAAYGGGAGCTGTCGGGTTTGTCGCCAGGCTCCTGTTATTCCTGTTAGGTGCCTGAGGCACTGCTGCTCACCTCCTGCACCCAGTTTCTCTTTTGGAAGAAGTGGTTTTCGAAGGAAGCTATTGGTTTGCTCCTCCTCTGCCTCTCTAGCTTCTGCAGATCTTTCTTTGGCCTTCCCGCTATCATCACCTCTTGTTTAGGAATCAGAGGGAAGATGGGCACCTGGGCGTAAGGGCTGTCCGAGGGGGGCACGCAYGCTAGCAAGAAGAAGTAAAAACGAGAATCACCAACTGCACAGGCAGCTGCCTCAGCCCTTTGGGGCTGTCTCCTCTGGAGAGGCCTCAGTAAGTCCCAGATTTCTCACTTTCCTGCGACATGACTCATGGCACTTGCAATCCTGCTTGCTCAACATTAAAAAGCCTGGGGTGGGAGCTGCAAAGACAGCAATCACTCAGCCACTACGCTGAAGTGCTCAATTGATGGAAATCCTTGCAGCTGCCTGCGAGGTGTTGGGCTAACACTGAGCTTGCCTACCYCAGGACACCTTGTAGTGGCCTACATTAAGGTAGTCATCTAGCACAAGCAACCCAGGAGGGTGATTCCTTTCTTCTTAGGGGCTAGATGGCCTCCCAAAGTTGGTTCCAGCTCTAGCTTTTTTTTTGGAATTACACTCTGGGCTGCAGGAAGGGTTGACTAATGCCAAGGCAACCCAGCTATCCYCTACCCTGGGGGAATGGAGTGGGAGACAGCAGGCAAGTCTCACCTTTAAGGCTTTCCACGTAAGCTAGTAGATCTTTATTGTTCATGAAAGAGATGCGGGCAGTGTTTACAAAGGAAGATACACATGCCTGATCTTTTCTGCGGATAATTCTGTGGTGCTTCTTTCTGCAGTACATTAAATTGTTAGAATCCTTCCAGGCTTTTTGGCCCGTGCACCTCAAAAACTTCTGTCGGTAGTACCTAACAAGACAAAAGATGGGGTGGTTTGCTGGTGAAACGCATCTCAAAGCCCCATTTGGCACTGACTGCTGTTCTCCAGGATACTGCAGGAACTGTGTGTCTGGAAGGACCAGATATATGAAGATATTTAGCCTGCAAAGATGTGGGATAGACACATGGTGGCATTTAGAACCACATGTAGAGCAGGTGTCTGGTATATTTATGTGCTTTTTTATGTCTTGCTAGATCCTGAACAATTCTGGAAATATGGTCCTGAGGCCCTATTTACAGTGTCTTGAATTATATAATAAATTAGTATCTTTATTTGAGATATCCCTTCTCCATCTTACAGAACTGTGGCAGCTCACCTGACAATCTCAAGCAGAGTTTTCTGGGGCAGAGCAGCCAGCTCCACCAGTTTCGACAAGACTTCGAAGAGCACGATCCCTGTGGCACTGGCAGAGTCACCTTTGCCTCTATATTTCTTCTCTGGGACTGCAGAAGAGGTAGAGAATGGTCAGAGCCATGACTGAGCCTTTTCTGAACTTCACAGAGAGTGAAGACTCCAGCAACAGCCAGGAAGGTCTGGACAAGCTAGTGCCATAGGGAGACATGCCCATTTTTTGCTAATTAGGTATCTAGGAGGGAGGGCAATTCCTGAAATCAGAGTCCTGATTTCTTGCTCACTTCCAGCTGTTCTGACAACCTGGCAATTTGGACAATTCTGGATATRAGAGGTGCTGGCTGGAGGTGAAAATAACCCCTTGCCCTGGTAGAATGCCTCTTACTTACCTATCGCCTGCATGAAGCGCTTCTTGTCGGTAACAATGCTCAGGAAGTCGAAGAAATTCACCTTGCCGTCCCCTGCAGCAAAGGGCATCTCCATTAGCAAAACCCTTTGCTGCCCCAGGGCGGYATAATGAAAAGCCAGGGTGAGCAGTTCAAAGTTAACAAAGCGGGAGGGTTTGCTACTGAAATCCAAGGGTAGGAGAAAAAGCTGTTAAAGGTTAATGCGTAATTGGGCTGTGGATCTTAGTGCTTCAGGATGCGCAAATGGATCCCAGAATGTGATATATATATGTATTTATTTATTTATGAAGGATGGATTCACTGGTGAGTGCTAAAACATTACAGCCCCAGGTGTAGCCTCTGGGTTGGGGAGCATTTAAACACAGCATTTCTCTGGGCTGGGAAGGCTTGTGGAGTAAGGGTGACACTGCACACCCAGAACACCCTGTCGGGGAGCAACGTGTGATCCGGGTGCACTCACTGTCGGCGTCTGCAAACGCCAGCTCCCTGTTGGCCTCTTGAGTGGTTAAGCTGATGCCCAGCTCCTTAGCAGTCTCCTGCAGGCCCTGGCGGCCGATGTTGCCACCTGGGTCTTTAGGGAAGAAGCTGAAGGCATCGTAGAATGCTGCAGACAAGCAGGGAGAGGACAGCAGGTTATGTGGGGCAGGGAGGGAAGGCACTACCTGCAGTAAAACTTTCTGAAACAAGGAACTGCAACTGCTAAGGGCTGGGAGCTGAGGATGAGGTTGTTCCTTACTACCAGTTGCAAATCATCTACCTCCTAGTTCTGCCTTGAACCTCACTTCACTGTCAAAAAGGGTGTTGATGTTTCTCTCAAACATTGGTTCCTCTAATCTTTGGGCAGTGAATTGTCCCATGCTTTGTCCCCTTTGGCCCCTGCTGTGGTCGTCATCTCCAAAGGATCACAGGACTAAGCTCGAACTAAGGATTGAGCCAGTCATGGCTGTGCTGGCCAGGTGCCTGCCTGGCGGGAGGGGATAACAAGGTAGCTTTACCTTCCAGTTGTTTCTTTGTCAAGTTCTTTGCTGTTTTGGACTTGCTTCTCCTCTGAGTGATGCATGAATGTTCCCTGCYACACACAGGGGAATAAACAAATATGGACAGATTGACTGAGAGGCGCACGCTGACCGAGAGCAGCAGAGAGCAGCTCCCAAGCATACGAGGAAGAAGTTTCTGGGAAGCCAAAACACAGCCAGGAAGAACAACCCTGGATATTTCCTTTGGCCCAACAATGGTTGGGCCAAAGCTCTGTTACCTGCAAGGTAACATGTAGCCTGTATGGGGCTGCCCTATAGGAATCCAACTCAATCCTCCCTCTGTAGCTCATACATTCCTTTAAATTGATAATGCCAACATGATCAACGGTGCAGAGAGGAGCATGAAGGCAGGGTTCTTGGGCTCGATGACACAGCAGGCCAGGGCACCATAATTTCTGTGTGTCCTTTGGCCACCTTCATGCTTACCTGGTTGCCTTCCTTAAGATGGATTTTAGCACCTTCTTCCGTGGCAGAGGGTGCAGCACCCTCACTTTGGAAACGCGGGCTTTGGAAACGCGGCCAAGAGCAGGAGAAGCTTTTTCTGGGTGTGAAAAGACAATAAATAAATAAAGAATTGAAGAAAGAAAGCAGGGAGAGTTATGAACTTCCCTCCAGCCTTAGGTATCACAAGGAAGAGAGCTTGAAGGACCCTGAGATGACATGACACCTCTCCCTGCTTTTTTTCCTACAGTGACTCGCAGCGTCATCCTGTGCTGCCATCTTTCCCTTTTCCCTGTCCTCCAAGTCTCACCTGGCTCTCTTCCCAGGCAGTTTCTTAGGAGCAGGGTTTCTTCTTGCCTGGGCATCCTCTGAACTTCCATGGCCAGATAATAAGGAAAGGGCAGGCTTAGGCAGCAATGAGGGTGCATGAGCCTGTGCCCAGGGTGTTATTACAGATCCTCCAAGAACTTGGCTTCACATCCAAAGGTCCAAGTGTTTCACCGTTTCCCACTTCCCCTTTCAAGGCAAACCTGACTTACTCGGGGGCTAGAAGAGGTGTTTGCTGCTCAGAGCCTTCGCAGCCACTTTCAGAATCACTGTCCTGTCTTCTGCAAGGCCACAGGGACTGGGTGCCCTCCTGTGGAACCCAGGCACATGGAGGCAGTAGGAAAGAGCCCTCAGCCATACTGGGAACCTGCTGGTGCCCTCATGAAGATGCTGAGGTTTCCTCCTCATGTTCTGGACACACTTAACATTACATATTTCCAGGATAGTATTTGATTGAGCGAGGGAGACACCACAGGCTTTTGCTGACTTGGGGCACTCATAGTGCCTCAAGCAGCGAGACCTGGCACAAATGGTTTCTCTTGACACGGAGTTCTGGAAAGTCTAGCCCAAGAGCTGGCTCTGAATGGATTTGGTGCTTTCAGACAGAGAAGAACCAAAAAGGGGTAGGGAGGTTGTTGGGCAAAAGGAAAGGTGCCTCCAAGCTCCATTTCAAGTCAGAGCAGGCCCATGCAGAGCTATCATGCAGACTGCCCCACAAAACACCTGCAGAGATATTGTGGATGCTCCCTGCTGACGGTGGCATCTCCTCCTGTTTCTTGGCAGTCAGGGGATCCCCAGGCTGGCCAAGACAGTGCCAGGTTCACTTGCCCTTAGTGATAAATCACAATTTAAGGAGATCTCAGAGCTGCCTTCAAAAATGATCCCAGGTGATATGTGGGATAGTGCATGTGTGCAGATTAATGTCTCTGACACAGCTGTTCTTCACTGCCAAATGCGACTGCACTGGTGGCCAAGGGAGCCAGATGGAAGAAAAGCTGTCTCTTTATGGAGGGGAATATGTACATATAGACAGATGGGCTGAAAGTGCCCCRTCTCAGCTGGTAGAAAGGGGTTTTGCTCTGCAGAAAGCAGTGGGTTTCCCACTGCTCTCTGCTGACTGCACAAACAACTCCACTCTTTTTGCTCACCTGCTCCTTGGTCAGTGCACTGGACAGTTTTGACTTGCTGCATGAATTCGCTCAAATTCACCCTTCCGTCAGCTGCAAGGGAACAGCATGGGCTCAGGGCTCACCCTGCCAGAGCGACTGCACAGGACGGTGAGACCCACAGCACTTACCATCCACCGAAACATGCCGCAGCGCTTCTTGCATCTCCTCATTGCTAAGGTGGATCCCTGCACTCCTCAGGATGTTGTCCAGGCTCTGGATATCCACCCGGTTCTCTTGAAATAAAAGAAGGGATGTACAATTCAAGTCCAGTTGCCTAGGGTCTGAATTACTCACCTTGGGTCCCTCCATAATCAGTAATGAGACTGGCACACACAGAGGGTGGTTAATGCCCAGATTCCACTATATGAGGATGCCATTTCAGAGAGTTTCTCACTGATTTACTTGTATAAGGAAGCCCTTGAGGAACATGGACTTCTGTATTGTCCCCGATTCCTTGACAGTATTCGTGCCTTCAGCTATTGCTGCCCTGTCCCACCTAAACAGCACTGAAGAAACGCAGGGACCGGGTCTCCTGTGATGGACCAGGGATAAATAGACTTCTCCATGGACCATAGGCTGGACTAGGGCTGATCAGACACTTTGGGCAGGAAAGTCCCCTATGGTCATGGCACGCAGAGGGGCTCCTCAGTCCCAAGGGATGTTCTCACATACTCTCGGCCTTTGACGGTCTCCGYGTGCTCATCACACTCCTCATGTATGCGCTCAGGCTGACATTACCACCTTCTGCAAGGGAAAAACTCGCTCAGAGATGAAGGCCAGACAGGGTGGAGGCTGGGGAAACCACGGATGGAGCCGGTCTGCTCCTTTTTCACCCTCTGCTAGAGCCACAAAGCAACTGCCAGCAGGAGCTGGGGGTGGGGAACACCAGGACAGGTCACCATAGTATTGGGGGTATCTCCATCCTTGGACGTATCCATAGCTTGTCTGGGAACACCATGGGCAATCTGATCTAGATAGATGGCTGCAGGTGAGAGGCTGGGCTGGAGGTTTCCAGAGGCCCTTTTCCACTGATGCTTTGGATTCACTCACCATCCACCGGAACATGTTTCTGTGCCTCTTGCAGCTCCTCTGGGGTTAAATGGATCCCCATGCTGGCCAGGATGGAGCCCACATTATTGACATCAACTTTGTCCTCTATGAAAAGAAAAAAGCCCCTTTAAGCAATTTTTCTTTGAATTGGGGGTATTTTAAGTACCACCCTAACCATGTCAGCAAGGTGCTACCCTTTCAGTGTGCAGCCTGAACATAAAGGGAGGTTGGTTGTATAAAAATAAGAACAGTGTATTAACATCTTTAAAAATATCTTTAAATCTCTAGAGGATTTCTATCTTTTCAGCACATTAGTGAAATCAATCTCGGCAGCATGCAGGGTGGAGAAAAGCCCTGCCATCATTTCCACGAGGGAGAAACGGAGCAAGATGAGGTGGCTTGGAAACAGACCAGGTCTGTGTCACATAATAGTCGCAGCAAGAAGGGGAACAGAAGCCAGAGGATGCCAGGCAAGTTCTTGTGAGTCTCAGGCAGCCCATCCTACATCCATGACATTCCCACCCTCGGGTCTCCTGAGCTACGACACGGAGCGCACTGAAAACAGCATCGTGCTTTGCTTTTTCTTTCCAGCAGCCTCAGTTTTGATGTGTTTATTTCTGGTTTATTTCTGAACAACACGAGGGTTTCTTGGGGGAAACATGTTCCCTTGGAAACATGGAGTGGGAAGTTTGAGACCACAATCCCAAGTTGGATTCTCCTGGTGTGGTGGCCTTGGGAGCTCAGCTGCATGGCCCAAGGGCAGTGATAGGGGATTGCTGCACATTTGTGTTACCTGCCTGTTTTTGATGTGCTGAGTGGGAGCACGTGGCCATCGCGAGCCTGTGTGCGAGGAGCTTGCAGACCCCTTGCAGCTGCTGTTGCCTTTCTGTCTCCCTGCACAGCTTCATTACAAAGCAGATTTGCAACGTGAGTTTTCTTCTGGACTCTTGTCTAATCCTGTTTGCTGTCATCTAGCAGCAACTTGTATTATTGAGCTCTCTCTCACCTTCCTCCAGGGGTGGTTTCTGGCCAGCCCTCCCTGCCTTCCTGAGTTCACTCAAATTCACCTTTGTGTGAGCTGTAAGGGGAGAGGGAAGTTCAGCATCAGTGGAAATAGCAGGCACCGGGGGACAGAGAGGACTAGGTGTTGATGAACCTCATGGCTGCTCCTGCACAAGCAAGGGGCTTTCACAAGAGATATCTTCCTTCCAAATCAAGACAGAATAGAGTCCTAGACCAGGATCAGGCATTGAAAAAATGGAAATTTGAAAGCAATAGTGCTGGAACTTGCTTCCCTTTACCCTGTAGGAATCCAGACTGACTTCATGGGGCATGACTCCCACTATAGCACTGAGGAAGCTGGAGGTAGCAAAATAATGTACTGAGACAGCAAAGGAGGGATTTACAACTAGAGAGGAACCATCATTGAGCCCTCACCACCAGCAACTTCCTAGTATTTTTACCACATTACTGTATTATTTTAAGGATGGTGACCATTATTAATGGTCCCTGTTGAATCCCAGATATTTCTAGGCTTCCTACAAGGAAAAGGAGCTGAAATACCTACCTATACTTGCTACATGTCCTAAGGCTTCCTGCAGCTCTTCGTTGGTTAGGTGGACCCCCTTGGTGCCCAGGATGGAGTTCAGGTCCTGGATGCTGACCTTGTCACCTAGGATAGAGCCCAAGCAATACTTGAACAGAGCAGGATGTCTCACCAGCAGTTTATGGCTTCTCTGGTCTCAGTAGTGACAGGGAAAGGACAGTGAGAGAGATGCTCACCGTCCACAGAGACACAACTCAGCACCTCCTGCAGCTCCTCTGGGTTTAAGTGGATGCCCATGGTGGCCAGGACAGAGCCCACATCATCCACAGTGACACTGTCCTCTGTAACAAGGAAGTTTTGAAAACCTCCTCTCTGTGCTGGCAACCAGCAGAGAGAGTCTTGGCAAAAAAAGGGTATTATTCATAATAATAGAGACTCCTTTGCCTTTCACCTACCCTTTCCATCGCAGGATCTAAAGGTCTGTAGCCACAATAATGCAATGAAACTCCCTCCCCGCAAGGCAGGGTAGGGTGCTGAGGCCACAGAAGATTAAATTCCCTTTCCAAGGCCGTTCATCAGCCATCACACCTCCCTCCACACACCACGCCGCATGTAACGTGCTCTCAACACAACCCCCTTCCCCTTTGAGATACTGATGGAGGGCATTTCTATCATGCCAAGATGCTCCGAGTTCACACTAGGCCACCTGTGCCAAACAAAATTTTAATGCAAGATTAAAGGGAAGGGAGAACGGGAGAGAATTTAACCTCTGCTGAGTGCACAGCATATCCCATGTCAGCAGCGGGCCAGCTCCTTGCTGCAGACACGCAGCAGCCTCCCTGCGCTGCTGTCCATGCCTGGGAGCTGCAGGGAAGGGGCACCAGCAGAGAGCAAGGAGGGAAATACCAGTTCCTACCCTCAGCGTGTCCCAAGGCTTCCTGCAGGTCTTCACTGGTTAGGGGCCTTCCTCCGGAGCCCACGATGGAGTCCAGCTCCTGGAGGTCAACCTTGTCCCCTAGGTTAGGGGAAAAGGTGGAGCTTGGTTAAGTTTGTTCAAGGAAGGAGAGCCCAGGACGTGGACAGAGGCAGGAGGAAGGTTCTGGGATGCAGTTTTAAAGGCCTCACCTACAAAGGAAAGTTTCTACAATCAGAAGCCCTCCATATCCATGGAGGATTCGGGGATTTCAGAGAATTTCACCTCAGAACTGCTTCTTGAATGGCCTTTTTGGCCAGGCAGACTTTTAGGCAACCCACTCTGTTTTCCTAGGCTAACTCCTGACTTCTTAACAGTCCCAGGGGATTCTGTCAACAGCTAAAGCCCAAAGCAATCTGGTCAGACCCCATAGGTGACAATGCTTTGAGATTCCTCCCAACTTGGATTATTCTATTATTTTGTGTTTGGAGAAGTTTTTGAGCGTTTTGACTTTTTTTTTTCCCCCACTATATTTTTTTCCTCTCCAGTTCCCCACCACATGTGCTCCAGATCCTGAACAACCTCAAGACACAGATACACCCACCATCCACAGCCTCCAGTGCCTCCTGGAGCTTCTGGTCTGCTATGTGGGTTCCCATTTGGGCTCCAGTCTTCAGCTCTCCAATATCAACCTGTTTCCCTAGAATCAATGCAGAGATTCATTTCATTTTGGAAAATTTCATACAGTTCTGGGTGACAAATGCACCTTGGATTGACTTCTAGCTGCGCCAGGAGGATCTTTGCTCATTCTTGGATTTGTGGACAGCCAACAGTTTGCAAGTTGATGTATAAATACTCCTCAATGACAGCTCTTATTGCACTCAGGACCATTAATGCAAGATGACTTCCCAGCAGGACATAAATGTGCTGCTCCTTTGTAAGGTGCAAAGCTGGGCAGAAGGCTACAGAGCAAAGCTAAAGCTAAGACCTAACAGATTTCTCCACTTTCAGCGATGCCCGAGATGGCARTAGTTGGTTCTTACAGTTCTGCCATTACCACCACGAGCACAAAGCAGGAAGAAGACACTCCCAAATCACAAGTTGCCCCAGTTGTCCTGGGGTGAGAGCCAAGTTGTGTGAACTTGGAGGGCAACCAATTCCAGGAGCTCCATTTCAAAGCAGCCACTGAGCCAGTGCCAGCTGTAGGGTGTCCCCGGGCCCTTGGAAGGTGTTGTGCCCCAGAGCACAGTTGCAGATGTGCCAAGCGATCTTCCCAGGCAGGATCTCATCTACATGTGGGGCAGCAGAGCAAAGAAGTGTTGAGAAAACCATCCAGAGTAACTGGAGGACATCACAGCAGCTTGGCAGGACCTCAGGAAGGGACACCTGCTGACAACAGTTTAAGTGACAACCTCCAGCCGTACTGACCTGCTAACCATCTGGCTGAAGGTGGAGCTTTGCACAGTACTTCTCTGCTCTGTTTCTTCCCTCCCACCCTCCAGAATGGCCCAGACTTTGTCTAGATCCTCCCTTTTATTCCCAATAGTTTGAAGCTGTGTGTGAAAACCACCCGCAGGTGAGCAAGAGCTGCCTAGCCCAGTGCTGAGCCTACAAAGGCAGAACTGGAAAGCAATCAGTGTTTCCAACATGTTTCTTTGGGATCTGTGCTGGATCAGAGGCTGTACAGAAAGCCGGAGAGTGCCTGAGCGAGCGCGTACGGACACCACCATCTAGCGGTCCCCAACACCAATGACGTGGAGCATCCCAAACCCGCAGGCCCAGCGGGGTTGGAGGTATCGTGCTCTCAAATGGCCTCCCCTGGGGAACAGTGAGCAAGTTGTGGAGGCCTTCTCCATCCTACATACCTGAGTGTGGGGACACCGCACAGCAGGGTGGCACAGAGCAATGCTGCTACACCTCCTTGCCCCAAAATTAACTTGCTCTGAAGCAGTTTAGGGAGCACCTGAGGCTTTTCACCAAATTTGGAAACAACTAAACTAAGTGGAAGTTCTACCACTGCCTCCCTCCAGCCTTCTCTACTGCCAGAGGAGCTGCGTGGGAGGAAGACTGAGGGCTTGTGGCTTCTCTGGTTGTGCAGCTGACTGGTTTCAGGTGTCCGCTTTGGGGACAACAGCTTCGGGGAGCTTGATGGTCAGTGCTGAGGCAGCACTGTTGGTCTTAATTAGTACTTTGCAGTGCTACAGAGGCACCAGAAAGGACATACTGCAGAGGACCGAGCTCCTCATCCATGGAGTCTCCTCCTCAGCGCTGGGAGACATTTTGCTACCATTAAAAGACACCATAAGGAAAGGCTACAGACAGATCCAGCATAAAGACATGACACCATGGTGTCTCAAAACCAACCAGGACTCCCTGGCTGTCATCATTACACTAACCACAGCCTCAAAAATACAGCTCTGAGGGAATCGCAGAGATCAGTGATGCTACCTATGGTCATAAACCTCTCACTCACGTGTAGTTTCAGAGAGTCTCCCGATGCTGGYCAAGCTTTTCATAAATTCTTTAAAATTCAACTTCTCGTCTCCTACAGGAGAAGACACAGCTGAGACCAGGCTGATGAGTCAACAAGGGGCGATGCTGCCCCTTGGGCCCTCAAGCAACATGATTCATATGGGTCATTCCCCGAGACCCTCTGTGCAGCTCACCAGTTACAGGGACCTTGCTGAGTGCCTCCCATAGCTCTTCCTCTGGGAGCATGATGCCCATATTGGCCAGAATTTCTCCTAGCTGAGACACCTCCATTTGGTTGTTCTTGACTTTTCTGATGACCTCTAAGACTTCCTGCATGGCTGAGAGTGTGCAGAGAAGACACCCAAGTCAAGAGCCATGAAAATAGCGATACTGGCAGGCATTTACCATGTCCCTAGGAGAATTTAGACCAGCTATACCCAATATGGAGTTGGCCTTGCTACCATCATCATCTCCTCCTGGGCTGTGTCCACCACCAGAGCCACAATATCCTCCCCAAAGGGCAAATGAAGGTGGGGATGGGCAGAGCATCCCCAGATCCTCCCATAAGTTCTCCAGGGCTCCCCCCAGTATTGCAGGTACCTTCCCTGCAGGTCGCATGGGACCACTCCAGCTCTGCATCACCTCCATGTTTGGTGTTCAGTGGCACAGCAGGGGCTACTAGTGGGACACCTTGTCCCTGCAGGGCTGACCTCTCCACACGTGCACTCACCCTCCACAGAAGCCTTCTCCAGCCCCTCTTGGATGCCCAGATGGTTTGCACAGGCCAGCAGGTCCCTCATAGCCATCTGGTCATCCTCAAAACCACTGGTGTCACCAACAGTGTCTTCTGGTGCTGCCGACATGGAGAAGGAGCCATCTGGAACCAAAGCACAGGCTCAGTCCCCTTTGCCACCAGTTACAAGAGCGTGCAGACCTGCTGCTGAGCTGGTGACACATGAACCAGGGTGGGAACACACACCAGGGCACATGGAGGGGTTTTAAGCCACATCCCCAGCCCACTACCCATGTGTCCCCACTCACCCAGGGGATCAGACGAATGTTGGGTGCTGCTCAGGGCAGTCATGAAAGCAGCYAGGTTCACTGTCCTGTCTTCTGCACCATTCCAACCAGCCCCAGCATGGGGGGAAGGACATGGAGAAAGGGGCAGAGAAGCGAACAGATGTTTGTGAGTCAAATAGCAGGCAGAAAGTGCAATATCAGAGCATCCCTGGTTGGCCCAAGCTGAGCGTCTCCTCATTGATGGGAATCAATGGGAAGGTGGCAGCTCCCGTGTCCCATGGCACTGCCTCCATGCATGCGGTTGCACCAGTAGAACCAGTGCGAGACATTGTCACCCTCTGTGCAGGGGCGCAGAGACAAGGACGTGGGAGACAAGGACATGTCCCCTCCTGCGGGACCCTGGGGAGGGCAGGGCATTTACGAGACTCACTTTCCAGAGGCACCATCTTCAGAGCCTCCTCAAACTCCTGCTCTGTTGGGTGGATGTCCATGGCTTGGAGGATGTAGCGCAGCTTTGAGACCTCAATACTGTCTACTTCGATCCTGCTGATGGGCTCCAAAGCATCCTGCATGGCTGCGGAGCCCACAGAAAACACCCAGAAGGTCACCGGCTCCCATAGTGGTATTTATTTATCCACAACGTTTGCAACAGAAATAGGTGTTTTCCCACTTCTGGCACCAGGCTGAGGGAAGAATTTTCTGAGAAGACACTCTGCTCATAGGGATGAAATAGATGATAAATGCACCCATATTTCGGGGCAGTCTCAATCGTACCTCAGTTTCCCTGGGCCAAAGGGAATGAAAACCACAGATGTGGCCCTAATTGTGGTCCTGGGGCTCAGTGCCCTGGGAAATGCTGTCTCCCGGCTTGCAAGCACCTCCTGTGTGGCTGAATGCATGTGAATGTGCCGAGGCCACGCGGCTGCCCCTACCCTGCTGCGCGGGGGCTGTGCCCAGCACTGTCACCCACTCGGGGACGTTGTCGGCGCTGCGGGCGCCCGGCAGCGTCACGGGCGGCAGGTGGACGCCCAGGCTGAGCAGCGCAGGCTGCAGGTCGGCAGCAGCGATGGAGCCCTGCTTCAGCTTGCCAAAGGTCTCGTAGATGGGCTGGAAAACTGCAAGCAGCAGGAGGGCGAGAGAAGAGAAAAACTCAAGGGAAGGGAAGCAGGTAAGAGCAGAGTGTTTGGCTTTAGCCTCTTTGGGATGAACTGATCCCGCGAGGCTGGGAAGGAGCAGCTTCCAAGCAGAAAGCCGTGTTTAGCAGAGTTCCAATGGACTAAAACTCCATGGATTTGGACTCCCAGCCCAGCTCACCCTCGGAGACAGCAGCAGCGGCGCCAGTGCGACGCAGCGCGCCCAGGACGCCGTGCAAGTCGAGGGTCCCGTGCTCTGCAAGAGGCGAGCGGCGGCGGTCAGCACGGGGCCCGGCGCGCAGCCCATGGGGCCCAGCACCGGCGCTCACCATCCTCGGGGACGAGCTCCAGTGCCCGCCGCAGCTCCGCACCGCCCACCGGCAACCCCAGCGCCTGCAGCGCCCGTGGCAGGTCCTGCGCCCGCATCCGCCCGGCCCCAGAGATGAGTCCCRCCGGCAGCAGGCCTGCGGGATACGGGTGAGGGGATGTGAGGACCTCCAAGACCTCTGCGTGGCCGGGATGTGACAGAGACACTCAAGGGTGCATCTCATGCTCCTTATGTCAGTGGCAGCCGGCTCTGCTCGAGCTGCTTTGCAATGGGATGAACACAGGGGGTTACCTTCCTTCTCCAGCACATCCTGGTCCTCCTCTTCTCCCCCCTTGTCTGGGTAGAGGTTGTGGGAGACTTTGCTCTTCCTATCAAGGGAGCAGACAGCCACACACTGAGTGTCAGCCGTGAGTGCCCGTCCCCTCGCCTGGGGGACCCACAAGGCGCTGGCTCCTGAACCCAAGTGTTGGAATCTGCGGCTCCCCATGTTACCTGCCCTGGGGCTCATCAGTCACCAGCATCCCCAGCACCCTGCTGCAGTCATCCTCAGTGGGGATGAGACCACTGGATGACGGTACCCAGGAGAACATTTCCCTGTCACAGCTGGCACGGGAAGCGCGACGCTGCTGCCGAGCCTGGCTGTGGGTCCACTCTTGGTGGATGCCTTCCTTGGAGCTCCCATCCCGGTGGTTTCTGTCCCAGTGGGTCCAGTCTCGGTGGGTCCCTTCCTTGGAACTCCAGTCCCGGTGGGTCCCATCCCGGTGGGTCCCTTCCTTGGAGCTCCAGTCCCGGTGGGTCCCATCCCGGTGGGTCCAGTCTCGATGGGTCCCTTCCTTGGAGCTCCAGTCCCGGTGGGTCCCGTCCCGGTGGGTCCCCTCCCTGCTCTTCCTCCTCTTCTTGCCCAGTGACCACTGCTGCTTGAGGAGCATCTCGAGGGAAGGGGTGGTCTAGGGCAAGGAACATCCTTGCCGTCAAGCTCAGGCTGACCCCCAGGGAGGGGGACGGAGGGACGTGGTGCCCCCATCCCTACACAGATCTCCAGGAGCCAAATCAGGCTTCCCTCACCTGCGTCCCTTCCTCCACCTGGGCCACGTTCCTGCGGCTCGGCACRTGCTGCGACGGGAACGTCTCTGCGGTGAGCGCCAGGTGCCCCGGGGCGGCCCACCTGCGGCGGCCACGGTCCCATCACCCCCTCTCCACAGCCGATGGATGGCGGAGATGTTTGGGAGGGACCCCCTGCCCGGCACTCACTTGAGGCTCTTGCCGGCCGCGGAGGCCCTCGTGGTGGCGGAGGCGGCGCTGGGCGCCGTGGCGGCACGGGGGCACCAGGACGCATCTCTGCCCTGCGTGGAGCTGCCCCGAGGCTGCCCGCCTGCCCCGAGGCCGGGAGGCTTCGGCTCCATGGCCCCCTCGGCTGGCGCCTCTGGCCGCGACTCCACCCTGCGGGGACGGGGATGTCACAGCACCCCGACTGCAAAGCCCTGGGCACCCCAACCCCTTTCCGGACCCTTGAGCAGGACACATGGAGCCCTGCGATGCCCATGTGGGCACGTGCTGTCTCACCCCGCGGGCACCTGCTGCCAGTCCTGCCCTGTGTCCCCACTCCGCCTGCGGAACGTCCCCACTCACCACTCGTTCTGATGTCACAGGGTGCCACAGGGCATTCCCTGGTGCAGCGTTCCCCTAACCATGAGCGTTGATTCCAGCACGGTTCCCAGGGCCTCCAAAGTGCAGAACGGCACAAGGACAGGGACAGCACCCAAATCCAGCAGCTCCAGTGCTTCCCCTGGCTGAGCTTGCTGGACCCCACGCTGGGCATCCAGCAGGATCACACCCTCATGGGGCTCGATGCAGCACATGGGGATGCAGGAACAGCCCTCACCTCCCAGCCAGAGCACCCCATCTAAGCTGGAGCCCCTGGGCTGGGGAAATAGCAGCCCCGGGGCCCTCCCCAGCACAGCTGGGGGCACTGAGGGCTGCCCCAGGTGCCTCCCTGGGACGGGAAACCCACTGACCACACGTGGCCTCGCAGGGGCCACCTGCAGAGCAAGGCCAGGATGGCGGTGTGCCTGTTAGGTGCCATCTCTGCCCTGCCGGCAGCCATGGGGCTGGCAACCCATTGCGGAGCAGTGGCCAAGCCAAAGCCCCTTCTGTGGACTCCTTCTCCGCTGTCCCATCACACTGTTCTGAGGTGGCCGCTGGGTGTCCCTRCAGCCCCAAGCATGGTGACACTGCCGCGGTGCCCGTGGGCACACAGGGGTGGGCTCTGCGGGTGGGCTCTGCTCTATCCCGATCCTGCTGCCCTGCTTGGATCAGCTCCTCCGCTTCTCCCAGAGGAGGACCAGCTTCTCCCTCCCGCTCCCACGGCTGCGCTGGGATCAGCATCCCCATCGCCGCCCCCCTTCTCCTCCCTGCAAGCCACTGGCTGTGCTCCCTCCTCATGGTGGTGGCCCTGAGCACTRTGACG
Organism: Nothoprocta perdicaria; assembly: GCF_003342845.1. NCBI lineage: Eukaryota > Metazoa > Chordata > Aves > Tinamiformes > Tinamidae > Nothoprocta > Nothoprocta perdicaria. Next base: position 127,135 of record NW_020454328.1, on the reverse strand, counting down.
GTGCCAACCCTTTTCCCCAGGCCCCAGCACAGGGACCTCGAGCGGGAGGCACCCAAGGACAGGGTCCCCAGAGCCTGCTGGGGCCCAGGGGGCAGCTCAGGTCCCACATTGGTGCCACCAGCGCTCATGACGCAGAGTCAGTGTCAGGCGCTGGGAGCCTGCAAGGCAGGAGAGAAGCACAGCCCACGAAGGGACAGTGACACTGTTAGTGGCCTGAGGCTTTTTGTTTGGTGTCCTGGGAAGCCACCGGCGGTGGAAGAAGCCACCAGGGCAGACTCTGGAGCTGCCACAGCTCCTGCAGTGTCCCTGCCCATGGCTCCATGTCGGTCCAGGATGCCGGTGGTCCCCCTGCTGCTGGAGAAGGAGCAAAAGATCCGGAGATAACCAGAACTCAGTCCCTGTGCCCTGGGCTGGGGTTGGGCATTGCTGGGCACAGCAGGAAGTCCATGGTGACCCATGAGGTCTGGGTGTGCAGGGAATGTGAGAAACCCAGCGGGCTCCAGCTGCAGCAGCACAGGCAGCAGAGCCAAGCTCTGAACAAGGTGGCACCAGGCCCCCCCTTTTTAATTTTCCTTTCATAAAAAAAGAAGCTGTGGCTGCTACAGGACCTGCCCTGCGTTTCATGGTGCGGGGACACAGGCAGCGTGGGAGGGCCCAGCCCTGGTGGCAGCTGGGACCAGCACAGCTGATGCTACATGGAGGTGGCTGCTGATGCAACCTGAGTGTGTGGGCAGGGATTGAGGACCAGAGCAGTGCCAGAAATGGGTGGCTACAAGAAGTCCAGGGCTACCAGGTTACCCAACGAGCAACCTCAGCCTGTAAAGCACCGTGCAGAGAGTGGCAAGCGTGGCCACCGTGACCCAGAGCTCTTGCAGCCGCAAGGACGAAGATCTGTCCAGTGCATGAGGGATCCAGCAGATCAACGTGGGATGTCCCCGGGCAGGCATAGCATCTCCAGCGTGGGCCATGTGGGGAGCTCCCAGAATCCCCCTGGCCTCATGAGCACCCAACCTTTCACAGCCCTGCCAGGCAGCCAGAGTCCCCTCCTCCTTGTTCAGTGCGTGGAGGGGCCTCCAAGGCGGCCCGTCGAGGTATAGATGATGTTGACCGTGGAGAGGACATCCCCGCGGGACAGCAGCAATGGGCAGCAGGGTCCCAGAGCTGGTTGAGGGGTTGTTAAATTACAGGCGCACTCGCACACAGGCACAGCATGCAAGCTGTCCCGTCAACCCCACTCCAGAGGCTTCCGCACTCCTCACTGGTCCCACGGCCAGTGCTGGGAAGGGACAGGGTGGCCATGGGCATCCTCACATGTTGCCACGGTAGGTGATATTCGTGAAGGTGGACGTAGCCTCCTTGTAGAGAGGATTGTGGCCCTGGAGGGAAAAAAACAGACAAGAGCGATGCCTCTTGGCACTTGGCTTCAGCCCGGTGGGGTGGCACGGGGATGTGCCATTTCAGCAGGGAGGGGACGTGTCCCCATGACGCCATGGCTCCTGTCCTTGTGGGCTGGGTGCCTCAGCTCTTCCAGGCATCCCGTGGCCAGAGGGACCTTCCTCAGCGCTCACGGGGTGGAAACACTGGCGTGGGCAGTGAGTAAGAGCATCACGCCAGTGCCCAGTGCTTGGGAGGCGCCGGAGGCGGGGGAGCATCTGGGACATCTTCCCTGTGTGTGTCCCCAGGCATGGCAGCAGGTACAGGGAAGAGGTCCCTAACAAATGTCCCCAGGGGAGCACAGACAGGGACAAGGTTCTGCAATCAGGAAYGCTGGGGTCTGGATCTGCTCAGACCTCAAATTTAACTCCTGGCACTTGGGGCTCCTGCCTGGCACACAGGACCCCACGTGCTCTTACCGTGTCCCACTTGGCCCTGGCCTTCTCCTCCTCAAACCTGGCGAACTCCCGCCGGTCATGGATGGTGATGAGGAGCTTCCAGATGAGCAGGGCAGCCAGGCCGATGAGCAGGATGGCGCCCGTCACGGAGAGCAGGACCACCAGGATATCCGGACCCTTCGGGCACTCTGTTGGGGGAAGGAGGAGAGGGTTATATGGGCTCAGAGAATCCAAAGCTTCACAGGGGCTGCCCTCTGGCCTGCCTGACCCTGCCTGCCTGATACGGTCTTGGTGCTTGTTGCTTGCCAAGGGCTCCTGATCCCACAGGAGGAGCCTATGCCCATGCTCAGCCACAGGCTGGAGGTCTCTCCAGGTCACCAAGTTCTTCTCTGGGATGAAAATCAGACACCAGCAGTGGCAACGGCCAGCACAGGGAGACTCAGCGGGTGGCTGTAACTGGAGCCGGCAGCTGCTTTGCTGACTGACTTTGGAAGCACGGGCGACCGGCTGGGCCGGGAAGCAGCACTGGAGCCTGTGGGAGGACCCCGGGCCRCTCTGTGTGGGAGGCAGCCACGTCCCCTCCCTCCAGCTCTGCCTGGCTCGTGAAATGAAGCATTCCTTCTGCATTGCTAATGAGACCTCTGAGGACATCTCAGGAGCATCGGGCTGTGAAAGGAGGGAGATCAGGGAATTRCAGCCTGGGATAATGTGGAGCAAGGAGCAGCAGGGCTCTTGCAACCCCTCTGCAGCCCCCCAGCTCTGTGCCTTGCCAGGATGGGGAGCAGCACTCTGCTTTGGAAAGCCCTGGGAGCAAAAGGACACAGCTGGGAGCTGGGCAGCACCTCTGGACACGGGTCCGGAGAGCCCAGGCATGTAGCAGGCACTGGCTGCCATGTAGCATCGGCATCAGACACAGCCTGGGACGCCCCGGGGCCGTGCTACCAGGTGGACGCATGCCCAGAGGAAGCAGGTGGCCGTCCCTCCGGCTCTCCCAACCGGCACTGGGACTGGTTTACGGAAGATGGGGAAGCGGGGAACACCCACGTGGCTCTTCCTGCTGGGCTGCCGCCAGTGGCAGCTCTTCCTGCTCAGACCAAGCCCCAGGTGCAGGAGCTGGCGGCTGCACAGAGGGCGCAGGATCATYGGGCTGCCCGGAGCGGCTCGCGGGCACCCCTGAGCCAGCAGCGACCCCCGGGGCACAGACGTACCTGGCTCCTCTATGACAGAGAGGATGGACTTGCCGCTGGAGTCCTCGTAGTACTGGAACCTCACCACGCAGTCGTTCTCATCCTTGTACGTGCAGTTCACGGTGTCCTTGCCCCTGTCGCCTGCAGACACGAGAGGCCGTCAGCACCGGGCAGGCGCGAAGCACATGCAGGGACCAGGAGCGGTTTGGGGCAAGGTCGCGTGTGTCTGGTCCTGCCTGCAGCGCTCCAGTCCTGCCAAGTCCCTCGTCCCCTCTCTCACCAAGCTCCTGCACCGTCTCGATCTCGTCGCGGCACATGCGATTGCAGGACTGCTGCTCCACGAAGTCACCCCGCTCAAACTTCTTGCACTCCACGCAGTCCCTGAGGAAGAGGAAGCCAAAGGGAAGCATGGGGGGCTCTCACTCAGGTGTCTTTTGCTTTGGGGCTCCCTGGACAACCCCATGCTCCTGGAGCACCAGAGATGCTGGCAGTGGCAGGGAGGCCATCCACAACAGCAGAGCCCCATTTCTACAGCCAAGATACCCCATTGCCATCACTTGTCCTCCCACGGGAGGGCCCAGCCTAACGGAGCTGCTGCAGTGACACAGCCAGCGTGCAAAGACGCCACCAGCAGCCGTCCCCACTCAGATGCCAGCGCATCACTCACTTTTTGATGGTGCAGGCGTCGGGGCAGGTGGGACACTTCTCGCAGGTGTCTCCGTAGGAGCCGGGCTGGGTGCAGTCGCACTTGCCGCACACGCAGGAGCCATGCCCGCTGCACACCAGCCCGTTGCTGGACATGCAGGTGTCGGTGCGTGTGGTGCAGTTGCAGTAGTCGCCGGTCCAGTCCGAGTCGCACAGGCAGTCGCCRCAGCTGCACTGCCCGTGGCCTGGGGTGCAGCGCGAGACATCAGCCCCTGAGCCCTTGAGCACCCTCCAAAGCTCGGGCTGTGCTGGGCTCTGCCTCCTCCTGATCCCGCTCCCATCCCTTTGCCTGCCACRTCCCCTACTCCATTACACTTCTCCCACCTCTGTGATGCCCTTCCATTATGCAAATAAGAAAAATAACTCAAATTTCAGGCTGAGCTACCTTGGCTCTGGCAGCGACAGCTACAGATCCCCAATAAGATCCATCTGATCAAATCTGGGCTTCTGTTATCAGTTTCAGATTAAGTCGGGGCATCCTGCCTAGGACTCGCATCCCAGCCCTGGAAAGCTGCCTGCTGGGAAAAGCCTGACCGGCTCTGCCCGCTCTCTGGGACTGGTTTGATCGCAAAAAGCACAGACAGGCAGACACACAAAACCCTTGCCAAAGCCTGGAGCTGTTTGGATTGCGGTTTGATTTTTGACTCGAAAGCAACCAGCAGAGGCGAGACCAGCTGGCGGAAACGCCATGAAGCTGCTGCTAGCCAGCACACGCCGAGCCCCCAGCGCACGGGACGTCAGCCTCGCTCATCCCCCCCTGCTCTGCGGCACCAGGCTGAGAAATAAATGTGTAACCTGGTTAATGAGGAACTAGGGCTGAGTCACAGGAAAAACAGCACCGAGCTGGGTGACAGGGCACGGAAACACACAGGCGGCGGAGGAGGTGACGGGACGGATGACACGGGGTCAGGCAGTGCAGAGGGGCCGCAGGCAGAGAGGGACGTGAGCCAAGCTTGGTTTTCCAGAAGTCAGCCCTGGGAAACGCTTGGCTTACCAGTGCCAACAGTAACGAGCTGGTTAATTAGCAGCCCATGGTGGCAGTGGCCCAAACACCTCCCCTGGGGCCCTGCAGACCTGGGGAGCTGCTGCACAAGGGGCTGGTGCTGTGGGACCAGGCCCAGGACAGACACCTAGATGCCCTGGGGCAGAGGTTGGGCACTGAGCCGTAGGGGTGAAAAATCACAGTATTTTCTCCCTTATCAGCCACTGTTAAGGGGTGACCCACAGCTAATGTTCCCAGTCAGTACCAGGCACATCAATGTCCTGAAGCTTTTAGGCCTTTCAGGAGGTTTTTTTTCTGTCTGGACCTTCCCTGGGTCTCTGCAGGGAGCTTGGGGACCAACAGTTGCTTCTCTGTCCTGTTTCTTGGGGCTAAATAAGCTGCCAGAGCAGGCGGCTTGGATCTACTACTTGGCTGCGTCCACCCCATGCTGTAGATCCCCCAGTGCTGACACTGAGCAAGCTCACGGGGAAACAGAACTGGCAAAAACTAACCTAGCCTCAAGGAGAGGGAAAAAAAAAAAAAAAAAAAGAAAGAAAAAAGAAAGAAATACAGGCCTCAGTGCTGCGTTGAGGAGCTGAATCAGCGTGGGGCGGGAAGGGGAGGGCGTCCCACTTGGCACCCGCGGCCTCTGAGCTCAGCGGGAGCCCTGGGGAGCGCTCGGCATGGGGAGGTGACGCGCTGCGAGTTCACGTCCGAGCCCCGGGCGCTGCCGTCCCCACCCCGGCTCCTGCACAGCTGGGAGGCAGCTCTGAGCTGCTCCAGCCTCCCGTGCTTATCGGGATGCGGCTCCCTGCACKGGGCTGCTCCAGCATTCCGTGCTCACCAGGATGCGGCTCCCTGTGCCATGTTGCTACAGCCTCCCGTGCTCACCGGTGAGCGGGCAGGGGATGGGGAAGGGGTCCTGGCACATCAGGACTTGTTGAATGAGCGCTGCTGGGGGTTGTTTTGCAAGGGCGCCCAGGACAGACCGGCCCTAGTGCAGGAATGAAAAACTGGCGGGAGCCAGGGCTGGAGGCAGGGGCTGATAGCAAGTCAAGTAGATGAATATTCGATCAATCAGGCCCTGTTGCTTCCCCATTGCTTTTTCCAACAAGGAGTGCTTTAACAACTGGGTGGAGGGAAAAAGTAGTACTTCATCTCCTTCAAACCCCAGATCTCCCTCCCCACCCTCCTCTCCCACTGCCCCTGGGTTTCCTTTTGCGGAGCATTATCTCAGCTTCATCTGGGCTGTGGAAGCGCGTGGATTGGAGCCTAAGCAGGGAGCGAGGCCCCTCTCTAACCCCAGGAGCCTGTCACCAAGCTGTCAATTTTGGGCATGGGCAGAGCAAAAGTGGAAAAGGCTGCCAGAACGGAGCCATTTCTCCCCCTTGCTCCAGTTGCTTGGTGGCTCCAGGGCTGCATGGAGCCAGTGAGGGGGGCAGCCCTCCTCTCCATCTAGGTCCTCTGATGGTGTTGAGGAGACCCCAGCCCAAAAGAATCCACCTCAGGCTTGGGTCAGGGGTCCCCAATGTCCCCCCAGAGCAAGCTGAGAGACACCAAGTCACTTAGGGAAAGGGAAAAGCAGTAGCTGTCCAAATCACCCCAGCTATCCTGCATCCAAGGGACAAGAAGGGCAGTGCAGAGGCATCCCTGCCATATTCCCTGCTCTGACATGCGGGGCAAGCTCCATGGGACCTCCATCCTAGGTGGGCTTGGGCAGCAGGAGGTGCTGTTGGCTGCCGAGCGTGCCCAGAGCGCGCTCCCCTTGCCCGCCGCAGTGCGCCGCTCACCTGAACACATCTGCCCCTTGAAGCGGACGCAGGAGAAGTCGTCGCACTCGCAGTACTTGCCCGTGACCTTGCCGAAGTCGCTGCTGTGGCACACGCACTGCCCGCACACGCACTCGCCCCGCTGGCTGCACGGGGGCTGGCCCTCGCGGGGGCTGCAGCGGTCCTGCTGCGAGGGGCTGTACTCCTCCTCGGAGCACTCGCAGCGCGAGCCCAGGCGCCCCGCGTTGCAGCGGCACACGCCACACTCCAGCGTGCCRTTGCCCTGGCTGCACGCGGCGCTGCCCGCCTCAGCGCCGGCCTCGCACAAGCAGCTGCACTGGAACTTCACCGTCACCGTGAGGCTGTCCTTGAAGCCCACCGGCTTGATGGTAAAGGACTTCTGTCGCTCCTGCGGGCAGCCCCGCACCTTGGCCTCGATGCTGAAGCTCACCTGGGAAGAGCACCCAGGTGTCAACACAGGGATGGACAAACCGTGAGCCTGGGGACCGCGCTCCCCGCTCTCAGTGGTGCAGCTCAGAGGAAGACCAAGGAAGACTGAAGAAGACGGAGAGGGGAAGGAAGACCAAGAAGGCAATTGGAAGTCTCACCGTATCTCCAATCTTGAGCCCCATGCATGACTTGAGCCCTGGGATGACCTCGTCATTGAGGCAGGTGGCATTGAAGGACAGGGACAGCTCTTCGGGGAGGTCCCGCACCTCCAGCTCCACCTTGGAGCGGATTTTCTGCCAAGGGATCAAAGAGAAAGCGATGGAGCCAAAAGCACAGGACAGACAGGGCTCAGCCCTGTGGGACAGTGACAGCTAGGATGTGGGAAGAAAGGCCTTTGAGGACAAGAARGGACCCAAGTCAAGGCCAGAGCCCAAGGCAAGGTTCTCTGTGTCCTGCAAGGAGCTGCTCTTCTAAAACAAGGAGGCAGCCCCGCTCTGCAGTCTCCAGAGAAATGGGTCCCGCACACTCACCCCATAAGAGTCCACAATGAGCTGCAGGACGTTACTGGAATCTCTGGACAAGGTCCCCACCGTTGTGCCCGGGATGAGCTCGCTGTAGTTCTAGTGAGAAAACAGAGGCACAGTCTGCTCGTGATGGCTCAACACGACACAGCTGGGCCTGAACATGCAAGAGCTTCCCAAGCCAAGCCGGGTTTCTCACAGACTGTGGGCTGGCTCTCCTCACACGACTGTGAGGATATGGAGTTGGCAGGCCATGCCCAGGCTGCTGGAGAAGCTGCTCCTTGGGACTCCACCAGCCACCTTGGCAAGAGGTCTTGTTTGACTAGCAGCTGTTACCTGGTAGAGGCCAACCACAGTATCCGTCACAGCAAAGATCAAGTTGATGTTCTTTTGCGAGAGTTTCTCAGTCATCAGGCCCAGTGAAGGGTAGTCCTAGGGAAAGAGGAATAACTTGGGACCACATATCCTTAACCTCCCTGGTTTCCACTGCACTTCCCTGGCCAGACAGGTCCATGATCTTGAGCAGGATTCTGGTGTCCCGAAAGCTGGTCTGATCACATTAGGAGTAGCAGTATCTCTCTGCTAAGAGCCAGGCACTGCTCCTCGGGGCAATGCAGAGAATGTTCAACATTTGTGAGAGACACACACACACACACACACACACATTTAGCAGGCAGTGCTCCTGCAAGATCTCCTCTGATTGTTTCAAAATGGATAAAACACCCTGCTGTGGACACCTACACCTATGGAACGGGCAGGTTTCCTCCTCCAGCCCACACATGGACCCTGACTTACCTGTGTAGTGGAAGCCGAGTAGAAGTTATCTTTGTCAATGTGGCACTGGGCATCATTGGGCTGCACGATGCCTGCCAGGCGCCCATCCAGCGCAATGTGGGTCTTGGCATCCGTGGTGAAGACCAGMAGGTGGGAAGCATCATTTCTCCAGCCAATTTTCTCCTGCAGTGAGGACACAGGTAGCTCCCAGTGTTGTATCGACATGTTCCACCATCACCCCACCATCCACCCTCTAGAAGAGAGCAAAATCCAAGTGCGGGCACAAAAGAAGACTTCCCTTCAGCGCTGGTTACTCCAGCACTGATGAAGAGTTGTCCCATCAGCCTCTGAAGGTCCCACTCTGCTTCCAGAACCACATCAGGGCCTGGTTTTTCCCTTGCCTTGGCTCTCAGTCTGGGAAAGCCCCTTATCAATGGTCATTCTACCCTGATTTTCAGCCCTGCTGTAGCTCCACARGGTTTATTGTCCAGTGAGATGCAGTCCTGGCAGGGTTCGATGACTGATCCATCAAGCCAGCCCAACTACCCTCTCCCTGCCCTGGCCAGATGTTCTTACATCGCAGACAGTGGCTTGGATGATGGCATCAAAGCCGCCCTCAGGCGCATCACGATTCCGCGAGACACTCTGCTTCTGCACCTCCTCATTGAAGCGGGTCACCTCATCTGTGAGCGCTAGAACGTGTTTGTAGCCAAACATGGGCAGGCAGGTCTCACCAATCCTGGGGGAGCAGAGCAGTCAGGGCCCTGGGCTCGAGGCTCACTGGGCATTTACGTCCCCCATCCCAACTCCCATCCCATGGTTCTCCACAGGATGCCACCTCCTAGCGCAAGCCTTCCCACATGCAGCACAATAGCCCCCTATTCTTGTTCTCAGCAGGCCTGAGAAACAGGACATTGGCACTGCTGTCAGCTCTTGCTCTGGTCCAGATCTTAAGTAAACTAATGAGGAAGAGAAATTGAGGCAACTGATAGGGGATCAACTCACCTCAAGTTCTGCCCTTACCCCAGTATGGACTCAACCCCTCTGGCTCTTATCAGCAGCCCCTGCATCAATCTGATGACTTGAAGCTCTGGTGGACAAGCTCTGGAGAACTTGACTATGGGAATCACATCTCCCAGTCTTTCCTGCTGGAAATTCCAATTCCCATGGCCAGCACAGTGGATATTATGGGATTTTTAGAAGCTCTTTACTATATTTAAACCTCAGCATCTTTCCTGAGGAGTGGTGAAGCCTTGTTTGCACCAGAGCCAGAAGCAGAACCCAGGAATCTGACTGCATCTGTTTTTGGATGCTAAGTGCCAAGTCCTCAGCAGATGTGATCAGCAGTGCTCCACTGCTTCATCCCAGCTACGTGTCTTGTATCTCCCAGTGTAACAAAGTCAAAACACCAAAATAAAAATGCAGCTGCAGCCCAGGGGCATCCTATCCACTTCTGGCTTTTACAGGCCTCCCTAGCTGTTGATAGCCAATACAGCAGGTTTGGACTTACTCATAGCAAGGATTCATGATGGCTTGTGGAGGAGATATATACATGTAGGGAGAAATGGGCTTGTCTACAAAGGCCCCAAAACCAATGCGTAGGTTGCTGGTTAGCTTGCGCATCTCACTGGCCAGCTTGGTGCCCAGGTTTTGGATGTTCCTCAGATCATCCTTCATGGAGTTGGATAGGTCCATCAGGTAGTAGATGTCTACGGGGTAGTCTTCAACTTGGCGTACTTGGACACGAAAGATCTGGGAGTCATCTGTAATACAACATGGCTGTGGTGTGAGAGATTCTCCATGGAAAGGAGCAAAGAGGGCTCATCTCAGAGGAGGATTCTTCTCCTGTTGCTTAAGGGCCTCTCTGGGCTCCTGAAGCTTCAGGACATCTCTCAAAGCCTCTCATCCTAGCCCTTGACTTCACTTCTCTTGGTTCCTCCCAGCCCCCACTGAAAAGGTTTTTTTCGTAAAACTTTCCCCCTCCCCCCCCCCCCCCCATTGAAACAAAAAGCTCCTCAGACAGGACCAGCACACTTCTGGGGAGCAGGCCAGTTTCAGTGACTTCTACCCTTTGAAAAAGAGACTGAGAACACTTAGGGTTGACCTTTTATTTCTGCATTTTAAACAAGACAAAGGTTCTTTCTTGCTGTCCCTTGAAGCAGCCACTTTGAACTGTAAGCTAGGACACAGCTGCAATCTTCTCAGAACACCAAGTTTGGAGAAAAAGAGCTCTAACTTTTCCCTAGTTATTTCCATTTTCCCCCCATCCCTCTTCTCTTTTTAATTTTTAATTTGCACATCTGGGATCTTGATTTTCAGGATGGAGAAAGTATCTTCAAGATCAAGGAGACAACAAAGAGTTCCATCCCCTATCCAGCTGTCCTAAGGTCAGCTGGATGGCCAGAGCACCACCATGTATCTTGGGAATCTGGACATTTTGTTCATGAAGTGTCCATTTTCCTTGCTGAGCTAAAACCCCATAGACAGATGGGGTCCATCCCAGATGGCCTCTAACTCCAGATCAGAGGCTATGAGCTATTATGACCACATCCTTCAGTATTTTGATTCGTGAATCCATGAACATAATTTACACTGAACTTTCTTGGTAGAGCAGAAACAGTACTAAGTCAGGACTTTCATCTACTACTACCACCAAGGAAAGGGTCCTCCATGCCTCAGTTTTTCTCTAGAGCAATGCATGTGCCTACTCTTTGCTAAAGATCTTTTGACCTAAGACAGCAGGGACTGCTTAGAAGCTACATGTCCTCACTCTTTGCAGGGAAGAGGACATGTCAGACTGCTGTTATTCAGGATACTCCATGGCCAGACCCATGGATAGGAATGGAGCCACATGCTACTAATCACTGAACTCTGGCCCCAGGGTTTTAGTGAGCACAGAGCTGAAATCTGTTCCTGCTGAGAATGGAAGGCACCCAAGGACCCCACTGGCTACTGAATCATCCCAGGGACTGCATCCAAAGGAGCTACCAGTCATGTCTGGAAACTATGAGCAAAAGCTCTTGTGAGGGAAGAGCTTTGAAGTCTCAAAGAGAAGGAGGAGACCAAATCATGTGTGACAGAGGCTAGCTACCTCCCTACCACGTGCTTAGATACCACAGTGATGGGGGCAGAAGGAGACTCATGAGAGACTGCCATGGCCACTCCATCTACCCCTCTCTGGCTTTCCTCCCTCCAAAGCAGGAGGAAATGCTCTTGGGTTTACATACAGCTGTGCCAGGTTGAGCAATTCAAGTTTTTCCCATCTTCTGGCTCCTTTCACATCACCACCAGAGCAGTTCACCATTAAGAAGAGTGCATGATGAGCAACACACCAGAGCAGGGCATGACAGCACCATTTTGGTCTGATCTCCACAAATCAGTTTTGTGACCTTGGGCACGTGATAGACTTAGTCTTGCCTTGTGCCCAATGTCACTTTAAACTCCTGAATGTTCAAGGAAGCAAGAGGTGGTGGTGCAAGATTGCAAACAACCATAACATTTAATTGGTTCCATTCTGTCTGGTTGAAGTGAGCCTGGGTAAAAAAGGGGACCTGGTGGCAGTTCAAACCTACCAGACCAGTTGATGGCTTGCTAGACACAAGCTGTCTTTCACTAAAAAGATTCAGAGAGCCCAAACCTTTTCAAATAGATCATCTTGACCCTGCCAACCTTGGGACCCTTACCTGGTCGCAAGTGCAGCTCTATTTTCTGGGGGCTCATCTGGGTGGTGATGGAGGTTCCCGAGCCCTTGTTGCTGAGGGGCCGGTCCTCCAGGATCTTTACGCTGCTGGTTGGGAACTCGATGTGGTTGGGCCCGCACCCATTCTGGAGCAGGTTGCTGTGCAGGTCACAGCGAGGAGATCCTTGGGCCAAGACCTGCAGGGGAGGGATGGAGTCAGCAGCCAAGGGGACCAGGCACCAACCCCTTTGGTGGTGGGGTGGAGAAGAGACAGTCCATTTTTCTATAGGGAAGATCCTTCACCAGGGAAAACCCTCCTGGCTCCTCATAGCAATAGCCTCAAGATGGGTTTCCAGCACAGCTAACAGGCATGGGCACCAGGTCCTACCTGGTGCCAGGGTAAGGTGAGACAGGACATGAATGCCAACAGGGCAAAGCTTGGGACATTTGGGGGGTTTTCTAAGCTTCAGGAAAAGTCAGCTTTTCCCTGCCTCTTTGTCAACATGCAGTCTTAAACTTGCTGTGAGTAAGGAACAGGCCTGGTAGGGCTGAGCCCATTGTATGAAATGAAGTTCGGTTCCTGTCTGAAAACCAGTCAAGCTTATCTCCAGCTCTCCAACTTCCTGCTAGATAGAGCCAGACAGGGAAAAGGAGAACCAAAAAAGGAGTGAAAGAGCGAGGGGGCCAGCAAGCTGCGGGAGAAGCTGTCACACATCCATCAGGGGCAGGAAAACTCCAAGCTGAAGTCACTGTGAACTTCCAGCCCCATCCCTTGTTTCCTAGAAAGCCTCCCAGCTCCTTCCCCCTTATCACATCTCAAACAGACAGGGTTTATCCCACCCCTGCCCAGTCCTGCTGATGGCCTTTCTCCAAGATAAATATGGGAACATTTCCCTCCCAGCCCAACAGGGTGGGGATGTGCAGCAGCACATCCCAGCTGGGCAGCAGATGCTCCTCTGCTCCCACCAAAGTGTTTCTCAGGCCTCTGGGTCCCTTCTTGAAGAGCAAAGCCCAAATCTTGCTACATGCAAAGCCTCCTGGCAGGTGACCCGCACAGACCCAAACCCAGCCTTTCCTCTGGCCAAAAGGATGCAGCACAATCTGGGACTGAGTTCTCCAGCTCCCTATTCCTGGGGCAAAGAGATGCCAAACTCCAGCTCTGCAACCTCATAGCACCTGGGGGAAATCCTCAGCTTGGGACATCAGCTGCTATTTGGGATGTGTGACAGATATGCTTAGGCTGCCTGAGCCCAGAAATTACTATGTGTGTTTTAAGCAAACAGCGTTGGGAGGCCCTTTCTGGCCTACAGCCCTTCTGGAAACTGGGGCCTTATCTGCCTTTTCTCCTCCTTCAATTCAACCGATAGCCAGAAAATACATCATCAGGGACATGCTCCTCCTCCACAGCCTCTAGCTTCCACCCTGTTTGCTTGGAGAGGTTGCTGGTGGTAACCAGGATGAGCTCCCTGCCTAAACTTGCTCTCTTGCACCCAGCTGCCCACTCTGGCTGGCATTGCGGGACTCCCCTGTGGCTGGAACCAAGGAACTGTGCAAAACCTCAGGACAAACGCAGCTCTAGGGGCATGCCTGTCTGCTATAACCACACTGGAAAATAGATTGGGTTCACAGCAGACCCCATCATGCCATCACATACATCCCTGTCCCTACTGGGGGACATCCCTCCCCCCATACCTATTGGGAGGATACCTGGAAGAAGAGCTGGTGAGCAAAGAGAGGGGCTCTAAGGCTTTCTGAGGCCATCGAGCGTGTCCAAGGCTCAGCAGCGTCGCTGTGATGCGATACCCAGGGAGGTAGCCCGTTAACCGCAAGGCCACATCCTTCCCCTTTCTTGGCAACCCTCAACATCACCATCAGCTCAGAGCTCACAGGAGCCTCTTCAGCCAAGTTCAGCTAAAAGAGGTCAGGGAATGAGCAGGAAAGGATCCTGGAAGTGAGGATGGATATTCAGGGATGCTTGGCAGAGGCAATCACATCCAAGAGCCCCAGGTACCTGCGGCAGTGGGAGGTTGCAGGACCCCACATCCTGGGGCCATTCCCCATTGCCGCCTTGCAGGAGACCTCATGGGAGGACCTAAGGCCACAGAGACCTCCAAAGATGAAGCTGAAACCTCCAGCTGCCTCACTAAATCACCCCCTAGTGAGCCGCTTTGCTCCAAGGCAACCAAGGCAACTGAGGAGAAACATCTGAATCCTCCTTCTTGCCCCTGTCCAAGCCCATGCTGGAGCAGGAATGAGCACTATCCCCTCATTCCATGGGCAAAAAAGCCAGATTGAAGCAGAAGTACAGCGGGAAACGGAGGGATACAAATAAGAGCATGGTCCCTTTAAAAAAAGCAGGGGGCAGGGTCAGAGACCTCCCCTACCCCAGGGAAATTAAACAAACCCGCAGGAAAAAAACCTCTCATTTTGCTAAATTAAGACAATGTGGTCCAGATGTGGGAGCGATGGGGCAGCACAGCCCGGCTCGCAGGGGCCAGGGCGGCTCCCGCCTTGCTGCTTGTCACRTCTGCCCAAGAGCAGCAATGAAAATATTTCCTTTTTTGGAAACCTTTGCACATGGGAGGAAAGGGAATTTATGGCCCTGCTGCAGCACAGGGACACAGCAAGGAGACTGGGAAGGCCAGGCAAGGGCCACTGCAATATCCAGATGCTCCTTGCTGGAGAAAAATAGGGACCCTGGGAGCTGAGCATGGCAAGGGCAAAACTCCCCATATCTGATGGGCACAGGGAGGCTCTGGCAGGAAGGGAACTTCCTTGGGGCCCTTTCCACACGCAAGAGCCACATTTCTAAGGCAATACCTCACTCAAGCCCCGGAGGAATTTCGTTTGCATCTCCCCACAGTCTCTCCCCCAGGGCTGGTTGCTCACCAGATGTGATCAGTATTGGGAAATTTCCCACTGCTTTTCCCAAACAACAAACCCTCCAGGCAGTATTTCTGAAAGGTTTCTTGGCAGATTTGTCCACCCAAGCAAAGGGATTTAGAGCTACAGTTCAGCTGTAAAGGTGGGTCAATTTTTGTGGGGGGAAAGGATCAGCAAGCAGGGAAGTGATAAGTGGTCAAGGATTCCCAAAATCAGTGTTTTTTTTTCCCCCTCATCATCTTTAGTTCAGTAAATAAAACCAGGTGCTACCTCTCTAATGCTGGCCTCTATGAAAGGCTAGACTTCCCCTCACCCCCATCCTCCCAGGGTAAAAAGGCTTTTTAAAACAGCAAATTTTACAGAAAAGCTCCTTTTAAACAGTATTAAACCTGTCCAGGACATGGGCAGGGACAGGAATGGCCAGCAGCCTCCCGGGGTCTCTCTTACCTCTGCGGAGCACCAGGCGCACAGCGGGCTCACGGCCAGGCACTGCTTGCAGGAGGTCACCCCCCGTGTTCTGCAGATGTTGCTCCCTGCARCAGCAGCACAGAGAGGATTTAGAGCCCGGCACAATCCCCCCGCAAGCAATACCCACCTGTGTGATGAAGCATCAGTGCTCAGTCAGTGGCTTTGTCAGCCAGAGCCTACAGGAGGCAAGTCTCCAAGGTGCTGTCCCCTTTATACCCACCCAAACCCACTCGCCAGAGCCCGGGACCAGCTGGGATGCATCCTGCCTGTTACTGAGCCTTGTTTCCCACCTGCAGCTCCCTTAAGGAACCAGGCTGCCCAAAATGCAAGAATTGCACACGCAGCAGTTTGGGCTTGCAACGCACACAGCAGTTTGGGTTTGTGATGCCCGAGTCCAAGGGCAGTGCCCAGGGCTGCTGAGCACAGGGCTCAGCCCCAGTGACAATCCAGCTCCCAAGACTGGCCTCATGTGGCTCACAGGGGACATTTTGCTCTGGCCACTCAGTGCCCTGCTGCTTGCAGCGTGTGGGCAGAAATAACAGCAGGGACATCCAGACTCCTGGTGCCGGGACAGGGTGAAAGGCCCTCGCAGGGCTTGGGAACATGGGAGCCACTGCTGCCCATCCCT
Organism: Nothoprocta perdicaria; assembly: GCF_003342845.1. Lineage (NCBI taxonomy): Eukaryota > Metazoa > Chordata > Aves > Tinamiformes > Tinamidae > Nothoprocta > Nothoprocta perdicaria. The sequence continues at coordinate 111,257 of NW_020454328.1, read as the reverse complement.
GCATCTATTCCCAGGTCTTGAGACAAGTCCCCAACCTGCTGCCTCAGTTTCCCTGTGGCTGATGGGGGAGAAATAGTTGATGGGCTCTGTGGCCACTGCAGCATAAGCCCCAGACCCTGTGAGACAAAATGTGGGAGGATTTACAACCTTGCTCCTGCCAAGGAACCCCTAGACAGCCTCCAATTCAACTGGACATGTGGCAAAACCTGAGCCCTGGGACTAAGGGGCTGCAAAAGGTCCCTCTCTTCCAAAGGACTCATCTGCTCCCAGTGCTTGGTGCAGATCCCCCTGCCACTGGACTGCATGTCAGTCCTAGGGTTCCTCTCCTGTGGTTGCCACCACCAGCTGTGGTGGCTGCTCTGGAGCACCACGAGATGCCTTCAGCACTCCCTTTTGCCCGCATCTCCATCCCTGCCCTGGACCTTCCCATGCCAGAGCTGTGCAACCCATTTACAGTCTGAACGTTTCATGAGCAGCGCCCAGAGGTGCCCTCCTGCCCCGGATGCCCCTGGCATCCTGCAGAAAGCGTCCTCAGGTGTGGCCAGGTGTGTTGGCCACTGTCCCCGAGCTCCTGGTGGCCTCTCCAGTGGCGGTTCCAGCTCTCTGGATGTGGAGGAGGAGAGTGGAGGATGCTCTGCTTTCATGCATTGCGCTTTCAGCCCCATGAGCACCTCAGGATTTCTACCCGGGCTCGGGTCCCACCAGCAGGTTAATGACACCCTGTCCAACTCCTTTGATTGCACCAGAGCCAGACCAATGCCCTTTGGCTTTTCCGTTGGCTGCTTGCAGCAACGTCCAGGCCACAGGGCACTGCTGGCAGGAGATCCATAACCCCTGCATTAAGAGATTAGTGTAAAATCACAAGACTCCTAAAATAATAATTCCTGTGTTTTCTACCTTTTTTCTCCTACCATGTTTTGAGCTTGTTCTTCCAGCCACAAAAGCTAATAAACTGAAACTCTAAAGTTGCATATTTTTTTTTCTTAGTGCCAAAGCAGCAAGGCTCATATAACAATCTGATCCYGAGGAATAGATGATTAAATAAATAAATAAATAAAATCTTGGTACATCTAGTTCGCCGAGACTGGTGACTGACTCCACAGTACAAGAAAGAGTCACGGTGTCCCAGTGCGCGAACTGGGTGCCCAACGGCCAAGCATTGTCCCACCATACTGGGACGATTACTCAGGCTCTCCAGGAACTTTCTCCCCACACAATCCACTTTTTTCCCCCCCCCTTTTTTTTTTCTTTTTTTTCCCTGTTAATATGTGCAAGAATGTGCACCCAGSAGCCTTCACATCCGTAAAGGCTCACACCAGCCCTGCTTGCATTTTCCCAGCACTCTCAGCTTGCCTAAACAATAAGGATATGGGGGCTTTTCTTGCTGAGCTCCTGCCTGCGCCATCCTGGGGCTCTGTATTTTCTTGGAATCCCTCCTTTTTTCCCAGGATCTTCTTGTAGAGAAGATGCCCCAAATGGAGCTCAGGTACCACTGCACATTGCCTTAATGCTGTTAGTAGGTGCCCCCCACACAGTGGGTCCCACAGAAGAGCTCCCGTCCTTCCAAACTCCGCTCCTCCACTCCCGACGTTCAAACACCCACTAATTCCTACACATCCTACCGGAGACATCTCTTTCCTGCCTTTGCCTATGCAGCCATGGGGCTACGTTGTTCCTACAGGCACACTTTAGTGCTGGGAATTTAGCCTGGGATTTCTTAGGGACAGCATTGTCCCCAAATCCTCTGGAGTTGGGCCTTGAAAACAAAGAGGGATTTATAAACTAGAAAAAAAAAAAAAAAAAAAAAAAAAAAAAAAAAAAAAAAAAAAAAAAAAAAAAAAAAAAAAAAAAAAAAAAAAAGCACTGTTTTGGGACTGCAAGTTTTCTTTTCTGGAGTGTTTGAGCACCTAACAGACACCCCGGTCACTTTTTTTAGCTTTTTCTCCACACCCAGGGCACCGGGGTTTATTTTTTTAATGCAAGCTCCATTCCTCCTGTAACTGCCCAAAGCCAGAAACCAGGGATTTCAAAGAAAAGCACCAAAATTCAGAGAAAAATGATAGCGTGTAGCAATGCTGGCAGAAATACCCTTAAAAGTCAGGGACACAGTAAGGACGGGCACAGCTGCTGCCTCCCACACTGGCCCTTGAGCCACAGAGGGTTTAGGTTGGGACCGTAAAGCGCTGGGGACCGTGAACCTACCGCGGGCGGCGGCAATGCAGAGCAGGATGGCGGCGATGCCGAGGGCTCGGCAGCGCGTTCCCATGGTGTCCCGGCCAGAGGCTCCGGACGGCTGCAACGCAGAGCGGTCCCGGCGTGGCCGGAGGTTTTGAGCAGCCCACGGATGAATCATGGGCCGGGTGGATGACACGAAGCGGCGGGGCCGGACTAGGAAACGGCTCCGCGGGGCCCTCTGCATTGGGGAGTGCCCCCCTCAGGCTTATTTGCTCCGTGGTTCTTCAGGATGCAGTAGAAATGTTTGGGACCCTCACGGCTTTTCCCACCCCTGGGGTAGTTCCTTGCTAAATCTGGCTCACTTCTTTTTATTAACCCTCGCAAGGGAGGCAGCCTGGATTTTAACCCTACCATGTCTGGGAGGAAGGGAAGAGGAGGGAGCCTAAAAGTAGAGGTGAAAACGTGGGTTCTCAGCCACCCTTTTCCACTGGTGGGGATGGGAACAGCCCCATTCCTAAAGCTGGGAWCTGAGGGAGAGCCAAGGAAGAAACCAAGAACTGGACCTGGTGCCTGTGGTCAGCTGCTCTTTGGGACTTTGGATTTCAAGCAGACATCTGAAAGAGGAGAGAAGTTCAGATTCGGATCTGATAATCTGAGTCTGATTCTCTTCTCCCTTGTGCAGGTTCTCCCTGTGTCCTCCTAAATTATTCCTGTTCAGGAGCATAGACAGYGAGTGAGACGCATACACACAAAGTACCTGCGGGAGCAGCTGCTCTCCAAAGCCAGGACTCCATTCTGTGCAGTTCCACAGATGGGGAAACTGAGGCACGGAGGGAAAGAGCTCAAGAGAAGCAGTTGTGAGCTGCAGGAATCCTCACTGGGACACACAGGGAAGGAGGCAGCAGAGGCTGGAGCTGAAGCCACCAGAGGGAGCAGAAACTCCTTCAATTCCGGAGTGTGAGCTGAGAGGAGTGAAGATCCCTCCTGGGCTCCTCACACGGCATCTGGGATGCTCTGCTTTCCCAGTGGGATTTCTTCTGGCCATCATGTTAAGCCTGGGCACAAATCCATGTTGGATCAAAGCGTCTCCTCTTGCATCCCTCAGTGCTCTGGGAACACACACAGCCTCGTGGGTCAGGCAGCCCTCTGGGGAAGTTAGAAACAACAAGCAGGAAAAAGCATGAAATTCACCCCAAACAAATGCTTTGTTACCCTACCTGTCACAAAAGTGAAATGGAGGTAATGTGGAAATCTTTGGAAGGAGAATTGTTCTTCCAAAGGGAACCCATGATACCAYGTGCACCAAGCTGGCCCTCACCCTCGCCTGGCCTTCCTCCCACACCTCCGTGCTGCCGTGGTGCATTGGTTCTCTGGTTTATTAAAACCTCCTCGGAGGATGTGCCCTGGCGGACGTGTTTCCTTTGGGATGCTGCTGACAGTGACTGTAGCAGCCTCGGTGGCGAGAGCGGCTCCCTGCAAGGTCAAGGGCCAGGGCTGGAGGACAGGGACCTGCGGGGCACCCTCTACCCCTTGTTCAATGTTTGGGATGAAGTGGCTGCAAAACTTCCCTGGGATTGACCTGGGGGACTGAAGGGACCCACAGGGAAGGCAGGACTGGGACACTGCAGCCTGGGGACAGCAGTGATGCTGCTGTAGGACCTGGGGGAGACAGATAAGGGACACCCAGGGGTGCAACAGCTCCATATCCTCTTGGGGAGGGTTAAAGGGAGGAAGGAAGAGGATCCACATTCCCTCTTCTGGGCTCAAAAGTGCCCGGCATGAGCAGGGAGAGGGGGTTGAGGGATGGAAGCAGCTCCCACCCACAGGGAGCCGAGAGGCAGCTCCGCGCGGGGCTGGATGCTCCGAGAAACGAGTGGGTGGCTCAGAGCTGCCGTGAGCGCCACACTGGCCAGGAGAGACGGGGGGACAGGGACCCGCGGCGCGCAGGGATGGACGGGGAGGTGGCAGGTTGGGGGATTCAGTGCCCCGGGGGGGTCTGGCCCCGCTCAGCGCTGCGAGGGGGGAAGGCGGTGCGGGGGCTGCCAGGGGGTGGAGTTGCTGGTTTTCCTTTGAACACGGTAAGACTTGAGCTCGGGACTTGCGTCTGTGGAGCCCGCGGGAAGTGGCTCTGTGCTCCAGCGGCGGATGCGCTGCAGGCACCGTGCGCTTGGCTTGGGGCACCTTGGAGGTAAGGGGACACGTGGCTCCTGCTGGGGGCTCCTCGAGGACGTTTCTCCTCCATCTGAAGCGGCGTGAGACGAAGGGAGGAGTTTTGGAGCCCGCCAGCCCATGGCACCGACCTGAGCGGCAGGCAGGTGGAAGCCAACATTTCCTTCCCTGGAGATCTGGGATTGCGCTTGGAGCATGAACGAGACCTTTCTCAACCAGAGTTTCCTGGAGGCCGGGGCTCACCCCAATAGGACCCAGGGCCTGGGGATGCTCATGGCCTGCTGCAACGGGACGGGCGCCGTGCTGGCCAACGACGGTGGCTCCGCCGTCCTCGTGCCCGACGAGCGGAGCCTCTACATCACCCGCGTGGTGCAGATCGCCGTCCTCTGCGTCCTCTCCTTGACAGTCATGTTCGGCATCTTCTTTTTGGGCTGCAACTTGCTCATCAAGTCAGAGAGCATGATTAACTTTCTGGTGAAGGACCGGAGACCTTCCAAGGACGTGGGTGCYGCAATCATGGGGCTTTACTGAAGTCGCCGGGCTTGTGTAGGCAAGTGAACCGGTGCAGAGATGCAGATGCTCAAGCTTTGGGGCATGTGGGGACTGGCAAGAAGGGTGGGGGTCCTTCTACCATATCTGTGTCCACAGAGACCTTCTGAGCTTCCCAAGGACCAAATTCTTCTGTGCCAAATGGGGAAGTCTTCTCTGAGCTATACAAAGCACAGCCTGGTGTGACCAGCCTTGTGTTGCATGCAGAAATGATTTAAGTTTTGCATGAAACTTGCAGAAATGGTGATAATGTGCAGATTCGGACTCTTCTCTGCTGTTACCTTGGATACTGTTACCTGGGGGGTTAGGGCTAAAAAAAAAATAAAAAATGAGAGAGGGGAAGCACTAAAAGCAAGAAAACGAAAAATGAAGCAAAGGGAAACCAAAATGTGTGGCTTGGACCAGGCTTCGGCCATGGGGCAGGGAATTGGCACGTGGGTCAGCCGACAAAGTCTGCATGCTTGCAAATGTGTCCGTGTGTTTCTCTCTTGGACCTCAAACATGGATCTTCCGGTAGAGTCCTGTAAAGGGAAAGCATGTTCTTGTTTTTCCGAGAAATTCTGTTAAACAAACTGGCACTTTCTTCTTTCACTCTACATCGAAGGAATGAAAGAACCCAGTTAAACAAAAATAATAATAAAAAGCATGCTTGGTTTTGTACACAACAGCCTTCTTTTCAAGTGCTATATTGTTACAGTCCTTGAGTTTTTTTGGGTTTTTTTTTTGTTTGTTTGTTTGTTTGTTTTTTTGTTTTTGGAAAACGAGTGAATATTCAGGGAAAAAAAAACCCCACTTCAAAAGAATGTGGTGTTGCATTCATTTTCTTTCTATGTGTGTGTCTGTAGTTCAGGTGTTTCACAGTATTTCCCAGGATAAATACAAGCATCTTACCTTTGAGCTGAACTCTTGATTAAAAGTATTTACTGAAAACAGAAACCAACTTCCCCCCCCTCCTTTTTYTTTCCCTCAGTGCAATTATCATTTTCCACTAGCAAATATAATATAATAATATGTAGCCAGGATCTACATATTAATACCTGCCCAGTGCTGAAGTGTAGAGGTGCATAAGGATGCGGCAAACGCATCTTGTAAAGGAAGATTTCTGAATTCGAGTTGAAATCTCCAAGCCTTCTGATCCCAATGAGCTGTCAAAACCAAACTGTGTGAGAGAAGGAGGACTCCTGACCTTTGCTCTGTGCTGGAATTACATCTCTGCCTGGGGTTGTAAGGTAGAAGCAATTTGAGATTTGTTGTGCCAACAGTATTCCTGGCTCCACTTCTGTTGTGGGAAAGAATCCTGGATCCTGGAGCAGCAGTTGCTCTGATCTACCTGGATGGAAATTTGGAAGAACAGCTCTCTACCTGTCCCAGATTGGGTGGAAACTGCTCCCATTGCAGGACGGCTGGTCATGGGCTGCTTCTTGACATCAGGGTGAAATGCAGAGAACCCCCAATGCACACCATGACCCCAGCTCCGCAAAAAAACTTAGGAAGGGGCTTAAATGTATGATGGCATTGTCAGGTTACTGCGGTATCAGTGAAGTGCCCAGGTATGTTCACCRCACTCCAACCCACCTTCCAATTTACACAGGAGCCTGGCCCTTGCCCACCYGTCCACCAGCCAGTGTCAAAAAGAACTGGAGAAGATCAGCAGTGAGCTCACCAAGTATCCTCAGACACCTCCCACGAAGTGGGATGTGGGAGTCTCCATTCCTCTTGTGCCCCTGAGTCCTCCGGTGGAGAGAARCAAAAGGCAACATGAGTGATGGTGATGGAGGAAGAATGTGATGCTCCTGAAGGCAACAGATGGGCACTCATGGAAGGGGACTGCAGCCAACTGCAGATCACAACCTGGAGCTTGCTCAGAAGGTGAAGTCTGGTTTAGCTGCCCGGATTCTCCCTCCATGGTGCTAACGGTTCTGCCTGATGCGAGGGAGGGCACTGAGGTTCACCATAATACTCTGATCTCAGGGGAAGAGCAGCTATCTCAGACCCCAAAATCTTTCTCTGGGAGCTGTCCTGCAAGAGGTGGTTACCACAGGAGCTGTGTAATAAAAGCAGACAATATTAACTGCTCTTTCTCCTACCTTTCCCCACAGCTACCCATGTTTCCTCATCTCCTACACACAGCTTTAGTTCAAGCTCATCAATAGGCACTGGTTCTAAAGAAATAAATCACACACAGAATCACACAGAATGTTCAAGGTCGGAAGGGACTTCGAGAGATCATCTAGTCCAACCTTCCTGCCCAAGCAGGCACACCTAGAGCATGTGGCACAGGGCGGCATCCAGGTGGGTTTTGAAGACCTCCAGAGAAGGAGACTCCACAACCTCCCTGGGCAGTTTATTCCAGTGTTTTCTCACCCTCACAGTAAAGATGTTCCTCCTCACATGGAAATGGAACGTCCTGTGTTTCAACTTATACCCATTTCCCCTTGTCCTGTCACTGGCCACCAATGAGAAGAGCTTGGCCCCTTCTTCCTTACATTCTCTCTTCATGAACTTATACATGTTAATCATATCCTCTTTTACCTTCTCTTCTCCAAGCTGAACAGGCCCAACTCACTCAGTCTCTCCTCATACGAGAGATGTTCCATTCCCTTAATCATCTTGGTTGCTCTCTGCTGGACCCTCTCTAGAAACTCCACATCCCTCTTATACTGGGGAGCCCAGAACTGCACACAGTACTCCAGGTGYGGCCTCACCAGAGCTGAGTAGAGGGGCAGAATCACCTTCCTTGACCTGCTGGCCACATCCTTCTGATGCAGGCCAGGATCCCATTGGCCTTCTTGGCCACGAGGGCACACTGCTGACTCATGGTTAACTTGGTGTCAACCAGGACTCCTAGGTCCCTCTCCATAGAGCTGCTTTCCAGCAGGTCGACCCCTAATCTGTAAGTTTTTTTATCTGTAAGTTTTTTACATTTGTAAGTTTTTTTAAAAGGAGGCCAGAATTTTGATTTTTGGAGTCATTGCTTAGTACGTTAGCTACCACCCTCATCGGGGAGCTAGGAGCTGTATAAGCTACTAAAGCACAGCCACAGTGCTGGCTGTGAAGAGCAGCAGAGAGATGAGGAGGGAAGGGACGTGCTCAGGGTGACGAGCACAGCAGTGACAGAGTGAAAGACAGAAATTGAATTTAATTTAAACTCATCTCCTAGCAGTGAAAGACAAGACAGCAATGCAATTGCATTGATTTTGGGGGCTAGCTATGCTGTTCTGAGCCACGGGTCCATCTAGTCTTCACTCTTGCTCTGAAGGCTGTCATGGTTTTAGCCATGAGCTATGTACACAGCCAGCCAAGCAGCTTTACAAATGGGAACTGCTCCTTGATGCCCACCAGGAGCAACAGGCTCCGGACTTGGGTCCAGAGTCCAAGGGTGAACGTACGGAGCAGGGGGCCGAACTCTTCTTGGTGGTGGCCAGTGACAGGACAAGGTGCAATGGGTACAGGTTGAAACCCAGGCAGTTCAATCTCCATGTGAAGAAAAACTTCTTTACCGTGAGGGTGACCGAGCAGTGGAACAGGCTGCCCAGGGAGGTCATGGAGTCTCCTTCTCTGGAGGTCTTCAAAACCCACCTGGATGCCACCTTGTGCCATATGCTCTGGGTGTCCCTGCTGGAGCAGGGGGTTTGGACTAGATGTTCTCTAGAGGTCCCTTCCAACCTCAACCATTCTGTGATCTGTGACTTTAATGTCTACCTCCAGCAGGAGCTCCCCAAGCCAGACTGCTTCCCTGCTCTCTCTTCTAACTGGGTTTCTTATTTCCCAATGGAGAGCAGGGGAACAGGAGATGGGAGAGTTTTCCCTCCTGCCCTGCAGCCTGCTCAACTTTGGTTAAATGCATCAGTTTTGTAATTGGAGATATGAAGAGGTGGTTGGACACACCTAGGAAAATCCATCCTGGACAAGGAATGTTGCAACAGGGAATAATCCAAAAGAAATTCCCCCAGGTAAGCCCTAACGTCTTGACTGAGTGCAATGAAAGAGTTAAGGTAAGATAGATAAACAGATTAGAGGGGAGGGAGGATCCCAACCTGAGCCTAGCACCAGATGTACCAGAGTGCGTGCACCAAACATACACGGTATTTAATAATTCCTGAGAATTGCCATGGTAATGAAGCACTGAGTCAGGTTGTTATGGTAACTGCCTTTTTTTTAGGCAGGGAGGCATTACCCAGGTTGTAACCTCAATCCAGACTGTGCACATTTTTGAGAGCCCAAAAAATAAAAAGTAAAATAAAAAGAAATGAGATACCTGGTGGCTTCGTACCTCTTGTCTGGCTGTTCTGGGCTTGTTCTGTAGGTAGCAGCAGAGAGAGGTTATATCAGATGCTCAGCACCCTGCAAAGCCTGGGAAGCTGCTGGGATGCATCCTCACAGGTGCAAAGCCAAATGCAGCTGGGATTACAGGTCTGGAGCCATCATGGATGTCCCTAGGATGCTGCAGGACAACTCTGTCACTGCACGGCTTGCTGGTGTCACATGTGTCCCCAGCTGGTCCCAGGGAAGAACTCATACAGGACTGTGAGCGTCCTGCATTAAGAACAAACCCTCTTCCAAGCCTGCGTCCAAAAGGAGAATGTCCTAAAGCTGGTCTCCAAGATAATGCAGGCAGTTTAGAGCATGAGTAGAAGTTTCAATATCTGCTTCCAATTAAAGAAGATGAGGGAGAGCATACAGGGCTTCACTTAGAGCGATGTCCTGAAATCTGCAGTGCAATCACAGAGAACATCACTTCAGAGGTCCTCACTGCAGCCCAGCATGGTTTCTCTCACACTGCTGGTGTGAAAGCCATTAGCCTCCAGATAAAGCTTCTCTAGTCCATTAGCTCTGCCAGAGAGGTGAAAGTTGGTGGCAGGGGAGTTGGGTACCCTAGGGAGAATGCAGGTCAAAAGGCGAGAGAATTTAGGAGCCAGCAACGCCTTGCAGCTGGGGCTCTGCCTACCATTTTCCTCTTTAAATATATCCCTGGAAAAATAGTAAGTCCAGGGAAGCGCCAAACATCCTCAACACCCCTGAGAACTGCCTATTGCGGTGTTGGCTAAATCTTGGGGTTCACACTAGTTTACCATTGAAATGACTTACCCAAAGAATTCCTCAGCAGTCTGATCAAGTTGGCACTTCTCTGGTTTTATAGACAGGCAAGTTCTTGGATATTTTTGCTACATGAGGACACAGTTATGGAAAATATACCTTCAGAGTAAGTCGGAATGTTGTCAGTAATCAATGTAGTTTGGCAGATCCCTGAAGATGTCACTGAAAAGGTGCTGAAAAGTGGTGGAGGCGATGGCAATGCTCAAAGAAAGGGCAAGTATCTAAAATGACAGTCTCCAATCTGAAACACGTTGCTCATTAACATGTATTTCATGTCACAAGTAGAACAGAAATCTAACTTCAGAGACACCTTTGCAGCTCCCATCCTTCCCAGAAGCTTATTAGTCTGAAAGATGCTTTCAGATCATTAACTGAAGGCAGGTTAAGCAGCAACAAAGCAAAATCTTCATAATGACAGATTTTACCATAGCAGTGTGGAAAAATCTCGCTGTCAGGCACTGCATGTCCAAAAGGAGACAGAGGAGAACCAAAACTTTCTTCGAATAAAGGGAGAGTCCACCGGGCATATCCCTGTGGGGTGTCTCTGGTTGCCGGGGGATGCAGTCCCCCTTTTATCCTAATCTCCCGGCCGCAGTGCCCTCTCCTTTTCCCCTTTGGCCAAGGGACTCGGGAGTCACAGCCTGCCCAGCCACCTACACCCAGCGCGGTGCCTCCCCCGACTTGTTCGCACCTCAGCTCACTTGACTCCTTTACGACCCCCTCACTCCAGCCTCCCTGCAGGCTCTCCCCCCACTCCTGGCTCCGCTCAGTCTCCCGGCTGTCTGGGTTCCTTTGTCCTGCTCATTAAAGATACAAACTTCAAACTTGAGGTGTGTATTCTGCTCTGTGGTGTGTATTCTGCTCAAGCCCAAACTTCTTGTGTGTGTGTTTTCCACACAGTAGTACAAGAAGGTGAGAGGTGGACACAACCCTGATTGATGTTTATTCTTCTGCTTTACCATCTTGGCTTGGAGTCACAGATCACCTGTAAGGTGAATGGAAGATTTTTTGGCTCTTTTTCTGGCAATCTACAGTATGCAGCTGGTCAGGAACATGAGTCCTGCATATGACAAAGTGCTCTCAGCTGGAGTGCGGGCAGGAACAGCTGCTAAACCAAAACAACTTTCCTCTTTTTGAGTCAGTAAGAGCTCTATAAGTATTGCTTCTCAGATAAATGAGGTTATCCTGTCCCAGGGACAAAATCTGAAGACATCATCCCTATAGAAGAGTTTACTCACCTGGCATGGAACTGTGAGAGAATAGGTCACAGCACCAGAACCTTTTTTCAGATCTGATATCTTTCTGTGTGGGCTCACTGGCCATTTATGATTCCCACAGCACCAGTTGTGCTTTGCAGCTCTGTGCATGCAGTGACCCTCACCATTTTAGATTTTACTCTGAAGACACTAGGGTGAAAAGAGACTCATCCTGTCTGTGACGCTGCAGGTCCTTTAGAAAAGTGAAATGCTACCAGGAGATCAGTTCTTATCATATTCTGGGAATCTGGTGTTTGAATGGAGATGATCAAGGAAATAGTCATCAGCCATCCACAGGAGAAACATCTATTTTTCAGTAGCAGGCGACTAGATTGACCTTTTTGGGAAAGGAGCAGGAACTGTGAAGCTCTGTTTCTTCATTAAAAAGAAGTTTTTGTCACCCTCCTGTGTCTCTTGAGCTTGCTACAGCCTGGTACCCAAGTGTGGATGTGAGGAAGGCTGCATGTGCTTGTACTGCACCTTTGGGGACCAAAAAGCATGCCAAAAGGCAATCTCAGAGCCCTTATCCACACCAGCCACCTGGCTGGTGCTAGGTGCTCTCCGCTCTGGCAAGGCTCATGCATTAGTGTGTGTGGGGTTAAACACAGAATCATCCTTTCTGGCAGACCCCACAAGTGTTCACATCCTACAGGTTTCTGTGCAGCTGCGAATGCTTCCCTCTTGCCTCACTGAGTCCCAGACTGCAGGTTTAATAGGAGAAGACAGCTGAAGAAGCAGGCAAAATGTAATTAGGCTTTAATTAGCTAGGTTCATTCTTTCAGATAATTGAAAATCATCCTAATTGGTTGCAATGAATTCTCAGTGCAGCCAGCTAGACAGCTTGGTGCGTTCTCCTATGTCAGCCACCACATACCCTTGCACAAGAAGCAGCCATGAAGCTCCATGCTATGCTGTGGCCTCCTGCCATATGTGCTAGGGCCCAGCTCCTCACCACGGAGGGACACGAACAGCTATGATCTCCCCGGGCAGAAGCAAGGACTCACATATGCAAGAGGACTTGTTCTTCACCCAATGTTCATAAGCCAGGATGTTGAGAGGCCACTAAACCCAACACATCCAGGCAGGAGCATATGGCAATCCTCGTGTGAAGGAACCTACCATGATCCGTCTGCAGCCTGATTACAGGGTTTACAGCTGGAGAGGGCAATGTGATGCTCCCTTGGCAGTTCTGGAAGGATCAGCTCTAGCAAAATGTTGGGCTTTTTGTGCATCCTTGGCTCAAGTTTCCCTCCTCTCCCCCTGCTAGGCAGCATGCTGTGTGCCAGGTGGCTGCATTTCATTACGGAGTTTAGAAAGGGCCTTGGGAAACAATTTGGGGAGGGGATGAAAAATGATGCACATATTTCACTCAGCACTCACTGCTCATCATCTCATTGTACAGAATTGCAGTAGCCATGGGGGTGGGTGAGGAGTGCAGAAGGGGCCACTGAAGACATTTTTACTATTTCTGTTCACCTCCTTTTCACACTTCCTTCTTCATGAGGGCATTTTTGCTTTGGGGTTAAAATCATTCTCTGCTTCATGTACATCCCCCCCCACCAGCTGAACGGGTCATGCTTTACAAGCAGAAAGAAAGAAGGCCACTCTGTTGTGGGACCTACAGTTTCAAGTCAGGACTTGACATCCCCTTTTTCCCTTGGCCTGCAATTCCAAAATGTTCCTCAGCCCTCACTGTGTTTCATGGTGGGACAAGTGGTCCTGCCCATGGCCGATTTCTTGCATCTTAGATGCTGACTACAAAGTGTTTTGCACTAGAAATGATGATTATTTAGGTGGCTCAGGCCTGATGCCTGCAGGTATGTTATTGCAGAGCGATAGGATGACTAAGAGCTCTATTACTCTCAGAGATACGTCAGTCAAGCTTCTTATAAATGGACAGAAGAGAACAACAACTGGCAATAAAACACTAAGAAATGCAGCTGGCCATTGGGATGCCCTGGGCCAAAGCCCCTTTTTGTAGCTCCTTCCTCGTGTGCAGGGGTTGTGCAATGGAGCAATCCAGGAACATCAATCCTGAATCTCAGTGTCAGCCCTACCCTCTCTCTTAGGGTGGAAATGCCATTTCTGGAGGGAATGGTGCTTTAAAGCTGGCAGCCACACGAGCTTACAGCATTCCTAGGTTCATGTGGCCTTGCTGATTTTTCATGTCTCCCTACTTCCAGCACATGGAACCAGAACAGAGAACCTCAAAAAAGACATAGTAGACTAATATTAAAATAGGTTTCTATGTTGGTCACTTCATTTTCTTCTTCATTACATGGCCTTCAAGCAACAGCACTGGCAACTAATGAGAACAGTGTTCCACTGCAGGGAAGAGGATGAAAAGGCATCAGTCTTGTCCCTGCGTTCTGGAAGCTCAGTTCCTCCAGCTCCCAAACCCAGCTCTAAAGTAGCTCTTGCAGGCTGGTCTCTTGCTACGTTGGCAGCAGGACTGTCCTGAGTTAGAGACTGTTGCTTCCAGGCATATTCATGCCCTGAACAGCCTCCAGGGAACTGCATCCCCTCAAACACAGTTCTCTCTGCCAGCAGTATATTGCTTTTTGGTTCCCTGACAGCATATTTTCTTGTTCTTTCCAGCCTTTCCCAGTGATGGACAATTGCTGTTCATGGTTCGGGGTCTCCCTCAGCGTTGTGTACTGGAACTAGCACTGCAAATGTATTGCACATCCTCCAGGCCATTCTTCAAGCTGTGGAAGAGTCGTTGTGCAATACTTGTCTTCTGCTACCTCTCCCTTGCTTTACCTTTGTGGGTGCTACAAAATATGCTGAGATGGCCACCTGCAGCCATAACAACTTTGCCCAAAGCATCCTATGTGACACTGGCCACCCACTCCCTTGGCTTGATGTCACACCTTCCATGTAAATCAGTGCACTGCACCAGAGCCAGGAGGGTTTTCTCCTGCTTCAGATTTGGCTCGCAACTCAGAGGCAGGGGGAGTATGTGGCACTGGTTCCCCCACAGAAATGGTAATTTAGGAACTGGGGAAACAGAAACATTTGAAGCCCGAATGGAACAAAACTTTAAAATCCTGAGATAGAACTTGGCTTGCTTTGCCTTAGTAAAGCTGCCACATGTCATTTCCATTTCCCTGTGTTTTTTTTCTTTCTGCCCTTCTTTTAGTCTCCATTTATTGAAATTTGACAACAAAAGTTTTTTTTCTTTTTTTTTTTTTAAACTGGAAAACTGACTCCTGCCACTTTGCTTATGTCAAAATGTCTATGTTCTGCTTCTTGTCTTCCTTCCCCCCTCCTCACATTGTTTTTCTTTTATTTTAAATTTTCTCCCTTTGCGCCGCTGGGAGAATTTCGCTGTGAATCCAGGCTATTCCAAGGAGATGCTTCCATTTAAAAATACTCCTCTAGATCCACCAATCTGAAGATTTTCTTGTCATGGCTTGCTTTGTGTGGGTCTTCTGCGACTTATTTCCTCCTGAACCCCCAAGCTGAATATAACAGAATTACCTGTCTTTTTAATCAAAGAGTAATTTCAGCTAGGTAGCAAACTGCCTGAGGAGTGAATGCAGAAGGAGCTGAAGTCCTCCCACAGAACAGCCTCCAGGTTTGTGCTATTAATGCTCCTTATAAAATGTGTCAAAACTCTGCCAGCCTTTGCTGTGTCTGCTCTAGGGACTCTGTCTCAGGGCTAAGAGATGGAGAAGGTGGTGGGGAAGACGTGTTCATGGCAGGGTCTAAGGTGGGCATCTCCTGGCATGGCTTTGCCCAACAGAGTCAAGATGAACACTGAGCACCTGTGGGTCACAGTGCCCTGAAACCAGCCCCGAGCAACTCCTTGCTCCCTGTACAAACAGCCAGCTCCCATGCAGGTGGGACCCATAAGGTAAAGGTGTCCCACCTTCCCAACCAGCTCATGATGGCACTCAACATATGGGACCACCTTCCTTGAAAAGCCCTGTTCAAGTGGTGCAATTCAGTGCTGTGCACTGAGTGCAGCTGAGGACAGGCAGGAGGGCCGCGGGACGTGCAATTCCTCCATCCTCTGTATCTGCATCTCCTCAGTGGCATCCTCAGGATATGGGGCTGCTCCATGGGCATTTCACCATGGAGGACTGGGAGCACCAAATGGCAATGACTAGACCCACCCCCGCCATGCCCAGTGCTCAGGATGCGAGGGGTGTTGTGTCCCACCAGCGATGCCAGCTGTCCCCGTGCCAAACACATCCTGCCCCTGTGACGCATGTGACGGGTCCCTGCCATCCTGCTGGATGCTAATGAACCAAAATAGCTCCCTGCTCTTCCCAGCCAGCACAAAACTGGAATCTGTTTGGGAAGGCAACACTGTGACAGATGGCCAAGGAGGCAAGTGCTGTTTTTTGTCACCTCCGTGTTTCCTCCTCTGCCGTCGCCCGCGCTGCAGGCGGTGTTTGGAGTTGCCGTGTGCTGCAGGGAGGTGGCTGGCACCCAAGCCAAGGAGACAGCAGAAGGCAGGAGAAGATGTTGATGGCCTTGCACACACTTCTCCCCCAGCTCTCTGATACTCTGCAATCTGCATCGAAGTCTTGTCCTAGGGTGAGGAGGCTGTGCCGAGGAGGCTGTGCCAAGGAGGCCGACATGGAGTTTGCTTTGTCAGAACCACTGAATGGGCCCCAGGGAGCCACCTGCACCCCTAGTAGAGACCCAATCTGTGTTTGCTTTTGCCCTGAAGATCCAGATTGCAAAAATTAGGCCAGGACACCCCGCAGGTAGTTGATGTCTCATGCTGGCTCCTCTTCTTCCAGATCCAAATAATATAGAAAACACAGGGATAATGGATGCTCCCACCTTGTGTCATAGTGTACATACGGACCATGGCCCTTTCCCTCTTGGGCACAAACGTTTTGGAAGACAGCAGTGTCCAAGGAGAGGGGCTGAGAGATGGAGCCTGATGCCCTGATGAACATTAGTAATCTGGGAGAGCAGTGGAGCTGGAAGAGAAGAGGAGACAGCATCGCCCTGGCAGCTGCAAGTAGCTCTCCCATCAGATGCAGGTATTCCAGAGAAGATGGCCCTAGATGGGGAGACCAGCAGGTGGCTCTCCCCATGGCAAGAGTTGCTCCTGCCAGGCTGTTCAAATGTTGGCACACTGGCTCTTTTTGCAGCCTACCCGATGTGAAGGAGTGAGTGACATGCCTGGCACAGTCCTCGTCTGCCTCCTGCTTCTGCCTTGTTGTATTTAGCAGCTCTCCCCCTTCTCCCTGTGCTATTCCAGAGGGAGATTGCACATTCCTCTGCACCGGCCGTGGGCGAACACACGAGCCACATGGGCACAGAGAAGGGCCTTGGAGCTCAGCAGCAGTTCTTGTGCCCTCCCTGCTACATCTCCCCAAATTCACAGCTCTGGCATTGATGGGGAGAGGGGTTCACTGGTGTTTAAGCTGGACTCTCTTTTCCTAAGTTGGCAAGCAATGTAGAAAGGCTAGGAAAAAATAAAAGAATCACAAAGCTCAGGAAGGGACAACTGAAGCCTCATCTCAAAATGGTTAAAGAAAAAATAAGACAAAAATTGTGGCAGGCAGATATATATGGGAGTGGGTGAGCAGGGCAAATGCAGAAAAATTCAGTGATGAAGCACAAGGTAGGGAGAGATAGAAAGAGCTGGAGCAGCCTGTGCCCACACACCCAGCCCTTTGCAGTAGCTCTGGATGGAAATGTCTTGTTATTTCCAGAGCCAGCAGCGCCTTGGGGCTCCCATGCTGTGCCAGCATCTCCTGTCCACCACAGCCCGGCCTATCTGGGCCACAGAGGTCAGAAAAAACAGGGATGTTGTTTGTTGGGAAAACAGGGTGGAAGCAGCATCCTCATCCTCTCTGAACAATGAGCACAAATCTACAAGGGACAAGAAGAGCTCTCAGCAGAGTACCCTGATGTGGTACTTTGCAGATGGAATTGTGAGAGTTAAGTGTCCCCTGGGGAGGTGCTGGGGCTGCCAGGAAAGTCACTGTGATGTCAGTTAGGCAGAAAGTCCCACTCCAGCTCCCTCCCTCTCTGCTAGGAACTGCTGGAGGATGGAGGCAGGACAAGCCGGGTGCTAAATTCTAATGTGGGCGTCTCTGGGGAGCAGCCTCCTACAGGTAAATCTGGAAAGACCTGGAGGGAAGGAGGTGAAGCTGCAGATCTGGGAAATATGAGATTTTCCTGCTCATAGTCCTCGGTGCTTTATCCTTCCCTTCCCACACATTTCTCAGCATTCAGACCAGACCCAACACCTTACAGCAGCATGTACAGCAGCACTTACAGCAGCACAAGGGTGGCTCCCTGCCTGCAGGCCTGCAGGTCCTCCTCTCACTGGGCTTTCTTAAGCCAGATGGCTGAAAGTCAGAGGAGAGCACTTAGCATCATCTCCACCTGTCCCTGGGCTGCTTGAGAACTAAGTTAATTCAATCACGCCTCAGTTTTCCCATCTGTAATACTGACGATGCTCAGCTTCCTTAGAAGGTTGATGTGGGATGCGGCTGAGGACTGATCCTGGTTGTTCCTCCATCCCCATCACCTCAGCACTCTTTGGACCTGATCAGAGTTCAGGAAAGAAATATGAGTGAGGTTGGTAAAATCTTCAGCTAGTGACCAGGGTTCAGATACTGTTCTAGAGTGCCTGCCCTTAACTCCTGCATGCTGCTTTGCGGGGATGAGGAAGCAAATCCCACATGTGCCAGCCTGTCTTGGCTAGTGCAGGGCATTGGGACCAGATTTCCATGAATAACTCCCCTCATATGCCAAAGCCAAATGAATAATTTGCTTTTTCTCTTGTGTGTGCGCCAGAATTTCCTGCATTAAGATAAACTGCTGATAAATCCGGATTGTGCATTAAACACTGGCCCACGCGGTCTGGGGAACAAAGAGCATGAAGGAAAACAGCGATTCAGACTGCTGCTAGCTCATACATGTTTGGCATGTCAGCTCTTAGAGGATTTTCCCCATTCTTTCCAATTTCTTAAAGACTCTAGAACATGAGATCCTATTAAAAAGCACTGCAGACTCACAGTATGCAAGTCTCATACTCACAGACATCCTAGGTTTCTACTCTAAAAGGACAGATCAAAGTAACGAAATACTTAGTAGCGAACATCTCTATTTTGAAATACATAGAATACAGTTATTCAGGAAACATATCAAGCACTGCTTGAGGTGGGAGTTGGTAAAATCAAATATGGAAATACAAAGAAAAGGAACCAGAGAAGTGGTCATTTCAGGAATGCAGACAAGGAAAATCCAACCAAGCAAGAAAAGTGAAGACAAGAACAAATTTTAAAGGCAGTATTATGAATGCTTCTGTCCAAAACAGTCTCTTGGAGGAGCAGATAGCAATGCATGAAAACTCCATGAATTCCAGGCTTCACACATGGAACCATGTAGCCCATTCCCTTCCCACAGAACTTCATTTATACAGAATTCAGACGACCAAATTCAATGTTTTTATCTGTTCTTGGTGACTGGAGTGGTGGCATGGCAGAGGAGGGCCTGCATTTGTAAAGATCTCAGTCATCAAAAGAACCAAGCTGAGCAAGATCAAAGTACTTTGATCTTGTTTTTAACAGTGACCACAGGCAGATATTTGAATAACCCAGTAAGCATGCACAATACTTTTCTTAAATCTCTTTGGACCCTAAGCTGGATGTGGTTTCATTTGGGATGTGAATTTTCCTTCAGTAACAATGTCTAGCTTCTTTTGAAATCTGACAAACTTCTAATATTCTAACACCCTGAAAAAGAGCTCCCTGGTCAACTCCCCTTGTCTGCAAAGTGACCCCAAATAAGTCCACCTGAAAGCCCACTTCAGCTTGGGTTATCAAGAACAACACTCTCTCACTGCTGTAATTTTAATAAAACACACTGCACTTTGGTGGATGGTCTGGGCCAGAGTTTTTGGCAGGTGCTGCTTGAGGCAGCTGTGATCACTCATTTAAATCTAATTTATTTTTATTTTATAAAGCTCCCTAAGAACACAAAAGATTTCTTTCCTGCCTCTCGCTGGAATTGCATGCAGATTACCATGGCAACCTTGCCAGAGATTTCGTGGTCCCAAACCCATCTTATTGGTTATTAGATATGTGTGTAATAAATATATAGAGAGAGCTCGGCTTTCCCATCTGTCTGCTCCATCTGCTTATTTCCAAGTGAAGTACAACCAAACAACACAGCTATGGCTACCTGCCCTTTCTTGTGGGGTGGGATAGGATGAAGGAAACAGATATACCTCTGGTAGTCTTGGAAGCGATGAAGGGAAAGAAGAAGTCAAGGCTTAGTGGTAGACATGAACCTTATCATCATGCATGCAAAAAGCCTTTTAAATTGTGATGGCTGTTTCCTTCTTGCAGCCCAAGTCCCTGCCCATGATGGCTGGACTACCTGCAGCAGGTGCTATAGGAAGCCTGGAAAACATCTCAGAGTTGCAACTCCAGCCAYGTGCCCTGCCAGTCTGGTACAACCTGGACAGACAGACTCCATGCACATATGCTGAAACACCCAAACATTTGCACCAGAAAACTGGGAGGCAGCACAACCCACAGCTAACCCAGGATTTTTAGGATTCACCATCCATTAGGAGTCCTTTCCATCTTCCCAAATGAAACAGAGAAAAGCATCACAACATTAGTTTCACTCCTTTGAAGTTCCTACGGCTATTAATTTTATATAGCATTTTAAATACATTGAATTACTACATAAGCACACACAAAGGCTAATAATACTGTTTCTAAAATTGCTAAACATATCTTTGATTTCAGTCAATGGAGAAAAAAGCATAAGATGCTGTCCTGGGACTCAGGACATCACTGTTTCCCAAGTACATCCCTCTTACACTGATTGGTTGATAATTTACATACAATTATAATATTGCTTACTCATCATGTCCACTATTACATATGCTCAGGGGAAAGGTCTTCACCTGAGTAAGGGTCTATTTGACCTGTGAATGTGATTTTTAGTGTCATAATGAAGACAGTTCACTTAAGCAGACATGGACTTTGGGTTTTCCTGCCAAGTTTGCAATTGATTTAATGCATCTTYGTGGCTTAGCAGTTCCAGGTTGCCCTTGGTTAAGGAATGCTCACTGTCTGCACTACTGGTAAGTGTCCTCCTTCCTACCAAAATACAGGAGACATCTGTTATGCTTTGTTTAAACAATGTAAATCATCTTTCAACACCCCCACAGCCTCTGCTGGTAGGAAGCATGAGTTTCCAAGCTCCCTTGCATTATTTAAGCTGTCGGGTTTTAATTATAGCACTGCATTCCAGCTTGATGCTTCCCAGGGGTCCAAACCACATGAAACCAGGCACTACAAGCAGCTCCTAGCTGAATTCCTTCCCAGCTTGAGCTCAGTCCATGTCTTCCCCACCCAAGGCAAAGCATTTCCTATTGCTCTGATACACTCCTATGTTGGGGAGACTTGAACACACCTAAGACCTGTGTCTGCGCTCTTTCCTTAGCTCTCTGTTAATCTTCCCCACTCACTGGRTGGGAGCCACAGCTTTAAGTGGTATTAAATTGTTCTTCTCAGCAGTCTAGAGATAAACATCTCCTGGCCAGCTCCAAATTTCTTGGTGAGGGAAGAAAGAGCAGAGGTTGCACAGTCTTCTCTATTTGAGGATGCCTGAAAGTTCAGAGCAGGGAAACCTGTGGCTTCTGCTGCATCCAGCTGGCCTGCAGAGCAAGGCTAGAACCACTCTCCATCCCACCAAACTTTCTCTTTCTCCCTGGCTGCAAAACCTCTGCTGCCAAGCAAACAAGGTGTCTCAGCCACATCACTATGACCACCAAGCTTGAGGGACTTGGCATAACCCTCTTGAAGCAGAAGGTGTTGCTAAGCAGTTGCTAAGCAAGTGGTCAAGTCAAGTGAGAATAAGCAAATAAGAAACTGCTGTGATGTCTCTGCTTCCCAGCTTCTGACACTCATTTGCCATATACGGCCACAGAAACATCTACCTCAAAGGCAGAAGCGAATGTTGAAACCTCACTGTTTCTGTTTGCTCAGGGAAAGAGCATGGAAGGGGGGGCCAAACAATA
Source organism: Nothoprocta perdicaria (assembly GCF_003342845.1). Classification (NCBI taxonomy): domain Eukaryota; kingdom Metazoa; phylum Chordata; class Aves; order Tinamiformes; family Tinamidae; genus Nothoprocta; species Nothoprocta perdicaria. The sequence goes on along the minus strand of NW_020454328.1, from coordinate 89,990 downwards.
GTGATGGACAGCAGAATGGACAAAGGATTGAGCCATGTGTCTTCTGACATGAGAGCGGGTATCCCTCAGCTGTGGGTGAAGAGTACATACCACTTGGTGCAGCTTCATTACCAGGATAGTCAAGTTTAACATCTCAAATGGGCTAGAGGAAACTTGAAAGCTGGCTGAAGAGTGCTTCAGCAAGCGCCTGTACTGGCAGCACCTTCCTGCTGTGGTCACTGGAGCTTGTGCTCTGCTAGAGGAGCTCCATGAAAGGCAGCACAACCCAGCAGCTCAAGCTGAGAGAGATCTGGCTATGAACCCTCTGCCACACTCAACTCATTCAAGTGTTCTTCTTGACACCTACACAGCAAGCACCATAAGAGTGTACACARCATGCTTGAGAGGATACAACTCTTCTTAAAAAGAAAATGGCAAAGAGGAAATAACAGAGAGAGATGAAAATTGAATTATATTGAGCCAGAACACTAAGAGTCTGGTAGCTGAGGACAATCTTTTAGATTAGGAAATGTGGGATTGCTATTAAGCTCCTATATGCTTTGCCACATTTGCATAATCAAGCAATGGCAATTATGATTTCATCTTGAATAGGTGCTATTTTAATTGCAACTTCGCCTTTCCTGCCCGACAGTAATTGGTGCTGTTACAAAAGAACAGCCAAGCAGGAAGGTTGCTGCCTTTCCTTCCTCCAGCCAGGTCACATCCCTCCAACATCACCACCCTTTCCCTCTTTTCCTCCCTGTGGCTGGAGACAGTGGGGCTTTATGCAATGCAAAAAGAGACACAGCATTAAAATAATTCCCTATACTAAGGGCACTCAGAGCAAGGATGCATCTTCCTGCTCTAGACGACAGCTGTGCTCAAAGAAAGGGTCTCGGGGCGCTTCCCAACCATGGACCATGATCTGAACGTAGAAGATCACATCCCTTCTAATCAAGAAAGCAATCCAAGATTAGAGATATCAGTCTATGAGAGCTGTGCCAGATTTTTTTTTGTCCAATTTTGGAACTGATTAAATCCAAGATCAAATAAGATGGGCATCRTATTTCCTGAGATTGCCTTGAACAGGGGCACTGCTGTGCAGTGGATTGTTAAAATCCAAGATTATCCTGGAGCTGCAGTGAATTAATATAAGACTATTCCCAATGTGTTTACATCTCCATGGGATTTTGCACTTCTAGCTGAAAAGGACAGAAAAGGACAATCCTTAAAGCTCAAAGAGGGGCCTATTAAGACTAAGATTACACAAGAAGATGCAGGAACTGCAAATTGTAAACTGAACTTGCAGTTAACTTGCAATAAGAAGCTTAATATAAACTGTCACCAACAATGGCAGCTGTGGTATTTCCCTCCCATGTTTTTTTCCTTCATTAAGGAAATTTATTCTAATGGTATAACAAGTAGTTACAGTGATCAAATAAGTTTTGGAAGTGGTTTTATTCAGCAATCCAAGATGAATTTCTGGAGTGCAAGTGAAAAAAAGGTCACAAAGGCCATAAAGGTCAGTCAGTAGATTGTTTTACCCCGGGTATCAATAGCAAAAGAAATGGTTCAAGTGGAGTAATAGTACTGTTAAAATCAGTAATGTGCTGTTGTCTAAGTGTTTGAGCAGATACACAAATAAAATAGGAGAAAATAACTTGAAACAGGGATTTAAATAATTGGAAGAACTGTAATGTGTGTTTATGCAAAAAAAMCTGAGAGGATAACAAGTAATAAAATACTCTAATTGGTTTGGAGTCTGCCTTATCTTTGTATATGATTATCAAAAGCCAGACCTTTGCTTTCCACCTTTAAATCCACCCATCCTGTGAGAGGGGGTCAGCACCAGATGGAGTCTTTGTTGTTTCTTTGACAGCTCAGCTCTGTGGACATGAGTGGCAGGCCCAAAAGAGAGCAGGTTATAGGAGCTGCTGTGCAGCCTCCTGGGACACATCCCAGGCACAGGAGAGCTGCCAAAGGAGTCGGGCATGAGCCCGGGGTCCTAGTGGCGGGTGAAAGGACACTCTCATGACCTTAGTTCCTTGGAGATCTCTCCATGTCATTAAAAACAGTGGGCCTGCGAGTCGGGCACAGGGATGGATGAGCATTCTCTCTAGAGGGATCTTTCTGACATCACTTGTGCCAGAGAGAGCCAAGGGCAGTGAGATGCTCACACCCTGGTCAGCCCCCCAGCCAGGGACGTCCAGTCCAAGGCAGGGCTGCCCTGCTGCAGGAAGAAGATTTCAGTGATAGTTGTGAGCAAGCAGAAAGGAAGGTTTCCGTGGAAACTGATACACACTCTAAGACCCAACTCTGCACTGCTTTACTCCTCTGGTCCTCCCTTGCCCTGCTGCRTGGGATCAGTGAAGGTCTCATTTTGCATCAAGGAGGTAAGAGCACCTAAAAGACGACATATTCTGTTCTGAATGTGACTTTAGGTCCTACTCTCACTCACTCAGCTGTCCTGACTTATTAACAGGATGAAAAAATAGCAAGAAGCTGAGATCACCAGTAGAAAAGTCCACTATGATATAGAGGCCCTCACAACGCAACTTAGAGGTTGAGGGTCTACTCATCCTATATGTTTTTACTTTTGATTCTGGAAAATCAAAATTTTCCCTTTCACTTTCTCATAATTAAAGTTCATCACATTGTTCTAGTTGGATTTCAGATATTTTCTAGTAAAAAAATCTTGGTTTTTATTTTTTTTTTAATAATAGGAATTACTGACAAGCYTTTGAAAGCTGAAACTTTGGTTCCCAAGTTACTTCTGAAAAGTTTCTCTTAGATGGACACTTGTCCACAGAATCACCCTTCAAGGATTTCAGAGAAGATCCTTTAGGCTACAGAAAAGCCAAAGTTAATAAGACAATATTTGCAAGGTGATTACTCCCAAATATTTCATTTTGGTTAAGTAGCACTGTGAGCAGATGATTGCAAGTGATTATGCTGCTGCCACTCCCTGAGTTACTACTGCACACCAATAAGCCCTTCGCTGCATCCAGAAACCTGGTCTTTCTCTTAGATTCCAATGAATGGAAAAGTCTAGGCACCTACATCCCCAAAATACTGAAGCTTACATAATTCACAATTAAATCTATTTTTTTTTTCATGTTCCTGTGGAGCTGCAACACTGGAAAAGCAGCTGGGCATTAAACTCCAACACATTGCAGAAAATAATATTCAAAATATAATGAACTAGAAGAGACTCCTGAGTGATCAGAAAGACACATGCTAGACACATCTGCCCATCTGCAGCAGTGTCACTGACAGGATATCATCTGCTTATCACCAGGTTACCTGCCCTGCTGCATTCACTCCATGTTCCAGTTATTTGCAGCCTCCTGGAGGAACCAGGTCCTGCTGGGTCTCTGCTGCCAGAGGGTGCTGGGAGTGAAGAACCTTTCTTGTGGCCTGTTCTTGACTGCAGAGGCAAAATACCCTGATGTCAGGAGCCCACTCACTTTTCCCGCTGAATCTGCAGCACAGCTCACACAGCCCAAGGAGACAGCCATAACTCCTGCCCACCACAGACTCTCTAATTATACTTGTCTCAAGATTAATCAGGAGGAATCTGCTCCCTCTGAGCTGTCTGTGGAGCTACAATGGGCAGCAGCTGCCTCCTTATCCCAGCCCATACCAACAAGCAATCTCATTATCTGCCACTGGGATGTAGGAGGTCTCCTTAGGGCCTGATCTTTGTGGCTGTGGTTTTCCACTTGAGTATGCTTCCAGCCATCTCCACCAACCTTAAGCTTCACATAGACCTGACACCTTCTCTGCCTCTTCTCCCCCATCTCCTCTAGCATAGTTCCTTTTTTTTGCTTGGCTGGCCATTGGTGGAAATTCAGCTCTGCAAGCTATTTTCTCCTCTGAACCTTAGCAAAGAGGCTGAAGAAGTCTCTTAGGACAGTATAGTGCTTCTGAGACTACCCAAGTAAACGCAGCCACTGGATCAGACTCAATGCACTGCTCCAAGTGTGCTTCCTGCCCTCCAAGAGGCAGAGCCAGACCCTTCTCTTACTTGGATTTGGAATCTGAAGCCCATCCCTGCTCAGATCTGCGAGGAAGCACCTACTGCCCAGACCAGGCAGCTCTGTGCTGGGACTGAGCAGATCGCACTGCGTTGCTGCCCTCTCATGGCTTTTCAGCAACTGCTGGGCTCAAAAAAATTTTAAGGCAAAGATGGTAAATCCCTCCTTGAGGCTACAAAGGCAGGAATCCTTTCTAGGTCCCAGTGTCCCTCCCATTGCAAAGCCCGGCTCTGAAAGCAGAGAGGTTTGATGGGGAGCTTTCTTCTGCCCCATCCTACCATCTTGAGCCCAGCAAATGCTCTGACTTAAGCTCTGTCTAGGGGCTGTTCTTTTGGGAGTGTGTAAAAAAAGTCATATCAGAAGCGATCTGAGTTTTTATTTAATGCAAGACCAACTCCCTGCCTGGGGAAAGATGCCTGCCATGACTTACAGTGAAACAGTTGGTTCAACCAGTATGATGGGTTCTTTCTGCATTACTCCCAAGTCCCTCTGTGTTTCCTGCTTCCATGACTGCAGAGATATGCAAATAGAGGCCAGTCTTTGTAGAAAAAGGAAGTCAGAGCTGTTTGGGAAGGAAAACTGAGAGGTGGTGGAGCAGAGTGTCCCTCTTCATCATTGCTGGATCCTTCAGCAAGCGTGGGGTTGGTTAAGGACACGCACAAAATGAACAGTGRTGGCTGGAGGGATGCTCTCCCTTCACGGCTGTGGGACTCTCAGAATGTATCCCTTATATCTGACACTGATGGTACAGGAGATTTCTTCTTGGTTGCATCAGCTAAATAAGAGGTTGTTGTAAGGGAGGAAACTTCATGCATTTACTCCGTATCAGCCTTCTGAGACGCACTGGGGCCCAGGGAATTGGTGACATTGGCAGTTGCAGCAGCAGGTCCATCATGGGTGCTCTCCTTAGAGAATCTAAAGAATTTTTTCATCATCTCCATCATCTTGGTGGTTTCTATTCTCTTGGAAGCTTTTGGAGATAACAGTGGGTGCTCTTGATGGGTCCAATAGCAATAATAACTGCTACAGAGAGACAAAAACTCATAGTAAAAAGGAACAGAGTGCTGGGAAGCAGCACCAGAGCTCAGGAGCTACCTAGCCCCAGCTGTCGGGGCCAAGGTTCCCAGGATCATAGCTCCATATAGTTACACAAACTATTGCCAAGGGTTGTCCTCTCTTGTCATGCTGCACCCGTGCTCTGGCATGACAGTGTCAGAGTGTTGGGCTCAGGGTCTCCTTTTCCAAGGAGGGTGACTCCCTATACAGAACTAGGGGCCCAGTACCAATTAACTGCCCTGGAAGTCCCTCATTCAGGGGAAAGAAGCTCAAGCCCTCCTAGACTCACAGGAAGAGAAGAAGGATGATGACTAGTAGTGGTATCACGATGCTGAGAGTCAGGACTGGGATCCTGCTTGCAGTGGAGGCAGCTGAGGAAAGAGAAATGCATGGAGAGATGCTCGGATAAGTTCACTGCTACAAGCCCTTGAGATAAAACTAGTGCTAGTGCTCTCCAGCCCTAGAGCTAGCAGGGGTGGTGGGTTCAGGGCCTTTATTACACCTAGCAATGAGGTTGTGAGGGCTCAAGGCTAGTCAGGGACACTACGGTGGAGAGAGYGATCACATTCCTTGGCACTGGCCTGCTGTTGGGAAGACCAGGCTCTGTCCTGTGGAGGACAGAGAAAGCCGTGATCTCTTCAAGGATGGTGATGGGACAGTGTCCTCAAGGGTTATAGAAGTTGCCATAGCTAGCATATGCATAAGATGTTTTTGGGGAAGATCTTCGGGGGTCCTACTTAGTGCACGCTCAGGTCAGAGCCCCTCAATCCCTTCCCTGCCTTGCTGCAACAGCAGATGATCTGCATACCCTGTTTAGCCTCTTCTTCCACACAGTTTTCCATGGAGCTGGTGCCTGCTGTCCTGGTGACCAGGCCTTCTTTGCATGGAATGCACCATGCCATGCCGTAGGTGAGGCTGTAGGTTCCAACAGGGCATGGGGAGCACTGACTGTCCTTAGGAGGGCTGAACGTCCCTGGTGGACATACAACTGAGGAGAGGACACATAGAAAAGCCACTCTGAGCAAAAGCACTGGCTTCTTGGTAAGGGTGTATTCAACCAAGAGTCAGGAAAATTGAGCCCTGACACTCAAGGGCTCAGAATTGCCCATGCACTGCATTGTCTAAGCTGGGCATGCATGGGGAGGACAGCAAGGACTGCTGAAGGGACCCAAAAGCAGAGCCAGGCAGGTAAGAGGAAGAGACAAGCAGAGAAGAGAAGCAGAAGGGGGCAAAAGGACTGTAGATTCCTGGCTCACTGCAGCAGTCGAGGCATCTTTGCAGCTGCTTGGTCTGTCCGTAGCCCCCAAGGCAGTGCTTAGTCTCCAGGAAGCCGACAAAATCGTTGGTAAAAATGACGTGGGGAACATCAGCTCCAGAGACGTGGATGAACTTGTGATCTTTGAAGAAGTTGTTCATGGCAAGCTGGACCTGGGCAGGGTAGAAAAGGTTGAAGGTGCACAAGTGTCTGGCATGCAATGCTAGGATCCTCGAGGGGAGTTAAGACTGTAGGGAGATTGAAAAACTAAATTGTCCTCTTCATGCCAGCACTGGTGAGGATGCTTGGGCTGCCACATCCCGGCTGGGAGGACAGTGCTTCCTGCCACATGCAGATGCCCACACGGACACAGACATCCTGTGTCCTGTTCCCTCCTTCGGGAGTGTGCAGGCCCCAAGGCTCACCTGCCAGATGTTTTGCTCCACTACTCTGTGGTAGCAGTCTGTGACCTTCTCCTGGTCCTGAGAGATGCAGCGCTCATCCCAATGGGGCCCAAAGAAGGACACTGGAAAATGGAGATCAAATGAGCCTTTTGATGGCCCTGCCTTTCACGAGCCCCTAACTTTCACCATCACTGTTTCAGCCCTATCCTGTTGCCCTTCTCCCTCTCTGAGCATAACCTCAATGTGCAAGTGGTGCTCACTGCTCCCCACTCCCTCCATCATTCCTCTGCCATGGTGCTACTGCCTGTAGCTCTACCTTGCAGCTGGACTTCAACAAAGACCTTGYGCAAAGGCTCATTTAGTGTGGGGAAGCAGGAGGCTCCTATGAGCTCAAATTTGCAGTGCTGCTCAGCTGCCAAATGGCTCAGGCTATCTTGCAGAATCCACAGAAATCTCTTGGTCCACTTTTCCTCGCAGCGCTTGCTCTGGAAGAGCAACACGGTCTCCAGGCCTCCAAGTATGTGGTAGCCTGTGGAAAAAAGTTCTAAGACGTACCTGGTTCTTCCCCTTGGAAAGAGTAACAGAGAACTCCCACATCCAGAGAGCAGAACTTGACCTTGCTGCTCTCCTCATCCCTTGGTCTATCCATCCTTTCAGTCCCCACTGGATTGTCCCTCCTGCTTGTTTGCACAGAGTTAGACTCACCAAGCACGCTGTAGTGAAACGTTTGGGACACAGAGAGCCCGTGTTCCATGTAGGAGATGGTGCAGGAGTAGTTTCCACTTTGACTTGCTTGGAACTGTTTGAAGAGGAGATGTCCTTGATTGCTGACTTTGAGACTCCCAGAGTCTAGTGCGGGGGGGCAGAAGGATTAAGGATGAACTCCAGGAACTGGCTGCCCTGTGCTGAGCTAGCCCAGACCCTGGGGTGGGCTGGCCCAGATCCCATCCGCTCAGTGCTCTTGTGGGACTCCACAAAGACTCCCAAAGCTGATCTTCCTTCTCTGAAAAGTCATTTAGGGGTAGGGGAAAGAAAAAAAAATCTCTGCCCCACTCCCCTCTGCCAGAGATTTTTCTATCTGCCAAAAGAACCATTCAAAAATTTGAATTTGAAGGAAGGCAGACCTATGCCTTCCTTGGATGGATGTTTCCCTTCCTACTCCTCTCTTGCCCTGCAGATGCAGAGCCCATCACAGCTGCTTGCATCTAACTGTGCATCTGAGAGGTAAGGAGCTGGCACCGTACCTTCCTTGTCATGGAACCAGTGGTAGGTGGGATTGGGCACCTCCATCTCAATGGGGCTGCATGGCAGTGAAAACAAGCTGCTCTCTGCATGGATGAAGACATTGCCTAAGCCAGAGAGAGACAGGAAGTGGGCACATTTCAAGAACTTCAGGGCATTGCGAAAAATAGACCTGGAGCTAAGGAGAGGGGAAAGGTTTGTGAGCTAGTGGGGCAAGCTGGGATCCTACATGGAGTCTGATTGGGCTCAGGACCAAACTGTAAATGGATTTGGAGGAAAGAATAGAGAAAAGCCAGAAGCTGTAGGAACAGGTAGCAAAAACTGATGCAGTGGTAAAAGGAGATGATGGAGACCACAGAGTGCCAGACTAGACCACCTGCACTTGTGTTGGGTGTGACTGAACTAGGAAGCCATGTCCTCTGTCCGGTCTGTTGGCTTATGGGCAGTGCTGACAGGCTCCCTTCAGCAAGCCCTAGACATTGGTTGAATGGGGAAACTCCTTACCTCAGGAAATAGGATAGCATGGGTCAGCCCTGCAGGGGAGATTCACACATSTTTTCTCACCACTTTGATGTTCCCAGCTGGATATGTTTGCTTTCTCCAAGTCTCTTGTTAGCATCTCGTCTGTTCTACTCCATGGGAAGCTGTCCCCAAAAGGATGATCTGGCTGTCCTAGGAAGAAAGTAGAAGGGTAGCTCTCAGGTTCACATCAGAAATACAGGGGCAACCTRCTTTAGACAAAACAGCCAACACAGGAGGTCTTCAAAGACAAAGCTGACGGGGTGGCACAATAAAGGGCTTGTTCTGCCCCATTGAGGGAGCAGTGTAAGCTGATGAGGGTCTGCCTGGCAGCAATGTTTTATCCGACCTGTTCTCTGCCTTGAACAGATCTCAGAGCCAAGCTAGGCCATGTTCCCATCTCTCTTGACTCCACATGGTGTGTGGAGTGGCTCATATCACCAATTCTCCAGCAGCTCAGAGGTGCTCCATTCACCCTTGGAAACCTCATCAAGGTCTCCTATTAACCCTCCATGCTGGTCTTTTACCTGAGCAGCTGCAAAACACGAAGGTCAGGATGGCCAGGGTCTCCAACACCCCAGATCCCCTGAAGTCCAAGCAGATGCATGTAGCACAGAGCATTCTGCCTCCTCTGGTGTGGTATGGAGCTCTGGGTTACCGTGGCAATGAGGAATGTCTTTGGCTTCCACCTCTTATCACCTTTGTGATGATTTACAGACTCTACCGGCTCACATCTACTGGCCTTGATCACCCTTGCTCAGCCTAATCTGCTTTGAAAGTGTGGTCCTTCATCCAGCAATCACCACTGGATAGGACATAACACAGCTAAGARACATCCTAGTAAAAGGGAAGTGAGTTTGCAGGGACCTGATCAAGAGAGGTCAGGGAGGAGCAGATAGGGATGTCAATGATACACAAGACATTTTGGTGGAGATCCTGCAGTAGCAAGAGGCAGAGAAATTCCTGAGGGCTTAGACTGAGAGTGAGGTCACAACATAGCTCAAGAGAAGGAGCTCTTGAGCCCCCCACCTCACTTAAGATGAAGCAGAAATATGAAACATGTGACAAAGACAGGAAAAATGATAGATAATTATTTAGGGGGGGAAATAATGATGGTGGTAGACACCCTCCATCCTTGTCCTCCCAGAACAGAGAAATCATGAGGAAAGCTTAGGGAAAATGCTTAAGTATCTCTGAACTGTGGCTGTGGGCAATAATGGAGGTAGGGGCCACCTCTACTGAGTGCAGCCTCATCATCCTCCCACCGAGAGCCAAAAGAAAGGGCAGGCTGAGCAAGTGTCTCAAGWGGATGTTCCTTTCCAGGCCGTGCCTACAGGGACGGTTTTGCTGGGATGAATAATGGGATGAATGAATCTTCAGTGTTTCTTTAAAAMGAAGAAAAAATCCCCCTCCCAGATCTCAAGTTTCTCTGATGGTTTTAGCATAAATAAACAATGTCTGGGCTTGAAACCACTTGGGAGAAAAACTCATAATTTGTGCGAGCAGCAGATCAAGGAAAGTTTTCTTTAGATTTACAGTATGGGGGCTTTATTTTCTCTCATGTCTAGTAAAGGTTAGGTCATGACTCAGCTGTATCTTTTCTCTCCAATCACCTCTTTTCACTGAACTTAAAGGACCTTGGTAGTATCTTTGAGCACTTCTCTATTCTGTCAAAGTGATATTAAAAAACTACTCTGAAGAAGGCAAGCAGACAGCGAGGCCCACACCCAGAATGACGCTATGTATCTCATTTTTCAAGGCTAAAATATAGGCTAAAGAAACTTGACTAAAACTTGGCTAAAGGTGTATATATAATCTGAGAAAGGCATGACAATTCTGAAAATTGCTGTTTTTTGTATTCATTTTAAATGCATCACCTAATTAAGAGATTTGTCTGTGGGCTCTCAGAAGATATGTGTAGCAGTTGGTAGATGCATATGGCAGCTGAAGGAGAAGGGGTACCCTTCTACATAGCAAAGAGATTGGCTCCCTGCTTGAAATGCAAAACTCAGCTTCAAACATGAAGCTGTGCCTGGGTCATCCATAATAAAATGTCATGAATACAGATTCAGTTTCTCAGTATCTTCTACCATTTGTTATTCATTTGCTTATCTTGGAAAGAACACAACAACTGCTTCAGTAAATACATAGAAATATCATTCTCTACATTGTTCTGGCTGGATATTAACCTTTTTCCCCTCCCTCCAGAAGGGTGATRCAAGTTGCATTTGTATGTGAACTCTGTTTATAAATGAGAACTGATATAGGCGAGTTGCAGTAATTTCTGCAGCCCTTGGTGGCTGGGAGTGAGAGATTTTGGGTTTGTGGGTATTTTGTATCAAGATGGTGATATGTTATTTTTCACTATGTGAACTACAGCAATAGCTGGTGATGGACAAGCATCCTATTGTGCAGTATAAATACAGATCCACCTTTTATCTGCAGCACCTTTGCCTCTGACCTGCTCTGTCCTCTGCTGGTAGATCTTACAGGATCTCACAGTTTGCATCAGTTCTCTAGAACTGGCATTGCTCAACTCATGAGAGCTGGATCTCCAAAAGATCAGTTAAATCTAAGGTTGGAGTGTATTTAAGTCCAGATTCATGAGAGAGAAGCATCCAAGTTTCACCTTATGTGAAGTCTGTACTCCAGAACCAAGACCCTGAAGCTCTACCACTGCATGGACACAGCTGGGGGTTATAGCTCTGAGGCAAGGAACCCAGCACTCACTATACACTCCATGGGGGAAAAACACATGATTTTTTAGGTTGTCTCCTTTTTTAGGAGACTTCCTTTGCCCTGTGTAAAGTTGTGTTGTTGACAGGTATCAGCTGCAGCATTTAATGGAAGGATACCCACATCTCATGGGGATTCCCTTCCCCAGGGGCATCCAGGAAATTTAACTGCAGGACTAGGGTATGAATCATGATCCCTCTTCATGGTGCAACAAAGAAACTTGCCTTTCTGCAGCTCTTGAGGACCTACAGAAGCCAAAGCTGAATCTCTAGAGATCATGAAGCATCCCAGAATGATTGTAGGGTTTCCACTGTTCAGTCTGTACCAGACTATATGTTCCTCTTGGGCCTGATTCAAGAAAAAACACACGTATTTACCAAACCTCCCAGTCTGAGACCAAGACACATAGCAACAATAGCAACATGTCTACCTTCTGTTTCAYGAGGGCTTTCTGCTTGAGAGAGTGATACAGATTATTGCAGGCACTCAAAAGTTTCTGTTAGCACTCCTGAAGACAAGTTTGCTCAAGCTCCCTGTGAAACCCAGACTCCAAGGAGAGGCAGTGACGCAGAGCTTCCCTGGGGAGACAGCACAGCTCAGCAACTGTGCTTAACAGCTCATTTCAGAGAAATGAACTCCACACTTCAGATTTTATCTAGAGTCATTTGAACATGGCTCATTAGGAAGGAATTATGCCCTGGTTTTTCTTCCTGTGATAAATAATGTCTGCATTGATAAGTATTCAACATGGGCATCCAAGGAACAAAGCTGGCATTCATCTCCTGTCTTGTTTTCTCCTCTGAAGGGTCAAGGGTTGTTAATAAAGACAAGAGCTGTATTGATAACACCTCAGATTAACCCTGATGATGTCAGGCAGTTTTCAGTGACTTGCAGAAGGATTTTTGGCACTTTGCAGGTCAGAACACAGCTCTCATATGGGAACTCTCAGGTAGATGTGAGTAATGAGGTGGGAGGGATGGCACAAGTGTAGGATTATGAATCAATGAGTCAAGAATCACACACTCAGAGACATCTGCTCATTTACTTTGGAGTTGCACAAGGCCAGGTGCTCGGTGGTTTCTCCACAAATCGAGCACATACTCCCAACTTATTTTCCAAACATTATTCGCACACTCCATAAATTCACAAGTACTTCCCTCTTACACTGATCAGTTAGGAATTTACATACAATTATAATTTTGCTCACTCAACTTTTCCACACTTACACATACTAAAGGGAAAAGCCTTCACCTGGCCAAAGGTGAAGGTTTTGGCCTTTTTGGCCAAAGGGCTTCATTTTTAAGTAGAAGACAGTTCACTTCAGCAGACATGGACCTTGGGTTTTCCTTTGCAACGTGTAAAACCATTCTGGTTTTAATGAGAAGCTCCAGRTTGTCCCTGATTAAGGAATGGTCACTGCTTGCTCTGTCTGTCCTCCCATCCTACCAAGATACAGGGGACATCTGCTCTACTTAGTTTTAAACAAATTGAATCATCACAGTGCTGCCATACCTAGACAGGCACTGCATCTTCTGATGTGAAGGAGGATGATGCCTCATTAGCAAAGGACGGAGGGCGAGGAGGAGGAGGGAGAAAAGGAGAAATAGCAGKAGGAGGACAGCAGAGGGTAGCACATACCTGAATTCCTTGCCTTGACTTGCAGAGCAGTGCTGGTTTATACCACATTAGAACAGTTTCACAGCACACATCTGGGCATATTTTGTTGAAAGTCAGGCTCACAGAGAAGGGTGGGTTTCTTACTCAGAGGTGCAGATCACTCATGCCCTTGCCCAGCTGTCCTACAAGCTTACCACAAGTCTCCCTGGTTCAGTAGGATAACAGGATTTCACCAATTCTTATGGAGACAAGTGAATATCAAAAACACTAGAGCACTATGTTCCCTTATGTTTAAATCCTGCTCACACTCCAGCATCACCAGGGGCTAAGAGATCTAGAGCTGCCCCTCTGGTTGCACTGGGACTCCTAGCTCCTCTGGAAGGATCATGGCCCTTGAGCTGGGGCTAATTATCAGGCAGTAATTAACCCAGAGGGGGCTAATCATCAGGCAATCTGTCTCGCTCTTTGCCTGTGAGATGCAGGTGTTGCCTTATCCTGTGTGTCAGATTAGATGCTTTGCTTTGCCCTGGGAACAGACTGCTACTGCCTTGTGTCATCATATCCTAAATGATCATTCATCTTCATGAGGGAGCTACACTGAGCTGGGCTGGGTGTTCTGGGCCATTCCTGGGCTTTGGCTGTGGAGGCACTTGTGCCACTTGGTGRTGGAGAAGGGCCAGTGTCCCCAGATGTAGGGGAAATTGCTCCAGCAGCCAAATCCAGCACCTGGGGCATCCAGGGCAGAATAAAATTATTCCCCAATCTTTAAGAAAATATTCCATTGCTCACTGCATTATTTTTATGATGATTGTAGATGACTGTGTGCTAAGTGTAGAGGAATGGAGCTTTCTTACTGAGCCATATTTCATTGGATGAAATCAGTTTTCAGGCTCAAGTCTTCTGCCAAATAAGGCTCTCACCAAGACACAAGAGCAGATTGGTCTCCAATATTCATAGGTGGCCCCTTAATGAGAACTCCCCTGGTCATATCTATGATGAATCCTTGGTGTATTAATGATGTTACACCATTTGGGAGGAAACCTCCTAGGGGACACGAGCATGACTAGAATACTGTGGCTAAATTTTGACCCATGTTCCTGGGGTCTAGCACGCCTGGCACATGGAATACAAGGGACAGATAAACCAGGAAAGAGGAAGGAGATGGACTTTGTGCCAACAGGGTCCTGTGAGCTCCATAATACCCATTCTGGCTGGAGAATTATCACTCTTCCTTCTCCTAGTGCATGAACTCCACAAGTTAAACATGTTCCCTTGCTGTGCTGTGGGCCACAGCGCTTTCAGCCCTCCTTAAAAAGTGGCAGCTTGAAACATCACTTGGTGCTGGAAAATAACTGTATGCAGGGGATTTTTGGAGTGGATTTTTCTGGCTATTTATTGATTTACACATCATGGTTTTCACCCCTCTGTTTTAAGTGTTATCAGCTGGAGCAAGTCAGAGATAGGATTGGTATCCGGTGTATTTTCTCTGAAGTTTTTATTCTCAGTACTAGCTAATACCCTGGAGCTTTTAGTTTTCTTTTAAAGAACGATATGTCTCTCTTTGGATGAGTTTTTCCCCTTACTTACTTATTTCTGAGTCACTGTGCACTGCAGCAAAATTCTGGCAAGTTGCAGTTAGGGCTAAATGGTCACTTTATGTCTCTCTCCCAGCTGCTTTATACCTTGTTTTAGGGAACAATTGCTCTTTGGGGATGGAAATTCCTCCTCACTTGGTCTCATCCTGTTGTCCAAGTATTCTGGAACATGGTGAGACAAGCAGTCTCAACTCCTGCATGTGTCTGAGACCATCCTTTCCCTGCCAGCTGGATTCCCCTATGCTGATGGCTAAAGAAGCTATAGTTATTATCATCTGAATTGTAATTAGGGGTAATTTAGCCTCTCTCTGGGAACTAAAGATGAATTGAGATAAAACAAAAGTGAAGTGGTTGGCAAACTGAGTGGGATGTGGGATCAGTAACCTGGGTTATTTGCTTGGAGCTTGGAAAGCATGTCTTGAATCTGCTCTGCTTGAGACTACCTTGGCCAGCCCACTTGTCACTTAAAGTTTTTTTACATTTCAATTCTCCTCCCCTTGGGTTGATATAAAAATACTCTGCTGGTCGTGCTCTGCTGATCCTTCTGAAGGAGGCTAGGAGAGCAAAGGGCACCTTCTGCTTTCTGCAGATACATGAGATGCAGATGCACTAGAAATTAGAGTTGAGACTCTAATTCTGGGTGCTGAAACTCTCCTTCAAGGAAGATTTTTCACATCTGGAAATGTCGAGCAGTTGTCAGCCTTCCTGCACCAGGGCAGCAGCTGAGGAGTTTTAGCTGATAGTGTAATTATCTGGGAGGCCTTTAATCCTCAAACTGCTTGGGGAAATGCTTTTGTTTTATTCCCTGACTCCCCACTGGTATGTTGCCAAGTTGTTATGGGAATTTTTGTTTTTCTTCTTTTTGTTATCCATTCCCTTGAAAACTAGATACGGAGTGCCCTGGTGCCAGGGAAGGGTAAATACTAAGTAGATTCAAACTGCTTTATTTGTCCTCACATGGTTGGTACTGGAGCTGATCACAGTCACCCTGCAATATCCCTGTCCTGGGGCTGATGTTTTCCTAACTGACACCTGTACTTATATCAGGGGAAAAAAAAATAGAGTTAGTGAAATGCAGAAGTGGAGAGGGAGGCAAGATCTATCTCAGTTGGTGCCTGATTGCTCCCTGGAGGGAATTCTTAAGTTTTCTTCAACATAATTGTGGGCATCCCCAGTGATGGTGTTTGCATCTCTTCTATACCCAGGGGACTAATTTCACAGGCTAATGCCTTACCATTCAGCCTGGATCTTCCCATCTCTGTTTACACAGAACCAGTTCAGCCTCAGTGTCCTTGAACTCTGTCCCACTATAAATATTTCTTCTCCTTCCTTGGCATCAACATCCGTAGATATTAGTGGTTTGCAATTATCTCCCTGAAGATGTGTCACCCAAAGCCAGCTGTATCTGCCTTGCTACAGCTTACGGTGATTCCCTCCACCTCCTATTTTCACCSCTCTTGCTTTTAAGCTCCTTCCACTGTGTCAATAACTGAAATCAAAACTCATGGTCCTGCAGCAAATCTTTCATCAAGAAGTAGCACTACCCTTAAAGAGATAAGGAAGGAGAAGGGAAGATAAAGAGGGAGAAGGAAGGCATGTGGATCAGTCTCTACAGGTTATCCAAGACCCTACATGAGTGCTCCAGTATTTCTCTGGGATTTACTGGCTCTGAGCTCATAGCAGACTTGCTGCTAATTTTCCTTGCTATTTAATTATTGACTGAAGGGATGTTTATTACTGATCCCTAGGAAAGCATAAAGTGCAAGGTGAGTAAGATTTCTGTTTAGAAAAGCCAGATGGGATTTTTCAGTGAGTCAAAGCAAAACAGAGAAGAAAAATGAGTCAAGATACCAAGTCCAGTGCATCTTGGTTTCCAACCTCTTCCTACTCAAACTCCAAGATATTTCTGCCAAATAAAATAAACATGAGGGCTGTCTCAGAGGATGGGCTGAGACTGGACCTCCAGGTGACAGTGGCAGTCATGGCTTTTCTTATATGCTTCTGTTAAGGATGTTTGGAACCATATAAATACAAGGGAAGCTTAAAAAATATAGTAAAAGAAAACAGTCGTATTGCCTTTATTGTGAAGTATACAGCAACTTCTCTGTGGCAGAGATTCTTCAGAATTGGTGTATTTCCGTTATATTTTATGGCAAGAGTTTTCAGACGACTAATTTCAAGGTTGACAAGAATCAACCCACAGAAATACTCCTAAATACTAAAGTTTACAAGGGATCATTGGTTTTTCTAATTGACTTGGTGAGGAACACGGACCAGAGAATGTCAGCTTGTCCCCTAACATAAGGTTTTGATTTGGCAATAGCTAAAGGTGATGAGTCCAGGCCTTATGTAGTCAAAGTCCCAGTGGCTAACCTCTTAAAGTTCATGCTGTTGTCAGCGAGTCTACCTTATCTTCCAGCCAGTCAATATCTTGCTATGCCTTTCTCTACTGGATGAAAAAGCCTTTCAAAATCTGATATTTTCACCTCTGAAGATAGTTACCACTGTATTCAAGTCACCTCTTCATCTTCTGTGACAACTAAATTGTCTAAATGACAATGCCTGGAACCAARGCACTTATATTCATAACAGTAGTTACAGATCCATTTCTCTCTAGTACCTGACTAGCTCTTTCAAGGACAATTGCGTGACAACAGATTCTTGATGGGCTGGCTCTTAATCCGTGGCTTCTTCCACTATGATGTTTTAATCCTCCGTTGACTGCTCGATGGGTGCTATGAGGTGCATCAGCACAGGCAGAACTGACAAGGGTAGGGGCAGATGGACCCCCTAAAGATTTTCAGATATTCTAGGCATTTTATATCTGCAAATAAGGTAAAAGTCTGGCTAGATATAGTGTTTAACAAACTTGGATTTCCTCTGCTGTTGGTAGCTTTTAATGTATTAAGTGTGTGACAACAGGAATGACCATGACAAGGAAACTGGTGCCAGGCCATCATTACCCAGTTAGTTTTGGTGCTTTCTGCAGATGGCCCTTTTATGTACCCCAAAATGGGCTTAAAAAGCTCCTTTTTGCCATGAGAAGGAAAAATCCTGGTGGGCAACTGCCAGTGAGGGRCTCTGAGAGGATGAAGTAGGATGGGATTCATCTGTTAAAATCACACATAAATGTGGACTGGTTTTGTGATGGGCTGTACATCCTTCCATGTGCAATTCTGTTTTACTTGTAGGAAAATGGTCTCCCCTGCTAAGATGGGGATATACCAGGTGTTAGTCCAATTTCCTCTGGCAGTGTCAACAAAATGAAGTGCCTTTGAAACCCATGAATCACTCTCACTTCGCTTAAGGTGAGACTTTCACCTGCAAGCCTGTGCTCTCAGTACTCAAAACCAGTCATCTGCCAGTGCACCCCTTATCCTGAGTGACATTCGTTCACTTAGCATTAGCTCCCCAGATGGCTTGAAACACTTCCTTGCCCACAACAAGGGAGTTATGAGGCACAGCACAATGAGACATCTGAAATCCCACTTCTGTTGGTGGAGCCCTCACTCATTTAAATTGTCACAGCTCGTGAGCACCTGTCAGTCCCGTTGCCATGGGCTAATGAATGGCAGGTTGGTTGTGAAGAGGGTATTTTTAGCTTTTGGACACCCAGAGGGTAGCAAGACAGGCAATGATGCCAGCTTTCAGTGGGATGGAGGCAAGCTTGCCTGGAGATATTTTCCTCCGAGAGAATAGTGACAGAAACAGATTCCCTTCTTGGAGGATTTTCTGTGTTGTTTGACAAGAAAGTTTAAATAACCTTCAGCTGAAAATTTACACTGGAGATTGCCCCTCCACCCAACGCTCCTAGGCACAGAGCAGCAGAGCATCTGGGGTCTCCCAGGCTGGGATCTCATAACCAGCTCGTCTCCATTGTCACTGTTCCATGTAGAGGAAAAAAAAATCCTTTAAAATCCTTCTTGTGTCTATTGGATGTGAGAAACTGATGTACCAAGAAACACCACTTGCTCCACAAGGGCATGCTGAAGTTCCTTGGCCAACAGATCATGGGTGAGTCAGCCACTGGAAGGGTAGGAGAGTCGCCCAAGAGCGGGACTTACAGTGTGAGCCACCGTTGGGCAGTTTCGTGAAGACTCGTACGCAGACCTGCCCGCAGGTGCAGTGAAGACCCATGCAGACTGTTGGCATTTCAAGCTGCTGCTCACATCTCCTGCCTCCATGGAGCTGAAACGGTTACAAGCTAAAGGGGGAAACAAATCCCAAACTTTCCATAAACTTTGTATTTATTCATCACTGGGGAGGCAATAGAGGCAAAGAAAGATAACCCTCATTACTGAAGAAGGCCTCACCTAATCTCAAGTCGTTTTCAGTACATTTTTGTAACCACTTCCACTAAATAATCGAATCATCCTCAATTTAGGARGCAGCAAAAGGCTATCCTCAAGCAACCTGTTTGTACTGTCAGGATTGCCAGTCTGCCGAAAACCTCCTGAGTATCCCCTAGGTGATATTAGTGGGTGCAAGGAGGATAGATAGATGTGTGTTTATGCTTTTTGTTGCATAAGACTCAAATGATGAAAATATTAATTTTGTAACCTCATAACAGGAGCTGGATCTGACTTAAAATCTTGCTTGGGGATGGCAGAATGACAGAGACAGAAAGTCCGGTACTGTCAAGCTTCTGAACTACCTCAAACAGGGACACGACTCCAGTGATGCAGAGGTAGAAATTCGAGATGAAGGTTTATGATCATAGACTTACTTAGGAGGACCCGATTACATCAGCTGGTTCATTCCTGAAGAGGTACTTTGTGTGTGTGTTTTTTAATGAAAAGTGATGAACTGAAATGTTGCTGTTACATGTATACTCCCTTGCTGCATATGACTGCAGACACCTCTGCAATCAAACGGAGAGGAGTGGGAGCACTCCTCAAGGCTGATCTGCTGTCGTCAGTGTCCGCAAGGACATTGCAACAGTGTCTTTGCTAGAAGTGTCCATTCTTGATAAGTATCACAAAATTCACCTCGTCGTATAGCAAATTTTGCTCTGATTTGATAATTGCGTCCCTTGGAGTTTTAAGTTTTCATATTTTGTGCCTGTAAGACAAATGCATAGGGCGGGATAGATCCTTAGCTAATGTAAGTCAGCTCTCCACTGGTGACATCASCTGTGAAACCCTGATTTACTGCAGCTGCAAATCCAAGCAGGCAACTTCAAAGGAGTGCACAGAGCAAAACATAAAAAAGATTAAAGGTGAGTGCTGCAGCTTTAACAAGACAGGGCTCTTGTCACTGAAAAACCTCCAGACCTTATTGCCAAGGCAGGTAAATAAAACATAGCTTTATGGCATAAGAAGTGGTGCTGATTGCAGAATCGCTTGCAGAGATTCATCATGGTGATATGCTGTAGCAACCACTCTTAGCTGCTCACTCTTAGAGGGGGGACAGTGGGAGCCTGATCCCATCCCCACTCCCTGATTCCCAAACCTTCCTGGGTGCAGAGGGCAGAGCAAAAAGCTGAAATGCTGCAGATCACATGCAAAGCACKGCAGGAGCTCAAAGGAGATACTGTGGCATGAAACTGATGTGAGAAAAGCTGGGAAGAGCCACAGAGGTCGCACAGGATCTGAGATCGATAGCAAAAGAGGGAGAAGGAAAGAGCTGCAGAGAAGTCTCTCCAGGCAGGACTGGTTGGGGCACTGGCAGAGTCCAGCAAGATATTTTGGAACAATTCTTCCAAAAATACCTCTGTTCATGGGTTACTTCCTCCAGCAGCGGAAAAGCAGAGATGTAGTAAGACAACAATGGACACGGGCTGTGTAAACTTACATTATGGATTATAGGACAGTATTTACTGCCAAAGAGTCCTTGATAACCTTTGGGAATTGTTCGTTTCTCTGATTACACTTGCAGAATGGATTCCGATGTAATCCCATTTGCTAGCAGCTGGTGGGCTTTTTGTAGCCTTAATGAAAACAGGATAATAGGCCCCAAACGAGATAGAAGTTATCACTACAGAGTAATTAAGCTGTTGCCTGTATGTAGTAAATCACACTGGTACCACAGGTAATACCATAGAGGGGAACCAAACCTCTTGGACCTGCTGCCGCTGTGCAAAAAACTGAGCTGGGATGTGTTAGAATGTCCCAGGGCTCTGCTGACCCTCTCTGTTTTAGGCACAAAGGTGCCTTTGCATCCTTGGCAATCTGCTGCATGAGGGCAGGTAGGAAGCTAGGCAAAAAATCCAGCCTGAAAATAAATATCATGCTCATCATGCTGTGACTGTGCAAACAACAGGACAAGGGTCCGCTGTGGCAATTGCTCCCGGTTGTCAGCAGAGCTGTCATCGGTTCCCCTGCTGAACCCATCATGGGCTGAGTGACAAGGTCATTTCCCTCTCCTCCTCTCTGCTTGTACCCTTGCGGCACAGAGCATGTTCAGTACCCTTGAATTCAGASGAGATGGAGATGGATATGCATGGATGCACGTTTTTGACAGAGAAATGCCCTGATTGCCAAGATCCTGCTTTTCTCGCAGGTGGAGCAAGCTGACACCTTAGCACCTTTCCTGGTGAGGATGATGTCTTCCCCAGCCTGAAGAACTTTCCATTTGTGGTTTCCAAAGAGCAAACCCTGTGGCTGAGTCCAAGGGATATGGATGAGGTCTGTGGCACCTCGTCCTGTTAGAGCAAAGCCCTGTGTCCACTGTGCATAGTAGATGTTCTTACACAGTGTTAGCCATGTTCTTGAGCATGCTCAGGCACCAGGGATTCAATTAACACAATGCCTTAACATTAACAATTAACATGATTTAGCAGGTGGGCAAGCTGGGCTCCCACCGGAGCATGCTGCAAAGCAGGCCTGAGCTTGTGGAGATGCTCTTTGCATGCTAATGTACCTGCAAACCCTGATTAGTTAACCCAGGGCCATCTAGAGATGTAGGAGATGTTAGAGGAAATCACAGCTGTTTGCAAACCTAGGGGGAATTTCCATCTGATGCCACCTCATCCTCCCTACATACCTCCTGTTTGGCTCCTTTCCCTATGCTGCACCTGTCATCCTCAACCACCTCCCTGCTTTACTGACGTCCTTTCGAAGTCTAGATGTTGTGCACATGCTCCATCTCCCCACTCCACTATTCAGTGCTGCTCAAAAGGGGTGAATTTGGTAGGAATTAGGTTGGCAGGGGAAGCATAAAGATAATGATGTGCTGCAATCTAAAATAAACAAAGAGGATAGGGTCACAGACACCTTTCCAGCATTTGTTTGATATTTGCTGGTCAACAGGTACCTGAACCTCTGTGTTTCTCTCTTTCTGTTGGATTTGGGAAGTTATTTTTTGCTAATGTGTAGAGATGCCATATGAGGAAGCTGGCGCTTCATGGCTTACCTTGCCATCATATCTTGTTCTGGCATCCTTGYTTCGGATTAGGGGATGTCAAATTCATGTGGATCACAAGAGTGAGAGATCAGGGAAAGAAAAAGCTGGGATGGAGAGGGATGGGACATTGACTGCGTGATTATCGAAGGGGCAAGTTTTAGAGACAGATAGCAGGGACATCAACCAAACTCCAAAGTTGGTGGTCATAAGCACTCATACATAAATACAAGCAATGAGTATTGATTTTCCTTTGCAAGTTGCAAAAACCACTTCCCTAGCCAGGGAGCTGCAGCCCCTTCTTCAGAGCAGGGATGCAAAGTTGTGACTGGGAGGGGAAATAAATAAGGTTGCAAAATGGTGGGGGAAAGCCCCCAGCCTCCCCAGCTCTGTGTTCGTGCCCTGTTTTRTCTAAAAAAGGGATGTTGGAGATAACAGATGCCACTGCAGCACCCGATGGTCCAGGCTGCATCCTGTCTGTCAGGGCAGCATGAGGTTTCCAGCACCACAAAGACTTCACAAATAGGATGGTGCTGCAAAACTCACTCTTTTACCCACCATTTTTGGGGTTCAGCAGCCAGATCTGAATTAGAATGGGTGCAAAGGGGGCTACAGACCTGCAGCCATGGAGCTGAGCGAAGCAGTGCTGGTGCGTGGGGCTGCTCAGCTTGGGGAAAAGCTTCTAACAACCTTGATGAACAGTCTGTTCATCTGCTCTTGCCCTCAACAAGCCACGGGGGCTCTGGACCGTTGCAACTCTATAATCAAGAGGGTTTGAAAGAAGTAATTTTCTCCTCTTGTAAGCTGGTTAATTCTCATTTAATTGCTACCCATTTTGCATAGATTTTTCGTTCTTTTTCCTGAATTGCCACAGCACTATCTCCTCACTTCAGCCTCTCCAGCAAGACAGCAGCACTTGACTTCTATGTAGTTTCTCCTGTCTAGGCTTTGGGAGTCCCAGGTTGTGTTCTGGCCTTCCCATCGCTCCATAGAACTTAGTCCTGATGCACCAGAGACATGACATATATAGGAAAATTCTCTGAGTACTGGCCTGAACTTTCCTCCTTGCTAGGGCGCTCTGCTTTTGGGAAAAGGAATAGAAAATAAAACTGATAATGCATCCCCACCACCAAAACAGAGCACGTGACAAACCTGCCTTTGCCAGCGCTGTTCCTCACCTGCAGCCCAGGAATTAGTGCCAGATAGTCCAAGCTCCTCTCAGCCTCTTACTTTCGGCTTGCTCTTTTTTCCTGCTAGGAATTGGATGAGTTTCCTGGAGCATCGCCCAATGCAAAGGAAGTGACCAGAGCCACCGCTGTGCCACGAGTGCTGCAGAACCTTCTCCCAGCACACGAGGAGCCGGTTCATCTCCTTATTCCATCTGCAGCCTCTAAGCACATTTTAACCTGATTAATGCATTAAAATATGCTCCCATTATCTGCCAAATCATTTTCATCAGCATCATAAGCATGTCTACGACCATGGCGTTGGGTTAGTGATGCAGCACCAGTCAAACCTCCATAAAATCATAATCACTCTAGTCTGCAGTCTGGGGCTTGTTGAAAACATCTCCTCTGAGTTGCCTTGCTAACATACACACACACACAGAGGACTTTTTTTTTTCTTTTCTGGTTAATCCTGAGAGTTTGCACATGTGGGTTTCTGTCCAATGGCAATCATGCAAGTTGGAGGAGGTTGAACCCAGGACTCCCCTTTCCTACCTGTCTCTCACATGCTCGTAGTCCTCCCAGTCCATCAGCAGCTACTTGGGCTTCTCCAGCCCTGCAATCCCCCTGCACAAGGGCCTCATCCAGCCTCCGAGTCTCCTCCAACACCTTCGAGTATGAGACAGTAGTCGATCTTAGAAGCGGAAGAGCATCCTTGGTGCAACATGGGAGGATCATCTGCTGGCTGCATTCCAAGGAAAGATGATGTCCCCTTGGAAGCCTGATGGTGCCAGTCAGCTGGGGATGCTCCTTCAAGCCAGCAGCCCCAACATCCTGTGGTGGGCATACAAGCCCCACAAATGTCCTTTGAATCCAACCTGGACAGCTTTGCCCATGCCAATAGCATGTGCAGGCAAGGGAGAGGAGTGGAAAACAGTTGCTTGAGATTTGTTTCCAAGCAGAAGTTAGGAGGCAGCAAAGGAGGCTGTCAGGTATTAAGAGATCCAGTTTCATGAGGGTGGTCAAGAGCTGCCTGTCTCTTGCAGCCGCTTGCTTCTGGAAGCCACTTGACTGCACCAGCTGTGAAAAATGCCAGCAGGAGGCTCATGCCAGGGCAGAGGGCAGCAAGGGCACTAGGATTAGATGCTGAAATATTTATTGGGGCTTTGGCTCTATGCAGAAGGGCAGCGCAGAGCCCCAAGCCATGAATTAGAGGGGACAGCTATAAAACAAAATACAATTTCCTCTCTCAAGTCCTTTTCCTTGAGAGAGGCCTGGCCTTGGTCTAGCCAGGGCCTTCTCCTCTTTGCTGGCCTCAAGTCTGCTTGCAAGGGAGATCCAGGATGAAAAACATCCCCTAGGATTCATCCCCAGGTAACAGAGCTGTAGCCACAAGGCAATTCTCAAGCAAGGAGGCTACCCTCAGACCAGGCTACTTAAATTAAGGAGCTAAATTAAATTATATCAGTCACCTGTGCCTTCCCACAACAGCTCAGCATGGTGCCAAGGTCCCTCCTTAGCAGCTTAGTCTCCTTCTGGGCCCCTCTCAGCCTCACAATACACCTGAMCACACTTAAGGGTTAACGTAGGATTATCTCAAGGAGCTACAACCTCCCCAGGAGCACAGAAGATGGCGATTGGCAGCTCATTAATCCTGGAATTACTTGATAACTTTAAATACAATCATGTAATCAGCGGGAGCACATAATTATTATTTATGTGCATGGTGCTTACCAAATTACAGCGCTCGCTGCGACAAGCAAATTACTTCTGCGATGCAAGAGCTTGACCAGAAAGTGGTGCCTGCGGCTGAATTTCACTGCTGAACATGGAGGGGCAAAATGAAATTGGGTTTTAATTAGTTCCCCCATCCTGCTGGGAAGTGTGTAGTGGTTTTATCTTGCCTTGACTCGGCTGGCCCCACAGCCTCGGATGCCCTACTGGAAGGTGGAAGGGAGGATTTGGCTTCTTCAGCCCTGATGGCATTTGCCACCCAACAAGATGGGAAAGCCATCATGGGGAGCACAAGGGAAAACCAGACCCACAAAGCCCTCRTGGGAGGAATCAAAGTGATTTTAATCAAAGAAAGCAGAGAATACACATGCCTTTCCCTGGCTCCGGAAAGCAAAGTCATGGGGATCTGAGCAGACCCCCAGGAGGAGGGCAGCGGCAATGTAAACACAAGTTCTTCTCTTTGGATTTCTTTGTTGTGTTTTGAAATTTTCACCTTCTTTTCCCCCTATCCCAAGTGACTGAGCTTTAGAAAATCCAAACCAACCATGTTCTGCAGTGCTTTTTGATAACAACTCTTCTATGGACAACATGAATCTCCAGGGAGCATTTCCACTTCTCCAAAGCAGACAGAACTTGTTCCTCTCCTGCCAGGCTGCCCAGCAGGGAAATCAAACCCACCCAGAGGGAAACAAAAGGAAGGGAATTCTTTTTTTTCCAGCTCTTTTCATCAAGTTTGTACCATTTTGCAAATTGCCCTAAAGGGAAATTTAAAAAAAAAAAAAAAAAAAAAAAAAAAAAAAAAAAAAAAAAAAAAAAAAGAGTCACTTTTCCCATTGCACTGCTCTAGGACTCATTTTCTCAAATCCATAATTCGGTTATGGAGCAAACTTGAGGTTTTAGTTTGTGCCTCATCTTATAAATTTTCTTTTAATTTCTGTTTTGGCATTTTAGCCTGAAGAAATGTGAGTAGAGCTATTTCAGAGCTGCTTCCATCTTCCCTGGGTCAGGGAATACCGGGCAGAAAAAGAGAGGTGCAGAAGCATGGAGGGGCTGGAAGCAGGTCCCAGGGGCAGTGGTGATGGCAGCCCCTTGGGTCCAGGGAGCACTCCCAGCCCAGGACTGCACTGCAGCAAATAGGGACGAGTCTGGTAAAATTAATAAAAGCTCAGGCTTGTTTTTGGCTTGTTTTTGCATCCTCTGTGCTAAAATGAGSAACAAAATGGTCAGACAGGGGTATGGGACCTCCATGGGCATCTCACTGCCTGCAGCTACCAGGGACAGAGAGAGGGACAGAGACCTGGGGGCATGACTAATTCCCATGGTATAAAACCCCAGCCCTGTAAAACAAAGTCTAGACTCAGCTTGAGCCTCTCTRTTCATTGCTGGTCAACCAAGAAGGCCATAGGCATCCCCAGCACATGCTCGCTGGCAGGTGAGCAAACGTTCAGCACTAGGACAAGCAGGATCTGGCACCACGCACTGATATCCCAAGGGACTGACCCCATGAGCCATGCCCAGCAATAGCCTCACTGGAGCAGTCAGTCTATCTGCTCCAAGCCAGGAGCTTGGACAAACCCAATTTGAGGCCATTGTACCCAGGATGAAGGCAATGATGGCTGCTAGGGAGGCAGCTACAACATCTCTGGGCTGCTGTGGCTCCTCTTCTGGCTCCAGCAACAGTATGAGAGATGAAGGAGTAGTCTTAGTCGTCTCAGCCCGTGGGAAATCCTGGAGTGACCATGGCGTTTCCCATAGCCCTGTCAAGCTCATCCCATCCTCTGCCAGGCATCGACCCCAGGCAGGAGGGGAAGCTCCTGACTCCTGCACCATTCTCCACCGTAGGGCTGAGGTCCCGAGAGGACATGGCTCCCTTGGCCCGGCTGCCAATGCTCACACGGCTGTGGACTGCTTGATGCTGTGGAAGCTGATGCGGGTCGGCGAGGTGGGGATGGACATGGCCCGAGCCACACGGGCCCGGATGGAGTGCTTGTCCTGCCACCGGTGCCATCGCTTTCGCACTGCTGATCGGACCTGGGGACAGGGAATTGGGTTATATACGCACACCTATAATGTTATATTGAAGGCCAGATCATCAACAATTTGCCTCCTTCCTCCATCAAAATCACTGGGACTACAGAAAGAGCAGGATGAACTACCTAGCCCAGGACTCCCCATCAGCCCAGGGCATCATTCTTTGGGGGCCAAGACATGCTGTTCCTCTTCTCTAGTCCCGCTTTTCAGGATCTAGGAACAAAAATGAGTTTAGGTGTTGCTGAAGTTCACCAGTCACCCTTGTGTTCAGCCTTTCAGCTAGAAATGTCACTAAAACACAGCCCAGCCCAGCTTGGGTCTACAGTCTGGAAAAGGTCCCAGGAGTCTCTGTCAGGTCCCAAGTCACCTAGCTTTGTTTGACATGATGCCTGCACCACCCAGCTCATGCAATTCTGCTTTGGAGGGCAAGAGATGAACTTGATTGCCAGTGCCTCCAAGTGTGAAATGAAAATGAGAGGGAGACATAAATCTGGCCAGGTACACGCTAAAGAAGAGCTGATATCTCAAAGGCTACATGTAATGCTGGCAATGGTTTAAAAGGGACATGAATGACAGCCAGGGACATTTTATGACTTTTCTAAACCATGCTAGTTGCATTTATTCAACATTAATTAGGGCCTCTGACAGCACAAGGGCTTTGCACAGCAGGTAAATATTACAGAAATACCTTTCTATCACCTGCAATGTGGGAAGGCCCTCCAGGAGGTGGGTGCTGGAGAGCAGGCAGCTCCCATAAGCAACCTACTTTGAGAGAAATAACTGAGCAGATTTGGGCAAAAATAAGGCAGTTATTAGCATATTTGAGCCCATTAGGTTTGAATGCTGCCAGCATCTTTCTGTTATAGAGGAAATGTGGTTTGAAGCATAATATGAAGATGGGTCTTGTGTCCTTTGGAGGCTTTAAAATTATTTTATTTTATTTTTTTTTTAATGTTGTCATTCCCTTGGACTCTGTTTCTCCCAGTCATGCTCAGACATTGAGCCTCACAGCAAGCAGAAATACAAGAGCATTTGAAAGGAGGCAGAGGAACAAACTGCCCAAACTCCAGGTGCCTCAGCTCTTGCCTCCTTTGCTCTTTTCTGCATGCACTTTGGGTCAGAACTTGGGAGTTGTCCCTATCCCCCATATGCCTAACACCCAAAGGTGCATGAGGTTCCTCCAAGGGAAGGATTTGCAAGAGAGAAGCCCAACAGAAGGTGGCTGCAGTAGGAGGACATGGATGCATCTCCCAGAGAACAGTTGTTCTTGGATGTGGATTTTCCCTCTTCCAATGAGAAACTTTCAGGAGGAGACACAGGGAACCCTGCTTTCTGCAAGATGTTTTATTTTTGCAGAAACTTCTGCAAAGAGCTGAACTCCATTCACTTTATGGGAAAGAGGTAGCAAAATATCTCTATTTTCTTGGGCTTTGGAGGCTGAGTCTTCTTGTTAAACCAAACCAAGCAACCAAACAAGCCACAACAAACCCCAATGAAATAATGTTTAAAAGACAGATAGCTTCCTAATCAGTAAAGCTATGGAGGCAGTCAGCTGTGCTTGTTTTGGAAGGACTTTTCATAGACAATTCTCACAAGCAGCAAATGAAACCACAGAAAGCTGCAAAAACCTCCTAAATTTCCTACGAGAAACAAAAGCCCATTTTCTGACAGCTCCCACCAGCAGCAAAGCTCATGGTGAGGGTTCCCCGTGGACAAGGCTGCAGACAGAGATAAAGCTCTGACTTTGTCATTGGAAACACCTTCAGCTGGGGAACAACAAGACTGAAGAAACTCTGCCTTATCCCAGATATTGGTCCCTGGTGCTGAACTTGAGTCCAAGCCCCCTTTCTCTATGAGGGCAGTCTGGATACCATGCAAGCCCCCTCTGAGCCCACAAACCAGACGCACTGCAGAGGCAAAAGCCCCTCAAGTTGCCTCCAACTGAGCTTGTGTCTGCATGCAAGGAACCACGTAGATATGCCCCAAGAAGCTCCTCTGCATCCTCAGCCCCCTTGCTCACCTCGCTGTTCAGGAAACAGTAGAAGACAGAGACGAAGAAGCCCTAGAAAAGAGAAGAGAGACAGAGTAGCCATCAGTGCATGGGGCTTTGCATCAGCATAGCCACTTTGGAGCAGCCCTGGAGTTGGGGAGGTCACTCCTGCTCTTGGGAGGGATGAGGTGGCAGAAGCAGAGTTAGGAAGGGTCAGTGTTCTGGCTGACATGACATCCCTTGGGGAAACGGGATGGCAACAACACTACTAATGCTAGGGACCATACCTGGAAGGACTCCAGAAAGGAGTTGAAGTAGATGAAGACAATCCTGGAAATCTCATCCTCACCCGGGTTGACAAAGAAMAGCATGTAGGTGATTCCCAGTAAAGGCAACAGCACCAGGGTGGCCTTGACAGCTTTCCTGGGGAGGAAACAGAGTTGAGCTGCAGCCCCCTTTGCATTTTGGAACTCATGTTTTGTTGTCTCCATTGAGGAAGGGAGGTGGATAGAGGAGACCCGACCTTGAGCTCTTGGGAAGTAACTGCCTGGCTGTTACACGACTTGATTAAAAAACAAGTAAGGAGCAGAAAATAATTCATAGCCCTCAGTATTGGTTTATGAAAAGCTGATCTTGTCTAATTAACTTGATCTCTCTTTTTGATGAGATTACAAGTTCAGTTTGTAAAAGCAACAGAGCTGAGGCAAGACTCCTGAAAGAATCTAAGCTTGATGTCTCATTCATTTTGATTAGAGAAGAACAATGCAAAGTCAACACTTTTTTTCCCCCCAAAACTCTCACAAGCACAGAGATCCAAACACAGTTTAGCACAGGGAAAAATCCTCTCCCAATGGGCTGAGGCGGACAGGGAGTCCCAGCACCTCTGCTGCTCTGTCGCTGTATTACTGACTTGGAGGAAAGCCGTATTTTCACCGAAACCAACTGGCAGATGGCACAGAGGCCTGAGGAGCTGGAAATAATTGAGCTTGAGCTGGCTCCGAAGAGCCGCTCAGAGGCTTGGGCTACAGCCAGGGCTTGTAACACTGTTGAGAGTCCAGGATCAGCAAGTGCCTCCAGACACAGGCTGTTTGGAGCAGTCTCAGAGAGGCTGCTGAAGTGAAGCACCCAGGTCCAGGAGGAACTGGTCAGGTTCAGAGGGGAGATGCAAAGAGCAAGTGAATGATCCCCCAGAAAGGTGACAAGGTGTCCCCACATCTAGTGCTAGAAAAAGAGCATCTTTGCCAGCAATTCTCCCAGTTTAGAAGCCTTCATTCTGATGAGCTGTTTCCAGTATGGGACATAGCTCCAAGTGCCCTGGGGTATCAAACAGAGCTATAGCAACAGCTAAGAATTTGACATGAAAAAGGGACAAGGACTTGCCCATGGTGAACAGCATGCCCATTCAAACTGGGAAAGGCTGGTAAGTCCAAAGTCTTTCAAAATTGCTTATGGGGGCCAACCAGCCTGGTTCATTTCAGTAATCTCTGACCTAGCCTTATCTCTCTCCAGTTGAATGGTTCAGCCCATTTCAACACCCTGCAATGAGATTAGTTGGCATTTCTCAATAACAGCATCTAGTCTTTCATGATTTTAGCTAAAATTAAAAAAAAAAAAATTAAAAAGAGCATCCGACACCCCCAAATCTGCCTCACTCTACCCAACRTGCAACTCCACAGAGATATTCACTTACTCCTGTTTGCAAAATGACCCCAAGAGAAGCTCTGCAGAAGTTCAAAGCACCTTTCTGCTGCAGGCACTTCCAAGATGCTCTAGTCATGTATCTCCTGAGGTGTCTGCAAAATATTCTCTGGGAGGGAAGGGTTAAATCTTCCTGTCATTTGACTGACACCACTGCCTTTTCCTTGTGGGTTCACGGGCAGGTGCTGAAGGTGACATTGATTATTCCTCCTTCCTTGTTCTCTGCTTTGCTGTCAAACAACGATTTAATTCTCACCTCGGTGCCAGGATTTGCAGGTCTGACTCTGGCCAACTGATCAGGTCCCACCAGGAGACTCTTTCTTAAAGAGTTCAGCTGCCAATTGCTTCTGCTAAAGGTGGCTCCCGCTACTCATGTTTCCAAGTGTAAAGATCTCTGTGGCCACAATTTCCAAATACCCCCAGTTGCAATGGTCAGATGTTTCCAGGAAACATCTGGGATGCTTTTAGCTGTCTTCTCTTTGTGTCCCTGCTCCAGAATCTGCCAGTCACTATCTCCTGGTTTTGCCCTTACCTGTACTGGATCGTCTCTGACGTGGTCGAGGCTCGGAGCTTCGTCATGAGGATTCGGACGATGTTGAACAGAAAGATGAAGTTGATCTGAAAGGAAGGGAGGACACATTAACATTTGCTGCCTGGATGCTGTCTCTACCCTTGGCTCCCCTGAACACCTACAATGTTAGCAATCCCCAAAGGGCARCAGGCTCCTCCAAATCCTCATCTTTCAGCAGAACCATTGGGTTTCAGCAGAGCCATCAGCCTCCAGGTCTCTGCTGCAACTTCGGTTGACTTGGTTTAAATCCATACAGCCCTTTCCAGCCCTGTCTTGAGCAGCAAAGACAACAGGCCATTTCTCATCTTGGAGGTCCACATTTCCTCAGGCTTGGCTGAATGTAGGTGGGCATAGCAAGGGGAGAGCACTGCTCTGATGCAGCACCAGAACACGCTGCAGTGGGATGATGCTAAGCGCAAGGGCAAAACCCTGCTCAGCTGCAGCCATATCCCATGAGTGGATATAAAAGACTGTTTTAGCCAGGAAGGTGTCTTTGCTCTTACCAGAAGCACCAGGATCATGGGACCTTGGTATATGTAGTCAGTATAAACTCCTGCTCTCTTCCCAAACCAGCACCTGGAATGCAAGGACAAGCGGTGCTAGACAGCAATAGTTCCCCAGCTCCGACCCTGTCCCCAGCAAATCCTGTGGGAACTCATGCAAGTATCTGTGTCCTAAGAGTACTTTGCTTGAATTCTTGTTATGTCGGAGCTGCTGCGGTGTGCCTAACACAGACCTTTTTAAATCAATGAAGTCACAGGGAAAAACTAACACTGAAAAACAAGATGAGCTGCCATTCATCTGAGCAGGTTCCTTTTAAACTTCACAATACACATGATGAACTCATCAGGTTCCTGCTAAGTCCTCCATTAGCAAGTCTCTGTGAAAATGGCTCAGGTGGTGGTAGTTTATATCTCTGCTGGTAGATTAAATCCCTGCTCCATTTAGCAAACACTTTGTAGGAGCTCTAGCTTAATCTAGCTTTTTTTCCCCTGAAAATCTCATTTGTCCTTTGGGGAGGAAAAACGCAGAAGCCAGCAGCTGCAACTAGGGCTCAAGCTGCAGAGAGCCTAAAGGTAGAATAAAAAATCAGATGGATACATGTCAGCTTTTCTCCGTCCCTTCTCTGTATCCTGCCTTATGTCAGCCTTTACTTCCAAGCAGGAACCAGGCCTGCATCTATGTGTCCAGCTGAAAGAGATGGAAAAGATAGAGGAAAGATAGGAGAAAGACAGAGGAAAGAGAAATGGGGCTTACTTCTCATTGTCATAGTACAGCTTCCCGATGGCCCAGGCGACGATGATGGGAAAGGGAATACCTGTAAACGAACACAGAAATGAGACCATGGGATGCAACCTGGTGACCAAGTTATGCCCTAAC
This sequence comes from Nothoprocta perdicaria, assembly GCF_003342845.1. Classification (NCBI taxonomy): domain Eukaryota; kingdom Metazoa; phylum Chordata; class Aves; order Tinamiformes; family Tinamidae; genus Nothoprocta; species Nothoprocta perdicaria. Next base: position 57,639 of record NW_020454328.1, on the reverse strand, counting down.
AGTGATTTTCCAGCACTGGGCTCACACAGAGAGTCACGGGCTGAACCAACACAACCCACTGAGTCCCATACTCGGAGAGCCCTTTGCAGCTATGCCCATGCAAGAAGGGCTGAAGGAGGGAGTGGTGGGTGAGGAGGGGCATTCCCTAGCACTAAGGGCTCGTTGCCCTGCAGCCCGASGGGAGACCCAGTGCTTACACCAGCCAATGCAGATGAACATCCATTTGCGGAGCTTGTCTGTGGAGTAGGTGAGCACGATGGCCGTGTGCAGGTAGCAGCCCTCGCCRAACATCCAGAAGAAGTTGGTGACGTGGAAATAATTGTAGGCGGCTGTGACCAAGCGACACCAGGCCTGTCAAGGGGACGGGTGGGTAAGGGGATGTGGAGGGCAAAGAGCAGAGCTGCTCGAGGAGAGAATGAATGGGTGACCCAGCTCTGAGCAACACTGCTTCCAGCTGGGCCATGTCAACAAAAGCCCAGTGTCTTCTTCAGAGGGTGTCTGTTGTTGGATAAGAGGTAAAAGGCAACATAGCCTTTGTGTTACAGTAGGGAAACTGAGGCAGGCAGCCACCGGGGCAACTGAACTGAGTTTCCAAGCTGCTCCTGTGGCCTCATCTATCAGATCCTTTAGATCCCCTCCATAGCCAAGCTGACTGCCCCCAGGGTTGAGTCAGCAGCCCAGAGCTGCACCTACCACATTGCTCTCGTGCACCTCTGGGTTCATTGTGAACTGCACCACAAACCATGTGGCATTGCGCAGAATGAAGGCTGTGATGAGGTTCCAGTGAATGATGTTCCTCAGACACCGAATGCTCCTGGGGAAGGAGGACAAGGGGTCATAAGAGCACATGAGCATCTAGAACCTGGCCACATCATACCCCTGGAGTAGGTGAGCATGATTGATGTCAGGAGAAAATCAGAACCACATAGACCTCTGACTCCATAACCACAAAACAGTAGGAGAAACATACCCCAGAGCTAGGCACAATTATCCCAGAACAAAGGGCATCTGGAAAGTGACTCCCAGAGTGGAGGAGATGGCAAAACACAGGGGCTCCAGATCCATCACTAACCCAAGTGCCTTGGGSTGATCTCTCCAGATGCATCCTCCTCTCACACAGGAGGTTCCATCGCAGCAGGTTGGGTCACTCACCGTAGGCGCATGAAGAGGACGAAGGCCACAAGTAGGGCTCCCAGCGAGACACAGTGCCCCAGGTAGTTGATGATGACAGCAATCTGGTAGTGCAGCTTGCTCTTTTTCTGCAGGAGGGGAAAGTGATGGGCAAGGGGGTCAGTGCTGGCTGTGGGTACCACCACACAAACCCCATCACATCATCATCTCTGAACTGTGCTGTAATTCTTTGCACCATCACTCAAAAAACACTTGGAGACCCTGCCCAACTGATGTGGGACAAATGAGAGATGAGAGCGCAGAAAGGAGAAACACAACCCAGAGCTGGGGTTGCAAAGGACTTGTGTCCTCCTTGGGCCCAGTGAGCTAGCTAGTGATAGAGCCATGGAGGCTGTCCTTGTAGCAGTCCTGCTCCCTGCAGGGACATCCCTGGCCCATATCAGGAAATATCCTGCTTTTAATTCAGCCAAGCTACCTGAAAATGTGACATCCAATGTCTCAGTTCACTCCACTTTGCCCTGGGGGCAGCTGAGAGTTTGGGTGAGGAACCAGAGGATCACGGGAAGACATGTATGATAATTAAATTAATTGATTGGTTCTGCTGTTAGGCATTCATCCAACTTGTGAGTTAGCAATTAACTGAGTGAGAAAACCATTCCTGGCAAGAGATATCAGCATCTTAAATACCAGAGGTGGTTATTAGCTGCAAATGAACTGCCCATATCTCTCCTCTGCTCTGAGGGATGGCCCGTCTTACTCTGGATCTTACAAATCTTGGTCCCCATTCTTTTTTTT
>NW_020454328.1:25651-55323 GCF_003342845.1 Nothoprocta perdicaria | reverse complement strand
CCCCGAACATCTTTATTTCATTGTCATCTGCCAGTAGCCAGGGACAGGATTGGCACTGAGGGCTTGTTTTGGGAGGGACAGGTGAAGCAGAGGGCTAGAGGGCTTGTTATCCACACCCAGGGCTCAGGGGACCTCACACTGCCAATCCTCCTGGCTTTTTAAGAGGGAAAGAAAACTTTCTTTTTCCTCTCCAGGGAGTGAAAATGCAGATGAGTGAGGAAGGTGCTATATGCTGTGTGTATACTAAAGAACTGGACAGTGATACATGCCCAGCTCCACAGCCCCCTTGAACATTCCTGCCTTTCCAAGCTGTTCCCTACCCTGTACCCTCCTGCCTAGCCAAGTCAAGCTCCTACCTCTTCGCTGAGGATCTCCTGGCACTGGGAGTAGTTGACACGTGCAGCCCAGCTTCCATTGGCCAAGCACTCCCTGTAGCCATTGTCTGCAAGAGAGGATGTGCATGGAAGGGTTAATGCATGGGCTGGACACAAACCTCCAGGAAAACACAAAATGTGATCTGATGGTCATTAATAATCACAGTGTCTGATGTGATCCGCCTATGAAGTCTTTTTCCTCAAAGTCAGCTCAGAGTAGGACATGGTTGCTATTGCAGGACTACAACACAGTGTGGCAGGGTGTCAGCCCTGCTCCACAAAGCTCTTGTTTTACAAGCAAACAAGAAAGTAGGAGGCATTTCAAGAAGGCTGCAGGGTCTGGGGAAATGCTTTCAAGCCAAGGGGAGGATCTGTGCRTTGGCATGCTTCCCTACAACTTCCAAAATGCTCATGTTCCCCAAAATTTCCCTGGGAACATCTGGTAACCTCCCTTCTAGATCTGCTTAAACTGCTTTCCAAAAAGCATTTGTATCTCATGCAATCTGGAAACCCAAGTCTGGTCTCCAAGTAGCCATATATTTGGGCAGAGTCACAACATCAGTTGCTGCCTAGTCAAGCCTAAGGTTCTCCACTTGACTTTTGGGGGATTTCCCTGGATCAACAATCAGATTGAAGAGATTTAAGGACCAGGCCTGCTTCCAAAGAGCAGGAAATGGTCTCAAGTTTTTGCCAAAGCAAGTGATTTTTGCAGCTCTCCACGGGGACCAACAGCAGGTTCAAAAAGGCTGGAGCCGGAGACCTACCTGTTCCCCAGAGAACCAATTCTGCTCCTTGGCAGCCCCGATGCCTCTGAACATTGAGATGTCATGGGAGAGGCACAAAACAGCCCTAATCACATTTTCCCTTCCTCGGAACACTTTGCTTGAGTGATCATCTGCCATCCAGCAACTGTTATTTCAATGACAGCGTGAAGTTTGCACTTTTCTCCATGCATTAGTAGCTTTCTCAGCCTCTGGCAAGCTCGGTCTCCCTGGGACCATGAGACACAGGGCTAATTGGAAAGATGCAGCTGTGACAGGCACAGAGCAGCCTCTGATTAGCCTTAGTGTAAGGGTGACTTCAGGGCTCTACTATTAGCAGACAAGACCAGGAGCCTCATCAAGGTGACGGGACAAAGACGGTAGTGACTCTTAGGCAGATCCAATATGGATTAATTCAAATAGACTCTTACAACAGCATGAAAGCACCATAAAGTAAAGTTGTCTGTGGATGATGTGGACACCCCATTGGAGCAAAAACCTGGAGGATAAAAACCTTGATGTTTTCTGCAGGAAGCAAGATATTTCTTTCATAAGAATTATCATTGCTCATGTACCCCTAGCCCCCAGTGCATGTTTCTCTTTCCAAACTCTCCCCATTCCTTGACCACCCACATCTCCATGCCTGCTGGTGGTGCCCATCTCACTTGTGGTGTTGTACCGCACGCCGTAGAAGTACTCAGGGCATGGCCGAGCCACCAGTTGTCCTACAGCACTCCGGGGCCAACATGTGCCGATCAGGTCTACTGAAGCATTGCACTGGGGACCTGTGGGAGTAGAAAGACAGAGAGTTAGCAGAGAGATCTTGGGTCCACCTCTGGAATGCTGAAGGACCCAGGTTCATCCTGGGAGAGATGAGGCTGGAGTCTCTGCTGCACCAAGGGTTGGTGGCTGCTCTTCTCCCATGAGACCTTCAAGACTGATGCCAAACAGCCTCTGTGTCAAGAGTCTCCAAGGGTAGGTTGAGCCAGCCTGGCCCTTCATATCACCCTGGTCCATCTAAGTACCCAAGAAGCTTAGTTTCATGCAAACTTGGTTTTCTAACTTGGCTTCCTGAGTTGCCTGTGGTCTTGGCTCTGGTCTTCTTGCGCTGCTACTCCTTGACCATGACTTTAGCATCTAACTCAGCACCAGCCACCAATAAGCCAGGCTGTCCTAGCGTTTCCCAGGGGTTATGCCAGGCTGGTGCTGGTGGGATGCTTCAGGAAGATGCCTCCCTTGTGATCCTCTACTCCTCCCTGTTGCAAGGCTTCCTTTCCGACTGTCTGTGATGATCTGGTCCAGCCTTTGCTGGGAAGAAAGCTCTGTCTGCTGTTGCAAGACAGACTTTTCTGCTTTTCCCAGCTATGCAAGTACAYTAACGTGGACATTAGATAGGCCAGATCGCCATCTTTTTTTAACATATATTTTGTATATATTTAGTATAACACGTACCATAGCGAAATGTCTTAACTATGTCTCAGAATGACGTAGGAAGCATAACAGCTATGTAATATCAACACAATACAGTCATTAAGCAGCTGTGATCTGAGGATGGATGGGCCCTGGAAAGGGCAGAGTTCAGTATAAACCCCTCCTGGGTACCAGAGATGTCTGAGCTGCCAGGGCTAAGACAAACATTTCCAAGGACAATTCACCTCAATTCACATCTCTTCTTATTTGCAAGCCTTCACAAAGATTACTTGTGGACAGAGATTGCTATAACCCAGTTAAACAAAAGGAAAATATTGCCTTATTGATATGATTATTTTCATGGGGAGAATGTCTCTGCATTGCTAAAATGAAAAATGGGCTCTTGGCTTGTATAGAATTCCTGGAGCAACATAATCCTGGAGCAAGTTTGGAGTGAAAAGGAGTTTTCTCCAACACCCTTGCAAGGAAAAAAAGGTTGTCATCCAAGGAATGCGTGCTGCAGAATCATTCAGAGCGTGGTGAGTGCTACCACCTCCCTCCCATAGCTGATAGTGAGAAATTAATTTTAACCATGACCCTTGCTTTTAGCTTTGCTAATGTGTATGTTGCTGTAGCAACCTTCACTAAGTATTTTGAGGCTACATTTCTTGGGAAACACCATGCATTTACACCGCTACATGTATCGTTGGATGCCTGTGCTTATCTAAATCAATTAGCAATTGTTGAGCTCTTTAGATGTTTTGACCCAAAACTGACTCAGAAGCAGAGGGTCAGAAAACAGACTCTGTGATTAAAATTTTATGGCATTATATAGCCAGGTAGAGAAGGGAGAACTGGTAATTACTCCCAATAAGGATAAATTTAAAGTGTGAATGCTCTCTATTAGCCACCTGGGAATCCACCCAGGCAAAATACCTCATAAATACTTGAACTAGGAAACACTTTAAATAACCCATAAGGTACAAATGCAGGGAAAATGCTAGCGTTGAAAGCTTTTGTTGTGGTGGTGGGACTAAGCACAAAGTCTATGTTCCCCAGCCACCCCAGGCCTCAGTTTCCCTACCTGCATGCAAGGGGCTGTGCCACAGCAGGGACATGGAGCAATTAAAGATCAGTAGAGCTGCAGGCTGACAGCAACAGGATGCTCAAGCAATGGAGAACAAACAGCGGGAATATCACCAATAGCCAAAACAACTTCATGTGGATCATGTTGGCAGACAAAGGTAGTAATGTCCTGTTATAAAACTACTAAAGGTTGGATATAATACCTTCAGGTTACCCCTAGGCACTCAGCTTAATGCAGTGGGGCACTCCAATTAAATCTTCATGGTCCCCCACAGTCACAGAACTACTCTTGCTGTTCTCTCCAGCATGCAGGGAAGGGGAAAAAAAAAAACAATCAGCTGTTTGGGGAAGGGGTGAGTGAAGCAGCAAAGGAGGAGGGCCATGGGGGCTGTGACATCCCCTTGCCCAGCATGACTGCCCACTCCAGATGCTCCTAGCGTTTGGGGTGCTATTTAGCATGGAAATGTTATGTATTGGTGCTGAACGCATTTGTGTCAGCTCCTCAGACTATGTTTGCAGAGGGATTACTCCAACTCCAACTTTCTCAGCCTCTCTTGCTGTTACAGACACAGTTACCATCTTTGCAGTATTACAGAAAGGTTGTTGGGCCTCCTCCATGCACCCCAGTCCCCAGATCTGGCTCCCTCCCACACAGAAATGGCACATTTTGTATAGGAGGGAGCTGGTCCTGCTTTAAGACAGGGAGTGCAGAACACGGGAAGTCACTCAAATTCCTTCCCACCCAATTTTCTCCTTTCAGTTCAGTTTTGACTGCTTYAAAGCAATATAAAGTAATTCCTTTAACCTGGAGAAAGAGGGCCTGTCCAGGGAATTACACTGATAAAACTCTATTACTATAACTCCTGCAACAGACTGTACAGGGACATATATTATGTTTTCTTAGTAGCACAGCAAACTTCTCATTCCTACAGGATGGGCTTCTCTAATTGCCTCCATTGCTCAATGGGAGCTCTGCAACAGCTCTGAGCTAAAGCCACACAGATGTACAATGCCAGGCAGGGTACAGGTAGCCAGCCCCAGCTAATCTGCCAAAGGGTTTGAGCAAACCCAAAGAGTAAACRTGGCGAACAACTCCCTAAGCCTTACAAAGGGGAGGGCTTTGCATGGCCAAAGCATCAAAGCACACTCCTCTGCCTCCCAACAACACTTCAAGGCATGAAGTACCACTCCTGGTTAGCATTTCAACCAGGGGCTGGAAAGGTAGCCAGAATCTGAATCACAGTCTCATTCCCACGCAGGAGAGCRACAGGGTTATTTGTCTGAGGCCTCTCAGGAGGCTGAGTAACAACCAAAACACATTAGCTCATATATCTATTGGTCCTGAGCTCTTAAGCACAGTTATCTCTGTCCATACCTGATGGTCTATGTGATTGCCTTGCTGCTGGGGCACTTTGAGCTGGTGGTGGTCTCGGCCATTGGCATCACCTGGTAGTCACTCCTGGAGCATTTGCATTTGACAATCAGAGCTTCAGCTTCACATCTAATCAAAATAAGCTTCCCCAGCCAGTGCCYGAATACGCAACTAAGCGGTAAAAGGTCATGGGTTTCTCCTAGGCACCTACTGCTCTTTGGATAGGGCAGAAGGTGCAACTTCACACAGCCTATTGCCCTAGGAAAGGGGTTCTGGGTGGGTATGCTCCTATTTAAGGGCTCTGCTGCACCCAGGAGGGTGGTTCATGAGTGTGCAGTAACTCTTTCTCCAGCTGTGTATGATCCCCTGATATGCTCAGGTGCTAAATGCACATGAGTGAGCTCAAGGTACTAAGGGAAATAGCACTGAGGGAAGCTTTGCATTATCAGGGAGCTGAAATTGGGTGCTCAGGATGTCTTGCTGTCCCGTCTCCTTCTTTGGAGATCTTTAAAACCCGCTTGGATGCAGCCCTGTGTCATGTGCTCTAGGTGACCCTGTGTGAGCAGGGGGGTTGGACTAGATGACCTCTGAGGTCCCTTCCAACCTTAAGCATTCTATGATTCTATGGGGCTGCACTGCTAGTGGCTGTGGTTGTCTCAGAGTACATAGATCCTTTACCACATATCACTAGTGCTGTTTTGGATATTTCTATTGATCTCTGTAAGTGTCCAGTCCTTAAAAAAATCCCCAGATTCTGTGTTCTCCAATAAAAAATAATTGCATAGGATAATTAAGTCTTCTGTTAGCAAAATGTCTTTGTAATGAATTTTCAATTTRTTGCTCTCCATCATCACTGTCTCTTTAGATCTCTGTTGCTACACTGGAGAAGGATAAATCAGAGACATCAAACTTATAATTTTGCCATCAGCATGTGATGTATCTGTGCAATGTCATCAGTTAAGACTGATCCATATTTGGCTTATGTGCCCCTAGAATATATGAAAGAATGGGTTGATTTTGGGGCATATCTTGTTGTACTGACACGACACGTTGTTTTCTTGGAGTTGTGTTATTAGCACGGGGTGCTGCCACTGGTTTATTCCCTGATGCAGCCTGGGCTTGCTGATGGGCAAGTTTACTGCCAGAGATATCCTGTCAGAGAGCTCCAATTTGGCTAAAATGGAGTTTTCCAAGGCAGCTGGCAATGATTTTACAGCACCCAGTCCCCAGTGCCGTCTGAGTGCTGTAGCTGTCATTCACACTGCGATGTGCCAGGATGCCATTACAACTTTCTCTACCAGAAAACCCAACCATCTCCTTCTTCCCTCTTCCAGCTACAAGAAAAACCTATGAATAGAAGCAAGCTCCTATTGATATCCTCATTTGCCAGATGATGACCCAAACAGTTTTATCAATGTTTAAAGTAATATTATTTTGCCATATAGACAAAGCCAAGTTCTTGAGCCCCACAGCATGTTCCCATCCTGCTGAGTCCCTGTCAGCCTTCACTGTCTGTCTCTTTACCCCTTTCTGGTATTTCTACTTTGGTGGGAGAGATGCCAGCGAGGCTGGAGGGATGAGAGACACTGCTGTTGTTAATTTGACCTTTATGAATTTCAATTCCAGTCTCTCCCCAGGGCAGTCAATGAGTGAATGAACATGCAAGCTGGAGCCCCAGCAGCAGCATGGGGAATGGAGCTGAGGCTGGTGGAGAGGCTCACGGTTGAGCTGTCATGTTGGATGAGACTCCTTCCCGAGCCTAGCTCCTAAGGGCTACCTGAAGGAAATGCTCACAGGTAAATCCCAGGTAAAAAACAAACAGCCTAAAGCAGTGAGGAGTGTCTGCCAGGGCTAGCAGCAATTGGGTGCTGATTCCTTTTACTGATCCAAACTTGGACGCTATGAATGGCACAACCTTGAGCGAGCTCCAGGCTCACTCCACTTGAATGGCTTCTGCTGGGCTGCTTGCGAAGGCATCATTAATTAGAAAGACACTTTTGCATCTGCTCAGATTTCCCTTTTCTTTCCCAGGAAAGTGCCACAGCAGGAAATGGCCATGCGGGTGCTGTGGAATGCTTTGCCCCAGCAGGCAAAATGACCTTGTCCCTCCCTGAAGAGCTTCCTGGCAGGGCGAGGGGAGCAGCAGCTGCTCCCACATCCCCGGAGAACATAAATCATCAGGAATACAAATTCACTGGCTGCAGAGATCTGTGAGCCAGGAGCCCTTGGGACAGGCACTGCTCCGACCTGGTCAAGGGATGCTGATCTTGATTATATTTCTTGCAAATTAAACTTAATTAAACCTAATTTGAGAGTTTCTCCCTTTTGGTGGTGGCAGGAGTTACTTTTKGGGGGAGGAACCCTCCTGAGACACTGGCTGGGGGACCAGAAGGCCTCACGTCATCAGCACGYGCCATTTCCCTACGGTTGTACAGTTGTTAAAGAATTAAGTCTAGCAGCCTTGCTGCAGTTATTAGCATCATTCTAACAATTCTCCCTCTTAAATAGCCTCAAAATCAACTTTCCAGTTTTGCAAATATCCCTCCTTAGAAATCATTGCATGAATCAGGCCAGGCTTAAAGAGATATGGGCTGACGCTGAACAATACTAAACAAGTAACACACGGAAGGCAGCTAACTTCAAATTTGGACCTCTTACTTGAGCCTCCCCAGAGCCAAGGCTGCTTATGGATACTCCAGCCAATCCCAAATCCATCAAATTACAGGGATACTCGGAGAGGTTGTAAATCCGAACCCTGGTGATTCTGGAATAATGGTGGCCAAGGGGCACTGAGTCCCCTGGAAAATAGGTGACCAGACCAATGATGGGACATTCCCATTAGCAGCCTTGCTTCACTCARGGCTTTCCACCTTCAGTTCCTGATGATGGTGATGATGCTTAAGGCCCCTGGTGATGCCATGCAGTGCTTGGGCTGATACAGAGATTTTTTGCAATGTCTTGGTAGCCCTCGTTCCCAGGACTGTGGCTCTTCCAGATAGCCTTGGTGGCTCTGGTGGGTCCTGCTGTCTCTGGCCAGGGCTGGAACCTCAGCTCCAAAAACGCTGGTGTCCCCTTGCCAGCCTGAGCACCCATCTCGTTCCAAGGCCCACGGCATCCTGAGGCTTTGCCAGCCAGTGAGGAGGTGAACGAACTGTTGGCAATCTGTATTTTTTTTTTAGAGGAGTTTTCAAAGCTGTTGCTAAGAGGAGCTGTGTGGCGGGGAGCCATCCATCAACACATGGCCTCCAAGGCCATTTGTCACCCTGATGGAGCATGCTGCTCTGATTAGCAGTGCCTGGGGCAAGGCGGGCAATTGCTCAGAGGCTGCTCGGGTCTTCATTCAATAGAGGAAAAACAAATTCTTCAGCATCCCTGCATYGGGGAGGACCTTCCTCATTGTCCCTGCCAGCTCCTCTCTCCCTCAGCCACCTTCCCCCTCCAAACCTGTTGCAGCGGAGGTGACATTTAAATAGCATCCTGAATATAGACCAAAGCTCATTTTGAGCAAAAAACACGCCTGGAGCCTGACCTAGCTGGCTGAGAACCAGCGTTCACAAGCATTGAACATGAGCAAGCTCCATCAAACCTACAGGATCAAGGGAGCCCCTGCCCATTGCCATGTCCTCCCAAAGCCCTTGTTACTTCTCGTGGGTGGATCTGTGGCCAAAAGTGGCCAGCAGCAGATGCGGTGTCCCTGGGGGATGGAGGGTGGCTGTGCCCTGGGGTGGCAGTGGCTATCCTATGCTGGTGACATAGTCTCAGGCCTGGGAAAAGCAGGGACCAGGAGACCCGTAACCTCTGGCCGTTGCTGTGGGCCAAGGGATGGAGGAAGAGGAGTGAATGTAGAGGACAACACTCCTGGTTCTGCCCAGGGAAGCAGATCTCAAAGACCATCTTGATTCTGGGCATCCTGAGCATGATGCAGAAGAGGCCGTGCGGGAGCAATTGATGGGCAGAGCTCTCTCCAATGTGCACTGCCTGATAGCCACCCATTTTTCATTAACTTTAGATTTCCTGAGCTTTGCAACTTTTGCCTGTCTCCTTGGCACATGACAACATATGGAACTCCAGAAAAATGAGCCACAGATTGATCCAGAGCAACCCCTTGGCCCCCTGGTCCAGCCCTCCAGTCCACAGCAACGGGTGGCAGGGGGACATCAGCACACTCACCTGTGTGGTTGCTTGCTGCGGGCAGGCTCTCGCAGTACTGCTCCTGCACGGAGGCTGCAGCTGGGCCACCCCAGCACAGAAGCGCCTGCAACATGGCAAAGAGAAGACCAAGGTCATGCAGGCGACACACGGCATCCCCACGTATGCTCCCGCACAGCGATGCTGTTTCTGAAGAGTCTGTCTAGAAGAAACACAGAGCAAAGCTCACAGCTCATGGGGCTAAGTCGCTTCAGAGCAGCTCCTCGGTGGCTATGCAGCTCCTGGGCAATCAAAAGGAATTGACTTGCAAGATGTTTTGCAACAGCTGCTGCTGAATTACGGTTTCCAGTAGCAATAGCAATAATTTTCCAATGCCGGCAAGCCCTGCCTGGAAGGAACAACTGAAGCCTCTGCAAGTGGGGGCTGTGGCAGATGGCCAGCAAGGTGCTACCGTCATTGTGGTTGGAGAGCTGGAGAACACCACCTGCAAATCTCTGCTTCACCAGATGCATGGCCGTTGCAGGCTCCTRGGGAAACTAAATCCACAGAAAGTAATCACAAGTGTAAGGAGGCAGAGGGACAGCACTGTTAGACTCAAGGCTTGCAAGGGAGGGCTTCCAGTTTCCTCAGGAAAATTCAACTTTAGTCTGGGAGCAAGAAAAGTTACAGCCTCCTCTACTTAGGAGAAAGTTCCCAGTTCTTGGTGGCTTCAGGCTCCTGTGTTGTACCTATAAAATGTACAGCTTCTTCCTTCTCCATCAGCTAAGTGAGTCCCTGGTGCTCCATTGCCCTTCCTCAGTGCCATTTACCTTCTAAAGCACCCCAAGGTAGGGAAGACACGGTCCTCCCAGCATTCTTTAGCTATATAAACACTCACTTCTCATCCCAGAGCACCTAGCAATCCTTGGAGCCTCACCAAAGCATTAGCAGGATTTATTCACCTGCTGAGACAAGCTTAGCACCCACTTGCTCTTTTCCAAACAGCTATTTACTGCCTTGGGAAGCCCTTCTGGACAGCAGCAGCGATGTCAGGCAGACATATAAATGGAGCCCAGGACAGCTTCTGTGTTGGGACTGCTCCAGGAGCACCCAAAGGATGGAGCYGTGAAAGAAAGCGGTGGGCATCGGTGGCAGAACCTTCCCTCCTGAGAGGGGCCATGGGGTTGCCTGCCTGAAATGGCTTTCAAGTGATAACAGATGTGTTTGCCCTAATGCTTGCCTGCTCCAGCCTCTTCTTCCTCATGTGGCACAAGGAGAGGTGCCGGCACACAGTGGCCGCAAGCACCATGGCCACTACAGCTAGAGGGGGGCACAGGGGGTTGGAGCCAGAACGCCTCTTCCATAAGGTCATTGGCGATGAGGGATAGAGCTGAGGTTAAACCAAGGTCCCCAGTACCTCTGGATGTTTAGATTCAGAGGCCAAAGCCCAGCGTATTGTGGAAGAGGAATCTGGCCAGCTTAGCACAAGGGCTGCATGTGAAGGCTTGAGAAAGGCACAGTAAGATGCTAGGAAGGCATGAGAAGATGCCAAAAGGGCTCATGAGGGCTCCTCATGATCCCTTTGGATGCACAACTGCATTCTTGTCTCTCCCTTCCACCAGCTCCTGCACCAAGTGCTCAGGGAGCTGCCAGGGCAGTCACTGATTCTCATTCATAACACACTGTCCGGCTCCCTTCCTTACATCATGTCCTGTCCTACTGCTTGTCTAGACTTGATGCGATAATGCCATGAACTGCTTGGTTTCTCCTAAAACTCTCCTCCTTTCTGCCTCGTCGAGCATGTGGGAAGAGTGGTGCCTGGGAGCTGAGGTGGTGTCGCTGCCCACCAGCACCGGGAGCTCCCGTCCTGCCTGGCCAGGGCTGCTTGGACAAACTTGAGTACAAAGCGATGCTCACATGCGTGCGCAGGCAGCACCCGTCCCGCTGCCCTGCCACTGACCCAGCAGCACGGCTCAATTAATAATAATTAGCAAGGAACCTTCCCTGCAGTGATTTCCCTCTCCAAAGCAATCCACAGCTTTAATTAATTAATTGCCCTCTGAGGCAGAGATCAGCCCCCCTTTCTCACCCTCCCCAGAGATGGCCTTGCCCCCTCCAGCCTCGGTATTTCATTGCCTTGAACAAGATGTCAGGCAGTGACAGAGAGGGCTGGCAGCTCTGAGCACTGAGATGGATGGATTGTAGACTAATTAATGACCTAAATGGGGCTTGGGGTTTCCGCTGCCCACAGCCATCACTGGAGAGCAGAGCGATTAGCCAGGTCACACAGTGTGATCCAGCAGCTTCAAGCAAAGCTGGAGAGGTCAATGGCATCAGGGACGTGCTGATTTTCGGGGCACGTGTCCTCTTGGGACAATGCTGACATACAGGAGGGCTGAGTATAGCATGCCACATCCTTCCTTCCATACCAGCAGTGCAGATCCCAGGGCCTTGTGGCTGAGACTGAGCSCACGTTTGCCCATGAGCCTGCAGGAAAAGTTGCCAGACTTTGGGTGTTCAACCCTGAGCTTTTAAGGGCTCAGTGCAATCCGCAGCAGGCAGAGCAGCACAAGGGAGGAGGATGCAGGATGGCACAACTGGCCAGCACATCGTAGGGTCCCACTGACCTCCGAGCCATCTTCTCCAGCCAGGAAGCTTCTTATTGCCTCCATCTGGATGGCTTCCATAGCTTTAAATACCCTTTCCTCAGTTCAAGTAATAAATGAAAATACTAAGGAGCATCCAGCCCAGAAAATCCACCCTTCACTGGCCTCTTGTGTAACCTGGACGGGGAAGCACAGGATGGTCCCTTGAGTTCAAGCCTTCTCCAAGACCCTCAGTTAATTAACAAGCTAATTAACAAGCACCCTGTCATCCACTGAGTGGCTCAGGAGCATTTTGTGCGGAGTCATGTCGAAAGCCCCAGCGGGACGAAGCACAGGTGGCAGATCAGGACTCAGCACAAGAATCACGGAGTGACACTGCGGGCAATGGGACCCRAGGAAGAGGCAGAGCAGACAGCGATAACAACTCCTTCTGTCAGTAAAATCTGTGGATTTATGAATTTCCACATATTAGAGGGCCAGCCCTTATCATTTGTGGAGACAGCATATTTGCTCCAAGTATTTATTCTGTTTGGAGTCGCTTCCTTTTAAATGACGAGCCGGCTGGATGCAGAACCAAGCAAAAGAATAACAACCATGGCTAAATGAATGCCCTGTAAAACCTGATTTGTGGGCAATTAAAGGTTTCTCTGGATTAAGCTCTGGTGTCTTTTGCTTACTGTAAATAATTCTGCCTTTATTTATGTATCAAAAGGGAGCCTGGGTTTTTGGAGACAGCTAAAAAAAAAGAAAAAAGAAAAAAAAGGTGCATGGATATTGGAAACAAAAGCCACAAACAAAGTAGGGAAAAAGATTCTTCCATTTTTCTAAGACTGTATTAAACTCTCCTGAAGACCATAAATATGGGGAAGTGTTTGCATTCACCAACATTTACATTTTGGGGCTGGAGAATGGTTTTCTTGTAGCTACCTCCCAAGGTCCCGTTCTTAGCTGCTGCCCTCAGCAATCCCCTTTTGTAGGCTCATCCTCTTCCATTTAAGCCACCTCTAGCTTTCCTCCAGTTTATCTGCAGATAAGGAAACCCAAGCTACATCAAAGCATTGGCTGCGTTGGCTGTTATATTTTCAGGGCAAAAAGTACAGAATTTGGGGTGGAAGAGGTACTGTGACCTGCAGGAGCCTGTCCGGAAGCTTTCACCTGCTGTGTCTTGTCCTGCTCCGTGTTGAGCCACACAGTCTGCAGCGAAGCAGGGTCTCTTTTAGTAGCTCAACACAGTTGGGGGAAGAAAAGAAAGAACAGATGGGCCTTGAGGCRTGTTATCCTCTCTGCAGGAAGAGCCATCTTCTCCTAACTGACAGCTTTCAAGCTTGGGGAATAGCTCTTGGGCTAAGTTTGCCCAGGGACTCTCTTCTAATATATTTTTCTACCTCTCTTTTGAGCCTGAAAACTGCTCTCTAACCCCAGTGGGCAAAGGCAGAGCAAGGTTTAGAACTCCACAGCCTGGGCTTGGCAAGGGGCTCAGACCCTGGCTGAGCTCCTTGCTCAGGGACAACTCCAAAGCCAGAGCTGCTGCRGTTCTGTGCTGAATTTCCAGGAGCAGGGTTGTATTTCAGGACCTGTTCCTATACATTCATCCTATGGCAATGCAGCAACTATTCTAGGAACAGCCTGTGCCATCACCATTCACTTCTTTGCTGGAGATGTGAAATCACGGGGGTGATTTCATACACCCAGAATTAACTCAGACTCCTGAGGAAACCCAGTTCTTACAGAGATCCTTCAGATGAGCATGTCCTGCTGCTGCAGGCTCCATGTCTCCTGCAGAGCCCTGAGCAGTGATAGGGCTGGTGGCCATGGTTCATGTTTACGGTCACGGGAGTGGGTGGGATAGGGAAGACAAGAAGGAGAGGGAATCCTGCATCAAATCTATTTCCACTAAATAACAGGGCTTTTCCAAATGGCTTTATCAGCCTCAGGGATGTCATCAGTCCCTGACAAAACTGCAGGGGAAATTTTGTTCTCATTTATTTTGCTTAAAGGACACCTTCCACGGCCATGCTGGACTTGGAGTGAATCGGGCTGTGTTGGCAGAGGGGCTGATTATTGAATGCATTTATTACCTCATCAAAACCAAGAACACCAGGATACTTTTCAGCTTGGATGCTGCTTTTCAGGGTTGGCCAATGTGGTTGGGGAAGCTCCGCTTTGCCAGGAGCACCAGCTGTACGGGGATCCCATTTTCCCACTGCCGGGGATGGATAGGACTAACTGCTCCTGGAGGTCACACCAGGAGTGCCCACTGCAGACCCTGCACGAGGGTTGTGGCTTTGCCAACGTTGTCCCCACGGGTGGTGACAGGCCTGGGGAGGAGAGGTCCTACTTTCCCTTCACCTTTTCTTATATCAGAGCCAAGGAAAACCCAAAATGGGGAAATTGTCCGCAAAAGACCTCTCATAAACCAGAATTAGGGCTGTGGAGCTAAAGGAAGCAGCACCAACTTGACTGCTGTGTATTAGCCCTTTGCCTCCCTTATCCAAGAACTTTCCTATTCCAAATGTGCATCCAAACCCTTCTCCCTGCTCTGGGAGCTGGCAGCTGCAGGGCAATGTAAGCAGCCCTGGGGTCCAAATTGTCTCTGAGCTAAGGCAGGAGGCTGCCCCGCTGCTGTTTCTGTTGACCCAGCTCCACAATTGCAACTGTGTAGGTGAGACGACACTTTGCGGGGAGCCAGGAGAAGTCTTTTTTACCCTTTTGCCACAGAGGTTTAAGCAAAGAGCTATTTTTTTCATGCAAATGCATAGCCAGTTTTGTTAATATAATGCACAGATTTTCACTGAACACCCCCCCACACACCTTTTTTTTTCTTTCCTTATCATTCTCCCAGGACATGGGATTTAAACATTCTTTGGGTTGGGAACACTTGCTTTCTCAATGAGCCCTTGGGGAGGGGGAATATTGTTTCTGACAAAGCATTTGCATTTTGTGCAGAGCCACAAAATGAGCTGGGGCTACGGTGAACCAGGCAAAGGGGAAAGTCTCATGCTCAGCAGGGAGAAAAGGAGCGGTTTCTTTAGCAAAACAACCAAGGTGCTAGAATTAGGCTATGCACTCRCGCTGTCCCCTTCCATCACACCCCCAGGGCAGCCGCCCCCCCCTTCCCCCCCTCAGCACCAGAAGGGAAACTGGTGACAGCTGGTGACACTGGGAGGTGCAAGGCAGAGCCAGGCTGCTCTGCAGGGCCAGCCACCCTGATGTGGGCTCTCCCGGTCAGGATAGCTGCTTGCCCCCTYGCCCAGGCTAGAAGCCCCCCCAGGGCCCAATCCTGATTCTGGGAGGCACCAGGAACTTGCCAAACCCYGCACCTCAACCGGACAAATCCTCCCAGAGGCTCTTGGTTTTCTCCTTTTACTTTTCCCTTTGTTCAAAGCAACAACAAAAAAGTCACTCAAGAGAAACCCGGAGGCGAAGGGGTGATGGGGAGGAAGGCAGGAGAACCCACCTGGGGGGTGAAGAGGGCTCGTGAGAGCATCTTACCTGCAGGAGGAGGAGGAGGAGGGTAGGATGTATGCTGGGCACCATCCTTAACTCCCCCTATGCCCAGCTCGCCCAGGCATCTTTGGCAGTGGTCCCCACTTCTGCTGGGCTCCTTATGGGGTAAAATCCTCCTTATGGGCTTTGTACAAAGGAGCTTGTCACCGTCACAGAGCTGGCTCGAGTTGTGGCTGGGCTGCGCTGAGGAAGCAGGTGCCTTTTGCTCTCCCTCCCCGACCTGCTCCTGCCTTTTATAATCTCGCTCTGAGGTGCTCGTCTGGGTTTCTGTCTTCCAGCTCCCCTGCTCAACTGGGGATGGGTTACATCTCTCCTCGCCATCCTCCCACTCCTCCCATCTGTCTTTCCCTCCTCCTCCTCCGCTACTTCCTCCTCCCCTTTTCCTTCCTCCACAGCCCCCAGTGCCTTGCAACTCTCTCCCTCTTGCTATCCCTTCCATCTGCACCTTTCTGGAGTAAAACTTCCCTGTGAAGTCCTTCACTTCCCCTGCCCAGCTTTGCCATCCCTGCACGGGATGCCCAGCCCAGGTGGCACCATGTTCCTGGCTCTGCCCTGCCGCTTTCCAGCGGGCGCTGATTCCTCTGCAAAGGCGGCCGCTCAGCTGCTGCAAGCGCCTCTGCAGAGACTGTGGACACCTGTGCAGATGCAAAGGGCTTTTTGCCTGCAATTTGCAGGAGGACTTATGCAGTCACTGCTCTTCCTCAAGGTGCAGGGGGAAGGGAAGGATCTGTCCTTTCCCTGAGCATCTCCCCTGCAGAGGGAGAAGGGGATTTTGGCGCCTTCTTGCTCTGCTGACTCCAAACATCCTCTAGGGCTGCAGTAGCCCCATGTCCCTTGCAACATCCCGGTAGAGATGAGCTGCTCCCACCCCTGTGCCACCATGTCCATTCTTGTGCCTGCAGCTTGAGCAAGCTTTGTGGGAGATMCTGGATTTCAGGGCTGGAGGGAGCAGACTGGGCTGCAACAGGGGACACACAGGGGGCTGCACAGTCCCCTGTGACTCCCCTGAGTCACAGGGGAGCTGGTGGGTGTCAGGGGAGAGAGCGGTTTGGGCTGTGACAGGGAAAACAGTCATGGGGGAGCTGGAGGGTGGCAGCTTGGAGAGCAGCTTCCCTGGCAGGATGGCAGCACAGAGCCCAGCAGGTCAGTGTGGAGAGGGACATTGCTCTGCGGGACATGTGCTCAGAAGGGACCCATGTCCTGGAGATGCTGGAGAGCAGTGAGGGTTTGAGAGAGCACAAGGCATGTGGCATCTTATTTCTCCCCTTCCTTCCTGACCATGAGATGTTCCTGCTGGCTCCAGCCAGCCAGCCCCAGCTGCAAGCGCAGGACAGCCCTCCCCGCATCCCAGCGTTGAACCTCTGGGCTCCCTGCATTGGGACAGAGCTTGGGGGAGCAGCCAGGGGCTCAGGGACTGCTGCCAGAGCCAGGGAACAGCACTGGGATCTACCTGCTTGCAGTGACTCAGCAGCAGGAGAAAGAGCCACTCAGCAAGTTACGGCTTTTTCTTTCCTGGCGGAAAGTTAGAGCCAAGGCTTGTTCTCGGGAAGATAAAGGTACCACAGGAGATGTTGCCTCAACATTGACACTCCCCTCCCCGCAGTCTCCTCTGGTCGTGATGCTCCTTTGGAAACCAGAGACATTTCCCCCTGCCCATCTCCACATGCCCAACACATGCAGGTGTCTCTCTCCAAACTGGGCTGGTTGGGGATGCATCCTGCTCCCTTCCAAGCCCCGCTGGCTGGACCAGGATGAGGCACCAGCAAGGGTGGGCTGCACCTAGGACCTGTGTGGATGGTTCATCCCCAGACCCAAAAGGTAAATGCACCCAGCCTAGTAATTAAAGGCATAAACAGCATAGACATAAATCTTCCGGCATTAGCTGAACTTAATCAACTGTGTCATTGCTTTGGCAAAGGAGGTTGAGAATATGTAAAGCTCTGGTTAAGTTCAGGATACTTGTCCTTTCTTAGGTCTCCTTACATCTCAACCCTCTGACAAGTGACAGGACGAGACTGACACCATAGCCACCTCTGTGTTACCTTGAGCTTTAGTTAGCCCAAATTAAAGTGTAAAAGTCTCACAGAGAGGTCTCGATGAAGTTTCCTTATCCCAAAAGTCCCTAGAGAGGACAGGGGGTAGGAGGTTGGGTTCAGGTCCTCTGGGCGCACGGGCCTTGACCCTGTTTTCCCACACTCCTCTCGGTCTGTGGAGGAGCCAACAGTGCCTGGTCGTGGTGAGAAAAGAGGCATCATTTTTTTTCCCTCCCCAGGCCTTGTGGTTCCCCCTCTGGGCAGGATGCGCGGGGTGAGCCTGCTCTGAGCCAGTGCCAAAACTGTGGGTGAAGGGAGGGAAGCGAGAGTGCACCCGAACTATATTTAGTTCGAGGAAGTGGTTGCCAGGGACGTTAAGATAATTCCTTCCCCATCCATCAGGGAAACGACTGCGGTGCTGTTTCAAAGGCCTAATTGAGGGGATTTATAGGAAAATGCAAGTTGTCAGATGTGGCAGCAGCAAAAGAAAACAGTCTCCTAGACAAGGAAATCAGTCCATTCGTCATGGTTAATCTCAAATTCCTTGGTGCGACAGAGAGACGAACGTGGGAGCAGGGTATTAGGGATAGGGAAAATGAATAGAAATATCGGATATCCAGGAAGGAGGGAGAGCGGTGATTTAGGCTGACTTTATCTGCCTTTGGTATATTATTATTTCTTTATGCAATTGCACATGTTTTGACACATCTCTTTCGTAACACCTCCAGCTCTTGGGCTCTGTTCCTGTGAGTTGCACAGCCAGTTCTCCTGGGGTTGTCCCTTTCACCTTGCAGCCACCCCTTTGCCCTGTGTCAGTAGACTACCAACCAGGACAGTGTGCTGGACTAGATCCATCTGTGAGCTGGCCTGGCAGAGCTGCTCTTACAGGCTGGGAAAACCTTCATCCTTGGCCTTGCCTTTGATGCTTGATTTCTATGATGTTCTCACAGAATCACAGAATATTTAAGGTTGGAAGGGACCTCTAGAGATCATCTAGTCCAACCTTCCTGCTCAAGCAGGCACACCTAGAGCATGTGGCACAGGGTGGCATCCAGGTGGGTTTTGAAGACCTCCAGAGTAGGAGACTTCACAACCTCCCTGGGCAGCCTGTTCCACTGTTCTGTCACCCTAACAGTAAAGAAGTTGCTCCTCACCTGGAGACGGAAGCACTCCAGGTGCTCCTCACCTGGAGACGGAACTTCTTGTGCTTCAGCTTGTGGCCATTACTCCTCATCCTATCGCTGGCCACCAGTGAGAACAGCTTGTCCCCTTCCTCCCTGCATTCTCCCTTCCTGAACTTACACATATTAATCATATCCCCTCTGAGCCTTCTCTTCTCCAGAGAAAACAGGCCCAGCTCGCTCAGCCTCTCTTCATACGAGAGATGTTCCATTCCCTTAATCATCCTGGTTGCCCTTCTCTGGACCCTCTCGAGAAGCTCCACGTCCCTCTTATACTGGGGAGCCCAGAACTGCACACAGTACTCCAGGTGGATGAAGTGACAGCACTCCACAGTACTCCATGGGGATGAAGTGACAAAGTGGGGAGAAGACTCTCATTCAATTGCTGGCTAGGCTGAGTGCTTCAAGGAGACAAAGCCCTTGGCTGGCTGGAGCAGTGAAGGTGATTCCCTTTGGCAGGAAGGGTGGAGAAAAGAGCAGGCAGAGAAGAGGAGCTCATCCCCACCTCAAACAACATACATGAATGTTGTTCTGAGCCGGTGGGGATTTGTCACATGTCCATACATTCCAGTTTAATGCTCTGAATTAGCCAGACACTGGCACTAGATTCTGGGTGATGTGGTGGCAGGTAGCACATGTTTACCCTGGTTACGCATGAGAAGGCAACCTGTGTGTGAGCTGCTCCCTGCTAGTTCATGAATCTAAATCCTGATCCAGCTTGGCTGGCTGGATGAGTACTGTGACTTATTACTAGGGGAATAAAGACATTGAGCTTCAAAACAGCTGAGCAATGAGATGTACAATTAAAAAAAAAAAAAGAAAAAAAGCTCAGGGAAGCTGGAAAACCCACAAAGATCTGTCATCTAACTAAACATCTACCTCGATTTCTGCATGTCTTAAAATAACCTTAAAATTTTCTTTTGGGAGGAAGTGTCATTTTGAATTGAGCAGAAACACAAAAGCTTTTGTTTTACAGCTAATTAAACCTTGAGGAGAATGATAAACTAGTAATAGTCATAATTATTATTTTCCCCAATCAAAATGCTTCAGCAAAGTCAACCCAAATCTGCCAAATGTTTCTCCTCATCCCAATCAGCATTTTCCATCAAACAAAACACTACAGTCAGCAACTGGGAAAAACTTCTCAGGTTTGCTCTGGAGACTGATCCCATCAGTCCAGCAGCTGAAAGTGCTCTGCTTTAGTGCACAGAGCAGGAGAGAGATGTACTGCTTTGCTATCATCAAGCTGTCTTGTTCATGACTGTGTCACCTGGTAGCAGCTTTGAGATATCCAGTGTCATCCCTCCCTTGCAAATGCTTGGGTTGTGCTACCAGACACCTCAGTGTCTGCCCATCACTGTGACAACTCCTATTTATGCCATGCGGTTGCATAGATGGTGGCCGGGTGTAGCTATGGTGAAGCAGTGACACACAAGCGTCTCTACTGTGTGACAGAGGCATGAAGAGAGGTGTAGAACCATGTCCACAGCTTTGCATGTGTGGAGTGATACAAGTGATGCCACATTGCTGGCTGTGAGGAGCACAGTGGGAAGGTATCACTTTATACACAAGCACTGATCTTCTATATGAACTCCATTAAAATCTTCTCTCTGTCATCTCCTTGTCCCTGCCCGGCTTCTGCCTCGTCTCCCCGCTTGAGGTCCCCTTCCTCTTCCACAGATGTCGACATGATCTCCCTGAAGGTTCTAACTGATACCAGGATGACAAGGTTTGCTACATCCTTCCTTTGCACAACTCATGGGCATAGRTGTATCTTTGGCAATGCAAATATGCTGGGAGATCATGGTAAGAATTGCAACTTCCTCAGAAACAGGTTTTGGCAAAAACTTCTCYCCACCCCCCAACCCCATGTTCAGGCCCTTAAATGCCAGTCAGAGGAGGAGAGATTCTGGATGTCTTTCAGATCTGGTTATTTATTCCCCTTACATTTGATGAAATATTAATCTCTTCATCTCCAAAAGGCAATCAAATAAAACCCAGAAGGAATGACGCACGGGGCCTCTATACAGAGAGCAGAAAGCAGCAAAATAAAAATAAGGAAAAAGAATCCAAACACAATGGAAAATGCTATAAAAGTAATCTCTGTGGCAGTATGAGGAGCAGAGACAAGATAGTCCAGTGGCCTTGGGAGAAAATGGGCTTGGGAGGCAGCACTAGACCTTATTGGGAAGGGTACAAGGAGGACTCCAATCAAGGGAAATTCCTTAGGTAGGTCTTAGAATTTCCTCTAATGKTTTTTCCTTGCAGGCATTTGGTGGAATATCTTCAGAGGTTTCCTCTTCCTTCTCCTATGCCATAATTAAATGGCTGGCATGTGCCAAGATGCCAGCCAAGTCAGTCCAGAGAGCTTCAAAGATTCGTGAAGCCAGAAGGGTAGAGGAGTTGGCAGTGGTATCTGCTTAGCCGGCTGTATCTGCTTAGCAACCATGACATTTTCAATGTGGAGACTATCAGTCTCACTTGAAAAGCACTCCTCTAGGAGTCCCATACGGGCATGCCTTGGTTTAAGGCTCAAGGCTTATATACAGCCCCATATCTCCACTTGCCTTCAGTGATAACAGGCAGCATCATGCAGAACACCTTGAAGCAATGGCCAAGCCTTCCCAAGCCATGCTCTTTCTTGCTAAATCCCATGAAGAACCCTCATACCTTTTGGAAAAAAGTCATAGCTATTTTGGATGAAGTTGCTACAAAATGGCTTGCATGGGCAGTCAGGTTAAGGTCTGGTAAAATGCTTTCTCTAGTTCTAGTTTGCTTGTGTAATTGGGTGTGTTGGTGTAGCTTTTCCTCACAATAACTGCACTGGCAGTCCTCTGATACTTGATGAGTCCAAAAACTTTCCACCTTCTCTCATTTTTCAGCCCTGGCCTGTGTACAGATGAGATGGCTACTGGGGAAAGTGATGGGAAAGATAGCTTGCAGTGACAGGTATCAGCAGTGACAAAAGAAAGTAGACACACAGGGAACATCCTCTTTCTACCTATTTTTTTCTCCAATAATGTGTTAACTGTGATTGTGTAGCTGCTCTACTGACACTAGTACCTCATATCAAGGTGTTGCTGTCATGGTTATTAAGTGACAGTCCCCTCCGCAGCTGCACAGAGTCGTTTCCAGGACTGGAGAGTAAATAGGCTGTTACTTTAGACTTTTCTCTGTTTTTTTTTTTTTTGGACTTCTCCCTGTTTCAGTTGGGGAACTATGGGGAAGACTAGTCATTCATTGGGGACTTTTTTAGTCTGCTCTCTTGTTTTACAGATTGAAGTTCCTTGGTCCATCAGAAGAGGTGGCTGAAAAGCCTATAATAAAAGCCTGTCTTCTGCTTCACTCCTTAGAGGTTAAGCATTTGGCAGACTCTACTGTGTTTCTCATACAAGTTTTACGGCACCATTGCTCAACCAGGAGTTTGCTTTCATTAAGACTAATTAACTGCTGAGTGAGACTTAACCAATGGACTAGGGTTTATCACGGAGGCAGGCAGTCATGAACTAGTCAGCAGAAGAAAACCAGTTTGGAAGGGGGATGCAGTTCCCTCTTTGTCAGATGCTCTTGAATGCTTTGCAGTGGGCATTACCTTTGAATGGGAAACATGTGTGGCAGCCTGCTCCTCCCTTCATGCACACAGAGCATTGCTGTGGCAACTGCTGTAATTGCTTCTGCAGAGCACTTAATAAAAGGGCAAAGCTGCCTTTGGAGCAGCACATTGCCATTTTCTGGATGAAGAAAAAAAGTAAAAAAGAAGAGAAGGGGAGAAAAAGGAAAAGGGAAAAAAGGAGGGGAAAGGGAAAAAGGAGAGGGCTGCAATGCTGTTCACTAGGGAAAAATCCAGTCTGGGTCAGGCTCCATCTACTCCAATAATGGTCTTCAGAAACCTCCAATCTCTCCTAACTCTTTATGGCCAGTCCCAGCCCAGTCCATACCCAGACATTCATTGATGCACTGGCAGGTGTCCCCTACAGATCATTCCTCTCTAAGCCCTTTTGCTGCTCTTTCCTGCCTGCTGCTGGGATAACAGCCACTGTGGTGTCAGTACCTAAAGCAAGGCTACAAGAAGTGCAGCCAGCAGTTTCAACATATAATTTGATTCCACAATCAATTCCCTTGCTTGTAGTTTGCCAGTTATCCAGAGAAGCGGCTCAGAAACCAGCTGCGATAGCAGTATGGATAAGTGARGTTTAGATTTTAAGCAAAGAAAGAAAATGGGCAGCAGCTGGAGATGACTTTTTGTTCATGCACCAGCATAAGGTGTCCTGGCAGGACTCTTACCTGTAAGCAGATGAACACTGCAGTCAGCTCTGCCAAGTGGAGGCAATCTGCAGCCACGGCCTGAGAGCTTGGTCTGCATTACAGCAAGTCAACAAGACCAGGGCACAGCCAAGGGTCTCATGGGCCTTTTTCTACTTGGAGTTTTATTGCTATGCAAGATAACTCAAAAAAGACAAATCTCTAAAGTCCCGAAAGTCCCGCTAACTTGAGTAATTTGAGTATCTCTTGCATTTAGCAGGAACTTCTTGATTTCTACTGGGACAGTCACACAGGGACAAATGCTCGGTCCTTGTTTCAAGATGATGCMAGTAAGAAATTTGCCACATTTAAGGCTGAGTGAGTTCGTGCCTTTGAAAGCACTCCGTGCTTTCAAAGCTTTGCCACTGCAGAGAATGTCACTGCAAAGACTCCCTGCCACAGAAAAGAATTGCTCCTGTTTGCTTTCTAGGCAGAGGACTCTCCTGCTGCTCAGGTTTACCTGGAGTCTCACAATATGGATCTGCATCCAAGCTCCAGCTCCTGGAGTCATGTGAATATGCAGGAACAGTCAGCCTCCATTTAAATGGATAAATCAGTAGCATGTTCAGAACCGAAGGGTAGCAAATGTGACCTCAAAGTACAGAAGGAGAATAAACTGAATGGGAGGATTTTTTTTAATATATATAAATCACCTTGAAATCTAGGCTATTTTGGAAGCTGGGGCCTTTCATTCACTGGAGGTGACTCATTTAGCATCTAGTGAGGGGCTCCCTCACCAGAGGCAAGACAAAGGGAAAGAGGATGCCAGGACAGGGTACCGCATGGCACAGAAATGCACTTCAGGAAGGTCTAATCCAGGAGATATCCTTCCGAGACACTTATAACAGCAGACCTCAGGAGCTATGGATACTTCACAGGAAGCTGTCACTCCTGCCTCTGTGAAAATATTGTGACTATTTCCCTTTGGAAAGTCAYGGGGAGGAGAAACGCTTCTTATTAGAGTGCCTAGGGCATGCTGGAGGGTTGATATCAGATAAAAGGCCTTTAACCTAAAATTAGACATAGAACAGGAGTCAAGGGAGTGGGGTGGGGGAAAAGCAGGCCAGACTGCCCAGGCTGCTGGCCCCGGTCTCCAGTAACATCATTTGTGGGTCTCCTCTATTCTCCAGATTTCTTCCGATGGTTAATTGTTCTGACAGCTAATCCCAATTTAGAAATGCACCACATCTTTTAGCATCACCTGCCTTGTCTCCTGAGGTTCAGCTTGGTTGGACGTTCAGCAATTCAGTAAATGGGTTCTTGCCAAGCAGTCTCCTTTCCTCCCCATGTAAAAGTGTCTCAGAGGGATGTGCAGCAGGGCTGAGTCGAGTTCTCTTGGGCTGCCGGTGTTTTGGAAGAGGAGTCAGAGGACTTCAGGGTCAGGCCCAAGGATTTGAACGTTCTAAACAGCAGCAAATGTGCGTGGTGCAGAGAGGCCACAATTTACTAAAGACGATGAAGGATTTGTAGCTATAAACCCCCTCAGGACACATGAAGTCACAGCCAGCATACTAAAAGCTGTCCCAGCCTCCCAGGCATTTTGCAAAGCCTGCTACAAATCCAAACGGAGCAGTGCCTTGGAACAGGGAACATTTGTACATGATGTTTGTTGCTTGTGCAGAAATCCATGCTGGCTGCATTCCCTCCAGAATAAGGGCCTCGTGTGTTGGAGAGGCTGCTGAGGGCTGTCATTTAGGGAGGAATCCAAATAGCTGTGGCACATGGAGAGGGAAGAAGCAGGGGGGAATCCTGAGTGTAGCAGGGAGTTGCAGGAAGAGCACTTGTTTTTCCTCACCTCGGGTAGGGTTAGCCCCTTTTGGGGCAGTTCAGCTTCTAGTTCTTGATGCAAATTCAAATCTGTGTGTGTTCTGCCAAAGGACCATTCACTACACCTTTTGGCCCACCAGAAGCATGGGGGACTACTCTTGGGACCAAAATGATAAATGGAAAAAAAAAAAAAAAAGAGATCATATTGGATGCAAAGGCGGTGAAGGCAATAGGCTAAGAAGGAGAGAAATGTAATTTTGTGAATTTCCCTGGCTCTCCCAGCAGCTATGGGAAGGAGATATCTGGGACCATAGCATACAACAACCTCAGTGACTGGACTGTCCTTCAAATTGGTGAGAGCTCAGGCATAAAACCCCTTTGCAAAGCCTGCCTTCTCCTGTCTACCATGCTTAGTCTGTGCAGTAAGCCCTACCAAGTGACCTGAMCACCTCCAGTGTTCATGCCCTGGTATGTGTTCTGCTTTGGACTTGGACAGCTTGATGGTGGAAGGGGAAAGATGAGGCTTGGATGGCTGCAATGTAGTGTCGTATGGAGCAGATGGGTATTTACAATCTATTTTACCCACAAAGACTGAGACTCTGTGAGCAGATGAGAGCTTGGTTCAGCCTCAGCAAGATGCAGTAAGGTCTTGGTGTCCTTAGACATGCAATAATGAGGATCAGAGAACTGCCTTAGCAAGGTAAAATTTATGAAAGATCAGGAGACACGTCCTTCTCTTTGGCCGATATATGTCCAAAAGGCTTCCTCTGTAGATGATCTTGAGGAGTGCCGCATGCAAGGAGGCCAGAGCTAAGCATGTAGATGATCTGTCACTGCCACCAGACAGAGCTTGCACATTTATCACACCATGTTGAGGTTCCATAGGGAACGCACTTCCTGCACTCTCAGCAGCCCAAGCAGAGCAGGGACGAGGAGAGCCGTAGTGATTTATGTCATGCTGCTCATCTGCTGACCCAAGGCTGGAGCGCCTGCATCCTGTCCCTCCCCAGGTGCCTGTACACACTGGCCTGCCTTCCAGCGATTTCACACGTGCACAATAAAAGTGCTTTGTTAGAGGTGGCATCCTGCTCTGCAGCGGAGCAGCGTAAGTCAAAGCACTGCTTTTTGGAGGCACTTCCACCCTGTTGATCTATGGATGGAAGAGGAATCATATCTGGGCATGCAAGGTTTACACAGTCACATTGTTAATCCACAGACCTCAGAGTGGATGGAGACCTGCAGGAGAGCGACAGGAGCAGGGAGGGAGGAGGGTCTGGAAGCGGAGCAGAAATCAAAATGGCCAATGTGTCATAGCAAGGGTTGGAGCTGTGCCTGGCAGCTGCTCTTTGCTCCTAGACACTATTGCTTGTGCACATGAACACGGCAGCTGCAGTTACCCTGGGCTGCAACCCAAAAACGCTCTGCTCTTGCAGCTCTTTCTTGCCCAAACAGCTAGTGAAGGCTGGGAGGGGGGCACCGGCCAATGAAGACTAGCTGGATAGAAAAGGAGTCCCAACAGGAGCCTGGGAAGGGACGAGGAGGAGGAGGAGGCAGGGCTGAAGGAGCAGCAGAGAGAGCTGGGAAAGAGGGAAGCCATGACAACAACGAAGTGACGAGGCTGGATTCTCATTGCAGCCAGATGAGAATCYTAGAATCTTACAGGGTCTTATAGGGAATACTGGGCGACTCTCCATGGAAGCACCTTCCTGCCCCGGATATGGGGCTGTGTCCTCCAGGTTCCCGTGTTGCCCAGAGTCCAGCGGTGAGCAGGGACTGCCACCACACAGTGYGGAGATGCCACCTAGGGGATATAGACACACAAGACCTCGTTTCTCGCACAAGAACCAACAACGAAAGTCACAGATGGCCCCAAATAGGAGGCCCAGAAATAACCTTCTGTTCTCCTGCGGCCACCAGCATGTTCTTGGCTAGCAGGTAAAGCTCACTGCCGGCCTGCAAAGTTTTGATGGATCATCCGTATTTTAACCTGCCACTGCACAAGCATCAGCTGGGCTTGGCTTTCACCCAGAGAGATTTTTTTGGGCTATCAGCAACGGCTCTGGCTGCTGTGACAGGGACAGTCTACTGCCTCTGAGGGGTGATGAAGTGAAGGGGGACAGACAAGTAAATAGTCTTGTGGCTGGTGCTGAGAATGGCTCTGTGCATCACATCCTTCTTTTTGTTGTTTTTAGCAAAGGAAGAAAAAAATTATAATAATATAACTAATGCATGCAGCCATGATGTGCCACACAGATGTAACACCATTGGTATAATCCCATCTCACCTGAAGCAAGCCAGAACTTGTGTTAATTTATACAGACACTGGGCTGTGCCTTAACTTGTCCTCTAACATCAGCTTTTTGGGGCCGCAGTTCTCACATGGGGATGGGAAGAGAAACTCTGCTCGTGCAGATGTCAAAGAAGCTCCAGCTATTCCTGCTCCGCAGAGCTGTCCCTGGTGGTTCCCGCTGTGTTTGTGCCACTGTGATGAAGGCGCGTGTGGAGCCTGGGCAGACAAATAGCTATGAAATGAATCTGYGTGATTAACCTCGTTCCTCCAGGCAGAGCAGGATATGCTCCCAGTCAGTTTAATGACTGTTCTGTGGATATTACCCAGTCCATAGATCTTCCCTTTAATCGCACCCTGTATGGGTGCGGTTGTCTGATCTATGGGCATTTGCCTGCCATTTAACCAGCCCCACTAACAGCAGTAGGGGTTGTTTAGCTCTGGATCAGTTGGCTGCTGGGAAACACCGTTCCCATTGTCTTTCCTAAAGCAATGGCCTAAGCTCATCCCTGTTCACATCCTGAACTGTTGAGTTCAGGAGATTTTAAAGAATAGAACTATTTATGTAAGGATGGACTGTGCATTTCATCCTTTTTTTTTTTTTTGGTTCATTTTGTTCTAACTTTTTTATTACTTGGAGGCAGAAGGTGGTCAAGTCACGCTGGAGGTCTTCACACCACAGCTGTTCACTTTAAGCTTCTTTCTTCCCAAWCTAAAAGAGCCACCTGCCCTAGGTCAGATACAACTTCTGCTCTGCTGTATATCTTGCGTGCACCTCCTTCAGCCTCTGAGGGACCATGGTGAGGACTTGGCCACCCTGGAGACACCAATACAGGGGAGATCAATCTCATCCTTCTTGCTGCACCATGTGGCATATAGCCAAACTGCGATATGGATCTTGCAAACTTCCAGGGGAAGCCTTTGAGAGCTCCTGGATTGAAATACATGAGCAGTTGCACACTGGGCACAATTTCAGTTCACAGGTTTTTTGTTCTGATCCCAAGAGGCACAGAAATGGGAAAGGTCAGAATTTCCCACAGCTGGCAAGACTGCTGCCTGTGGCTCTGCAGAGCTGAGTCGGAACTGGAGAGGGAGAAAAGCTGCATGATAGGGTGGAAAAAAAGGAAACCAAGCAAAGCAGGAAAAGCATCTGGTGAAGGATCAGACATGCTGTATTAAAGCAAGGCAGAGCTATTTACTGAGCCTGTATAACATCTATAAAACTTTCCTAAAATCTTCCGGGAAAATGAGACACACTTTAGCTGTAGGAAGGGAATTACCCAGAGATACCCTGCTAATATGTTGTGACAAGCTCCCTGTTACAATGCATTAGGTCTCCACTTCAACGCAGCACTGCAGAGAGAGTGTGAACGAGCGAGAGCTTGAGAGAGGTTCTCAGAGCTCAGATGCGACTTGGAGACATCTCTGGGAGAGACACAAAACCAACCATGGTCACTGGCTGCACACGGCAAGAGACAGCCCATCTGCATCTCTGTTGTGCTAATAAATGCTTGGGATCGGCTGCTTCAAGCTGTGGTTGGTTTTCAAGCTTGCATGCTTCACCAGTATCTGAGGTGAAGGCAATGAAACAGCCAGGATCAGCCCTTGGTTGGTGATGCAGGGGAGGTACAACGCATCGATGGGCTCATTGGCATAAACTGGAAGTTAGTAACGTTAAGGCATTTCCTATCCACAAAAGAGTTGGTCCTAAATAAGCAGAGTAAGACCAGATCTCTCCCCGTACCAATTCTCTGCCTATCTGTGCCTGTAGGTAGGAATGGACTTTCCTCCCTGGCTGCACTACTTCAATGACAGCTATTCCCAGGGGATTTAAGAAGTAGCACCAGCAGGATGAAAACAAGGCTCTCACATTGCACAGTGTGGTATGTGACCTGGAAGGAAAATCAGCTTTTGTTTCAATATGATTCGTAGAATTTTGCTGCTTATGCTTATGAGCATTTGAAAGACTGTGCTGTGCTCACAAGGAGCAGGGCTCACAGTCAGCACCTCTGGGCTAATAGAGCAAGGAGTGTACACCCTTCATCTGCCTGGGCTGGTTTGACCTGGCTCAGAAGAGATGAAATTGTGTGAAGTGACTCAGAGGGTCCAAGGACCAACTGCAGGAGGCTCCACTCATGAGAGGGAATAGCTGCAGGGAAGAGACCACGGTGACCCATGATGATTTTCAGCATCTAAAGCAGAGATTGACATTTCCAAGGACTGGACCTTGTGCAAACCTGCACAGAGCACCAGGCTTTGCCCTGATAGCAACRGGGCAATGCGGGGCTGAGCTTGCCCATGCACGGATGTGCTTCCAGGAGCACCAGAGCCTCTTGAGGCAGCTGCAGCTGAATTTCCCATAGCGTGAAAGCCTTGGCCAGTTCCTCTCTGCAGGGCAGGCTGACAGCACAGCAGCCACTGCAGAGGGGATTGCCCCAGGCAAACGGGGAAACCAAAGGATCAGCAGGAAAACATCAAGCAGTGTAAGACAGAGGTAGGCAAAAAGCCCTGGTCCAGCAATGCCTGAGGGAGGCAGATCTGCGGGGAGAGCCCTGCCTGTCTGCAACRCGGGCCAAGCTGTGATAACCGCTTTGCTCTGCAGGGAACTGCCTGGGGGAATGYCTGCACCATTAGAAATATTTCTGTATTCAATTGCCGTGAGGAGAAGGAGCAAAGCGCTGAAAGCCCTGGGGGCTGCACATGCTGTTGCCCCAACCCATGAAACAGACCCAGCTACAGGCAAGGTACATGCCATCATCCTTGTCCTGGCTCTGCAGACTGCCCAGATCCTCTCCTCTCCTCTCCTCTCCTCTCCTCTCCTCTCCTCTCCTCTCCTCTCCTCTCCTCTCCTCTCCTCT
>NW_020454328.1:0-25513 GCF_003342845.1 Nothoprocta perdicaria | reverse complement strand
TTTCTTTTCTTTTCTTTTCTTTTCTTTTCTTTTCTTTTCTTTTCTTTTCTTTTCTTTTCTTTTCTTTTCTTTTCTT
This sequence comes from Nothoprocta perdicaria, assembly GCF_003342845.1. Taxonomy (NCBI): domain Eukaryota; kingdom Metazoa; phylum Chordata; class Aves; order Tinamiformes; family Tinamidae; genus Nothoprocta; species Nothoprocta perdicaria. The sequence continues at coordinate 25,437 of NW_020454328.1, read as the reverse complement.
TTCTTTTCTTTTCTTTTCTGCCACTGCTGGCGTTTGCTTTGGCCATTGAATGACCTTCTCAGCCCAGATGCCAGTGGGTTTGTGTTTAATGCTTTTGTGCAGAACATGCTTTTGAGAGACCTCCCAAATTTCTCTTTTGGGAGACCTGAGCAAGGCTGGACCCCCTGGTCCCTGTGGAAGATCCACCCCTGCCTGAATTTGCCTATTCCTACAGCTGGAGAAAACCTGCAAGGCCTTTGTTCTGTCTATCTATCTTCTCTATCTAAAGGATCATTGCTACTCCAAGTGCCCTTGATTTTTTCCCCTGTACTACAGTTCATCTCCAAAATCTTCAAAAATTGTATTTGAAATCACTTTGTATCCTTAACCCTCTCTTTGTTGTAGCAACCCGATCATTTGTCATTCACACATGGTGAGGATTTAATCTCATTGTCTCCTGACAACTTCCATTTCCATTAATGCAGGGACTGTACTCCTGTGAGGCTCACATTTCAGCTTAAAACACCTTTCTGAAAAGCTTTTTTTTTTTTTTTTTTTTTTAGAGCCAGGTTCCTGAACTTGCTGCAATTTAAAAAGGTATTTAGATATAAAATAGGAAGGGTTTGTTTCAGGGAGCAGAAGTGCGATAGGGCTGGAACTAGCTAGGGGTGGGAGGAAGAAGTAGAAAGGGTTTTGGTGAGGGGAAATAGAGCAAATTTGAGCAAAAAGACAGACAAATATAGGAGGGAAAGAGGAAGCCACCCCTGAGGCAATCTTTCTCTTCAGTCTCCTGCTGCAGAAATGCAAATATTTCTCTTTTATTGGCGGGAAGAGAGACAAATTACAAGGCCGTCCTTCTAGCTGTCATCTGCGTAGAGCCTAGATTCCTTTGGAGAATACAGCCCTGAGCTATCTGGGTTTGGCTCCAACTCTGGAGAAGCAGCTCTCACCATTTCCTTCGCAGTGACTGCAAACTTATCCTGCTTCTAACTTATCCTTTTAAACAGCATCTTCCAAAACTGAGTCAATTGCAATAAACTGAAATGAAAGTATCCCTGGATAGTGCCACCCTCTACCTCAGCAAACCCTCTTTCCATGTCTCTCCAATGAGCTGTGTTACCTGCTTCTTTTCTCCTTCTTTCTCTTTAAGACATCTTTCTTTTACAAGGTCTCCTCTCCCCTAGATGATAGCAGGAAAACATATTTCTAGGGGAAAAAAAAGCCATATTCTTGCAATCTAGTTAATCATACCAATCATTGCCCTTCATCTTTGTTCCGTTTGCCTTCCCTTCTGCCTAGTCTGCCTTTTCAGAGAATTTTTTCAGAGAGGTAGTTACCCTGGAGATACTCTATAAGATGCTCAAGGGTGGCATTGGATAAATAGCATGGTCAGATACAGCTGGAAATTGAAGGTGACCATGAAAACCAGAAACTTTAGGAGGCACAGAGGAAAAGGGCTGCTAATTCATCATCACACTCAATGGAGTATTTAGGTCACCTTAAGAAAAAAAAACTAGTGGACTACATATCGCACTTTTTTATGTGTGTGTATAGCTGATCTGATTCTTAGAAACAGGAAAAAAAAGAACACTATCTTGTCTTTAAAATCCTTCTCTTTAAGAAAAGAAGTTTTTTTGCTAAACAAAGACTCTCTTCCCATGGTCATTTCAGCCTTTGCTGGGAGCCTCATTAATGAGGAGCTGCTTATGGAGATGCAACAAAATTAGCAAGTTACCAGCTCCTGATTAACTTTATTTCCAGTCCTTTCCCCCACCTCTCATGTTCCCTATCTGAAAATCCTCACTCACTCAACTTCTAGTCTTTGACTCTTCACACCTACCCTAGGATCTGCTGATGATCCTCAATTCTGCACCACGGTCTGGTCCCCTCCTGGACTCTTCCAGGCTCCCCTCAATGCTCCCCCTGGTTTTCCATCTCAAGGCCGATGTATAACACTTCTTTTCTTCTTTTTTTTCCCTGGCTCTCCTTCCTCTTGTTGAACATACCAAGGCTGGCAGATGTCATTTACAGAGTGATAAATATCCGTTATATGTTCTGGCCAGATCCTTCATAACGAATCTATAGCCCCAGTGAAATCAATACAATTTTCTGCAGCTTTCTGAGCTGGATGTCAGTCAAATACAGGAACGTTCATTCTTCTGGTTCCTCTGGAGTGTCAAACTAAAATCAGAACTCCGTCTCATGGGAATCTATTAGCTTCCAATGCTATCAGCAGTTCTCAGTTAATAATGCTCCTAGTTTCTAATTATGTCATATACGCATGGAGATGAAAGAATGCAAGCATAAAGCTTTTGTTAAAGTGACAGAAATAGATTGCACCTCCTCCTTTCCAAAAGTGTTGTGCATGTATGTTGTGCAAAAGGGAGATAGAGTGCACGGGAGTACACAATAGGGGATGGGAGAAGGCATCAGATTTATCAGAAAGATTGTAATTGAAATTAAATTGTATTTGATGTACCGTGATTAGCAATTCCAGAGTGAATGTGAGGCAGGCAAAGTGATAGTACTCATGTGAAATGCCTTGTTCAATCTTCTCAGCACTATTAAAGTCATTTGGAATCATCATTCCTTGCCATTGGCACTTACTCTCCTGACCCAGGAAATGAGCACTCTGAAGACATCATTCATGGGCCAAGAAGCTAAGCTAGGAAGTGCGTGGCTCTTTTCCATGAGGTAAGGCAGTCTCCTGCTGCATGTCCAGAGTGTTGCAGGATTGAAGGCCTTAACTTCTCTGCTGGTGCATCCAGACCTACTGAGAAGGTGACAAAGAAGAATAGAGGAGGACAGTGCAAAGCACAGATAGCTCCTTTCAATGGGCAGTTGAGATATCAGGTGAGAGACATGACTGTGACTGATGTTCACTCCTGGTTACAGCTTTGTCAATCCATATTCAGGGACAGGAGACCCATGGCCAGSCAACAATCAGGAGGTCAACAGATCTCCAGAGAACAGGCTAGCAAGAAGCGGAGTCACAGGTAAAATCATGACTTAAGCCACATTCTTAGAGCTTCTTCCCATACAGACTGATTTCCTCTGGCTGCCTGGCAAGTTTCATGGAAGGAATTTGTCCAAGTGTAAAGCAAGAGCGTGTCTATTGTTTTATTATAAGTTCCTTAGGCCAAAAGGTTTTTCACCACACTGAACATGTAACACAACGCTAAAACAATCATTTTGAATCCTGGGAGAATGAACTCTTAAATAATTCAGGCAGGGAGAAAAATGATTCCAGGATGTTTATGAGATGGATGAGGGTATTTTAATTAGCAGGCAAGATTTCATTTTAACTGTGTGGCTCTCTGGAAGGGGGTGTATTATCTCCTTTGAGAAATTTTATGTTTTTCCTGGAATGTATCTGATGAACTTGCTTTCACTGCAAGAGCGGCACTGTTCTTTATTTAGCAGCATGGGGAGCCCTCAGGACTAGGAGGTGCTGTTGGGCACCACAGCTCTGGGGAAGCGATGTGCCATGAGGAGCAATGAATACTGGTGCTATTTGGGTGCTCTATGTAGCAGCTGTGGGAATTTCTCATGACTTGTAAATACCATGTCCAAAGATATGGAGCAGCAGCAAAGAAGATGTTTGCACTGGCTAGAATAAGCTATACAAGGACAATTGTTGCATCCCTTAATGGCATGCAAAAGTTATTTTAAATACCTGGAAATGGAATCCTTTCTTGGGCAGGTCTGTCTCGGACGCCTGAGTCATGTCATGCTTGCAGGGTTGGGGACTGCATATTCTTTTGCTGTCTTAGGACTTTGAAGCACCTCCCTTCTTGCCTGAGCTGCACCAGTCAGTGAGTCATCCCCTCCATGCCATTTACTCAGCACATTCTCCCACTCAGACTGAGTCATTCACAGCCAGTTGACTATAATATTCTTCCCCACCAGGATGGCGCTTGCTCAGCAGGAGTTAACCTGGTGTGTGGATTAATTTCATATAAATCTGGGACTAAGTCATTGTTTCTGCTAGAAGGAAGCTCAAGGCAGGAGTTTCCACTGTATGCAGGCAGAGGGAATTTCTCACCTGGTTTTGGAGCAGGTGCACATGCTTAAAGTCAAGTTCCACATACCAGGACCATTGTGGCACAAGTCAACAGCCTAATCTCACAATCCCACTTGCCTGGAGAGAAAGTCTTTTTCTTTTTGTGCAAAAAGCCTGATTTTGGAGTAAGAGCATGTGCTGAGGATCCTACCTTTCTGCAAAATGAACTCTTGCTCTAATCATGGGCTTATTCCTGTGCTTTGCCCATAATTTCCAACCTTACTGTTGTTGTAGAGCCTTTTACATGCAGATGAAACTGCAAAGTCAGGATTCAATTTTCACATCGCCAAGTTCCTGAATCTGATTTTTTTTTTCAGCTGGATACAGGCTGTCTGCTAGAAAGGCATCCAGCTTGGCTCTGGAAGGAGCACAAGGGTGGCTAGTGACTTGTTGCATGGATTAGTCATGCTTGTGGTGAAAAAAAGCATGCATCTCATTTCCAACGCAAAGCTGCTTGGGGTCAGGCTCTCACCGCTGATTCTTTCTCCCCTCTATTCAAGCACCTTTGAGTGCCTTGTACTTTCTCTGCAGGGAGACACTTATTCACTGTGATTAAATCACCTCTCAATATGTTTTTCTTTTACTTTTTGATTGGTTAACCAGATTGAGCTCTTCAGTTCTCCAACATAAGGCATTTAGGCATTTGCTTGAGTTCCCTAGTCATGCCTGGCCTCATCCAGCTTTTCACCTTCTCTTATAGAACACCAACCAGGTAACAGGGTCACCTGGAGGTGAAGGGCCCATGCAGGTTCACCAGGGTAGGTCTGGGGAAGAACACATCTTTGCTCTCTTCTTTGCTCTTCACAAATTCATGGAGTTTTGCCCTTGCCTTTATTGCCTGTGGTTTTATACGTGCTTCAAAGGTGACGATAAAATGGGAGGGAAGCACCTAGGTCTGGTGCCAGTTTGGCAGCGCTCCACCAAAGTGATTTCTCACTGACAGCTTTTGATTCATGTGCAAACCTTGGGCAAGCCAAGGTCTGTGAGAAGTCATATCTTTCCTCAGTCTGCTTGAGGAGACAAAGTCATCTTCAGGCTTAGTGCTAGTATTTTAATCAGTAATCTGATTGTGTTGCATCAGAACAGGTAGTTCTATCAACCATAATTGTGATCTCTTCAAAATCTAAAAGCTTACTTGACCAGAGATAGCCTTCATCAATCTAGGGTGAGATATTTCCAGCCATTAAGGCTCAATTAACTGAATCTCATCATTAACTTTGCCATGGTTTTGCCCTTGACTGACATCTGTTTAATTAATATAATGTCATCTGTGACATCACACTTACCCTTTCTGCCCAATGCTACATTAACTTCTGCAAGTTCCCCAGTAGGGAGAAGGATTTATCACTCATTAGCATTTAATACTAAGATTCTAGAGGGCTCCTTGGCCAGCTCTGTAAAGACTTCTGATTGAAAATTATCTTGGAATATCAATTTGAAATTATCTAAATATAATTTTCTTCCTATTAGATGTCACTTAACAGTCGCCTTGGTCACTAAAATAAAAAGTATTTTATTTCTGTCATGTCATACAAGAATATTTTTAAGCTCCTTTGCAAATACAACAAATTAAATGTAGGAGAACTTTTCAAGATTGCCAGGATCTATTCCTTGGAGATGTGCAGAAGAAGGAAGTCCCATCAAAATCAGTCTTGAAATAACAAAGTCTTTTGGGGGACGATCTGAGGGTAGGAATATGACCACCGTTTTTCTAAGAGTGGAAGCTATTTCTTGACAGACTTTAAAAGAAGAAACAAAGACAACCCCTGCCTCTTGGTCTGACACTAATACAATTACACAAAGCACAATGAAGTGCCAAGTGATCATTTATAGCACACAATGTGAGAAACCTAAGCCTCCAGGAAAAAAATAAATGAGAAAGGAAACAGGGAGCTAGAGTAACTATTTCAGGATTCACTTGTTTTTGTTCAGGGATGTTGCAAACTGTAGACACCTACCCACTGCGTGCTTCCTCCCCAGCAAGTTGCCGAATCAGAGACAGGCATGAGTGTTCCTGAAAGCCTGGACCTGCCAAAATAATTCTTGTCACTTGGGTAGTGAGACTTGTTTCTTTCCTGACACACTTTTCAGCCAGAAAAGCTGCTTCGAATGTGAATCTGAATTTTCCCAGACACCTCAGAGATTTGCTCTCTGCCTCTGTCACTGTCTAGTCTCGGATTTGAGAGCTGAAGGCATGAGAATAGCTGCACCTCTTGTAGCCCAGGCATCCGAATATATCTCTATGGATGTGCTTTCCCGAGACCTTATGAAGCCAGATGAAGGAGAACCTGGACTTCTGTGTGGTACTGGATACACAGAAAAGTGTCTGGATACACTAGAAAAAGCTTATTCTCTCTTTCCTTTGACTCTGCCTTCATACTCGACACACAGAGTACAAATATTCCTGCTCCCATCTTGTTCTTCTGCAGCCTTCCTCTCCCCTCCTTCCTCTTGCTGACATCCCAGCAAAAATCATACTGGGAAATTTGGAGAGTCGAGTTCTCAGCTCTGGCAATTCAGATTGATTTGCAGATTTGATTGAAAAAAAGATTTTCGTCCCCCTGTTAACAACCTGCAAATGTAGTTATGGGAAGCAGGAATCCCCCAGTTTCAAACATTTTTTTCTAATGTTGTCTTTCTTGCAAGAGTGATCTGACATATCAGACTGTGGCATCGGCTATAGACAATAAAATGAAATCTGCAGTGCTTCCTTCCAAAATTCTTGATGGTGTCATCAAAAACCAATGGGGGATTATGCTGGAAGCCAAGTTCCTGTTTTGAAGCACAGGGTTCTAGAAGCTGTTCTTGCATTTTTACTTCTTTTGGCTCAGAAAAATAGAGCAATAAATTGAAAAACACCCAGATTTGATGGGTGACCATCCTAGAATTAGAATATCCGTCAGAAAATTGAAGTATTTCAGCAAGTCTTCAAACTGTTTTGGTTCAGGAATGCTGCCATGATGCCACACAGCTTCAACAAAGATTATCTAAAAGATGTGAGTTCCATTGTTTGCCTAAACATGGCTGTGTAATGTCATCTAAGAGGCTGCAAGCTATCTGAGAAGTCCACAAGACGGACAAATATGACATAATACCAGTGAGAAAATTATACCCTTTAATGAGAGAGCTGGAGGCTGAGGAATGACCGATTTAAAACAGGGCTAAACCTCTCCACCTAGGCAATTGCAATGAGCTGACTACTCATGCTCCTCGACCCGTCATTTCTGTAATGAAGCTTAGCCACCAGCTACTTGTGTTGACACACATGTGGATGCACCACTACAGCTATCAGTGCTTCATCTCAGGTGAGGGCATGTTCTGGAGGAGGCTGACAGAGAGGAAAGCACCAGCAGTTTGTTGGGGAAACAATTGGACCAAATCCCACAGCTTGTGCTTGGCAGACAAGCCAAGGAGGATGACTCAGCCCTGCCACTGTTTAAGAGCCTGAGCTTGTGACATGAGCAAATGCAGCAAAACACTCCCGGCTGCAAGTCCTGCTCCCAAACACAATTATCATACTTATTTCAGGACATGGAGGCAAACCTGAATGCCATATAGCAATCCTGCTGAAAGCTGTGCTGTGAAAGCAAGGGTGGTTTTTGCTTTAGAAAAACTAGTATTTCAATAGCAATTTCTAGTCAAGGCTGTCACAGGTCTTTGCAAGCTTAATCAGGGGATACTGATGAACAATACAGTGATGTATTGTTCAAGCTGTTGGTGGTGGAGGGTATCTGACAGATGAAGGAGTTGCCATGTGCACATTAGCAATGTGTGAATGAAGAAAATGTTATTCTGGTAGAACRGCACCTGAAAATGAAGTCTGGAGCAAAGGGCTAAGGCACTCTCTGCAAGAGAGTAATTTGGCTGTGTAGAACACAGATAGCACCTTCAGCTCAAGAGCTCCAAACAGTTGACAAGCATTAATTAACTTACAGCAGAGCTGTGCATACTCTCAGCACTGGCCAGCATCTCCTTCTGCTAAAGGAAATAGCAAAATTCCCAGTCTTCAATATCAATGTTGCTCCATTCCTGTCTGATTTTGGAAAACCCAGCATTGATAACTGCAACTGATAACCTGCCCAGGGAGGTTGTGGAGTCTCCTTCTCTGGAGGTCTTCAAAACCCGTCTGGATGCCACCCTGTGCCACATGCTCTGTGTGTCCCTGCTCGAGCAGGAAGGTTGGACTAGATGATCTCTGGAGGTCCCTTCCAACCTTGAAAATTCTCTGATTCTGTGATAACATCATCTGCATCCATGTGAAGATCAATGTCTTCCCTTCTGTAGATGCAGCTAAACAGAAAGCCAAGTGCAGTTACAGATATTGAGAGCTCCTGCAGCTTAACACATAGGGACAACCCCAGGGACCCAGGACATGTTTCAGGTTTTGACCCAGTTTGATGCATTTATTTTCTCTTTCTGCCTCACTTTTCTCAGCTATAAAAGGAGTAATGACTCTGGTTTCTCTGGAATTGCCTTTGGGACTTCCAAGACAAGTTCCCAGCAAATCACCTTCTTGAGCACCTATAGAGTCTCATAAATCAGGGATAGTGGACATGCTGACCAGAAGTCAAAAGACGAAACCACAAGTGAGCCGCCAATTTACAAGCATGTTCCTGGGTGATCCTTGGGATTTGGATCTTATCAAGAAGTTCAAAGAGCCACTGCCACAGCACCAAGCTCCTGCCTGCAGATCATTGCCTGAAGTAGGCTGGAACCCAGCAGCCTGCTGCTCTATTGCCTGTGCATACGATATATAAATTATTGAATAGATATATCACAGGAGACAAGGAACTTGGTATCATGTTAAAGAGTACTGTGTTTAATGTATGCATTTGGGCTGTCCTTATCCATGGCTGGGAACCTAGAAACTTCCCTAGTTTGTGACAAAACCCAAACAAGTTATTTTTTTCCTGGATTCTATTGCTGATATTTTCTACTTGTGAACTCAAAATTAAAATCAGAAAAGAAAAAAATCATTCTACTAGCAGCTTTCAGTATGAATTTAAGCCTGGGCAGAAGATTGGAGGATGTATGTCAGCTCTTGTTTATTGAGCTCCAAAAGAGAGCCCTTCATGTCTTGGAGTGGGCAGAAGAAATAAAACAAGGGCAATAAATATTTGTGCTTTGTCTGCAAAGGAATTTCTCTGTAAGCCTCACCAGTATCCAAAAATACTCTGACATGTTATTTTCTCCTGTCTCCTATTGATTCTTGAAGCTGTCACTGTGATAGACAGTGGAAAGTACTCTGCAAACACTCTTCTCCACAGAGAAAGCTTTCAGTTACCTTTTAATTTTTCGTTTAATTTTTATTTTCATATCTTCAGTGTCTTTCGCGTGCCAGGAATGAGGATTTTTTGTTTCAAGCCTAACTCAGATTTTCACCTTCTTCTGCATTTCATAATTCCTCACTGATATTATTCTTGATGTAGTTTTCCATCTGGGAATTTGGTACCAAAAGCTAACAAAGGGCTGGTTAAAAATTAATTGTTCTCCTTTCTAAGGAAAATAAATAAATGAAAACAGATTAGCCAATGTGCTAATAATATGCATAAAATAATAGTGTCTGCTTGAAAGCCTGGCTAGTGAGATACGTATTATTGTGAGCTGCTTGAGTGATCTGCAGAGATAATTCTTGAGATGGATTTGCTCCAAACCTCTGTCTTCACCTAATAAGCAGAGCGTGTTTCCTGTGTATTAGTTAGCCATCTGAAAATGCTTGAATATATTTATGAACCAATTTTAGCGTAGGCATCACTGGCAAATTGATTCCTGTTTTTATCTTTCTGCACAGAAAAGCTGCTTGATGCCTCAGCCTCTGGGTGATAAACTGAAACTTTAGGGAGTTTCAGAGGTGGCACCAGACCTGGAATTCATTTCATGCCCAGGAGAAATCACTTTTGCAATGGCTTTTCTTTTTCTTTGGGGAACTATTTTGGTTTGGAAAAAAAAAACCTGTGCTAATCTGATAGGAAGAGTTTTCACAATCTTGGTAGAGAGGTGAGTCTGTCCATAGAGATAAACTTGCTTGGTCTGTGAAAAGGTCTGTTAGTTTTAAGGACTGCTAGACTAGAGGCTGGCAAGTTTTTCTACCTCTTTCTGGCAAGACCACTGAAAACATAAATTCCTACCTAGCTCTCAAGCGTGGGGGCTCCTCCATTCCTCTGCCATCAGGAACACAGGAGGAAATGGCTTCTCCTTGTGCCTTTTTCAGTGCTTCTGTACCTCACATCCAACCCAGGGCAGGCAGGAGATGAGCAGCCTCTTCAGCAATGGCCAAGCTGGATAATGACATGAGAGAAAACACATCAGTAAGACTTCTCTGGAATTTCCCTCCTGCAGAAAATTCCTGTTTTTCAGAGTTTTCTTTTGTTATTGATCATGAAAGGGATACTCTGAGGAGCTGAAAAAAATAGTAATTTTGGAAATGTTAAAATATTTGAACCGTTTTTTGATTGACATGAAAAATCTTAGCATTTTTATATCAGAAATGTCTCTACCCTGTCCAATTCAAGACCAGGAAATGCTGTTACACCTCAACTGGAGTGATTAGGAAACAGGAGATGGCAAGTACACAAAGGAACGGAAAAGAAAATGACACGGTTTATTGCACATTATTTAGAAATACTCAGGATTATATGGAGGGACGCAATGAGGGCCTGAAAGTGTTGTAGTTGTAGTTGCAAATTTGCACAGGAATTAATGGCAATACCTGCTGAGGAGTTCTGCAGGGTGGGTTCTGATGAGCTCAGAGTTATGATGAGTTTTTTGCAGCGGATGCGTACAAAAGTGACTGCAGTTAAGACTGTAACAAGATGAGTTCCAACTGAATGCCATCTCTGCTGCCATGCCTTGCAGCGTAAGAGCCAGTGAATTGCAGTTCAGTGCCTTGGGAATCATGGATGTCATGCCCTGGTTCTTGCTCACATGCTCTGTCCTCGTCCCAACCCAGGAGCCTTGAGAGTTAGAGGGAAGAATGAGGAAAAATATTTTGCTTCCAGGAGAAGACGCCTATTGCTTGCAAATAAAACCAGGCAGATGGCCTTCTGAATTTCAGTCCTTAATTAAAAGTGCTTTATTCTCTAAGCTAATTATAGAATAATCCCTGCTGTGGGAGGGGCTCCTTTGGCATGGCAAGGATGGTAACGAACATCTCATTCTGCCTCCTCGTCAGTCCTTCGTTCTGCTGCCTTATGAATAAAAATCTTCCTGGCTGTTTGCCCTGAAGTAGACCCTAAAGAGAGGAAAAAAACGTAATGAAAAGGAGGTTTCAGACAGCCCTGGTATGAAGAAAGAGCACAGAGGTAGAGGGAAGCCGGGCGGACAGCTCCGCCAAGCACCAGGGCTCTGTTGCCTCCTGGGTTCCTGGGATCTCCATTTAAGTCTAGATCCCATAATCAGCTGTGTCTATTAACAAAAACTACATTACTTTCAATTGCCTTCACTGGGACAAAAAACTACCTTTGGACAGTATTTTGCATGACTAGAAGACATTTCAATCTGTGCTGCACCTCTTTTCTTTTGGATTTGTAGTTTAAAATAACTTCAGCCTCACCACTTCATAGGAGCCCTAAAGGGCACCTCGCTGCAAGCCCTGGCCTCTCCATCCAGGAAAGTATACTAATGCTTGTCTTTCATTTCATGAGCATGCAGCCTTGTGGAATAAAGCTCAAAACACAGACATCAAATTCAGCAATAAAGGATAAAGTTGCAAGTTTAACAGCTTGAGCAATGCTGGTGCTGTGAGACAGAGCCCGGTCCTTGATTCTCAGGGATCTTGGGGCAATCTTATCCCAATGAAATAGCCTTTGCTGATGAAAAGTGACTCCTATCTCCCAAGCCTGTCAAAGGGCACCTGTCATTTCGATGGCACTGCTACACAGTGAAAGATAATGGCAGGCTTTTGTCCTCTTCTCTTGTCTGTCTCCTGTGATCCTTCCTAAATTGAAAAACAGTGAGGTTCACCCTCTTCCCTTTCATCCCTTGCTGATACTCATTTTTCCTGGGTCTCCAAACATTGTCCTAACTACCTCCAGCCTTGCCTTGCAATTAAAGAAATAGCAAAGGTTGGTGCCTACAGTGATCTGCTTGACTCCTTGCAAGAGCCTTGGGCTGGCCCAATCTTATCTCAGCAAACCTTGGTGTTATCAGTGAGTGTCAGCAGGGACTGTGTCTTTCACACAGGACTTAAGAGAGAGAGAGAAATGCCAGGGAGATAAAGATCAGCACCATCTCCATTCTTTTTCTCCATCAAAAGAAATGTGAATGAAAAGGATCTTTTCTAGCCCTTCTCCAGGTCAAGGGAGGAGGGGGTCAGGGGAAAAGGATGGAAAAATACTCAGCAGATGAGAAACTTTTCGTACAATTTTTCCTGCCTGCAGATGCTATATATAGGTTTAATTAGAACATGAAAAGCGACTCAGGATTATGCCGTGAGATCTGTTTCCTCAGCCATGTAGCTGGTGCCCTGTGGTTTCAATAACGCTACCCTGGCTCCGCTAGCCTCCAAGAAAAATATCTACCTATGGAAATGGCAGAATTATCCTTTTGCTATCTTGGGTCAAGGCACTGTCTGAGCTCAGGAAAGTAAGAGGCAATGCTTTAAATGTTCTCTAATTATCTCTTGTAAAGGTTATGGAGGAAGCAGCTTGGTGCCTTGTGAATTGAATTCTTGGGAGGGAGCCCCTTGAAATGAGCTTCTTGACTGGACGCTGGAAAGTTTTGTCTCTTGCTCCACAGAAGTCCTTGTGATGGAGGCAGATGAACCCTTTCTTGCCTGCTGTCTACCAGCCAGGTCCCCTCTGGCTGCCATTGCTAGTTCATTTTACAGGAGCTAAATGTCACCAAGGTTCCTTGTCCTATGGCTCTGGACAACAAGATTGAGGCCACATCCAGAAGCCGAGCTGTTAGTGGGGATACAACCTCCCTGCAAGATGCAGATACTGGCCACAATGAAATAGGATGGGAACTCCATTTCTGCCATGAATTTGCTACATGACTTTGGGAATGTTTCTCCTCAGCCATCCCATCACCAGATATAAATGGTCAGTGTGTAGCCTGGGGAAAAGGATTACCAACCACAGTGACCGGATTACAGGGATCATGTTTGAGGAAGACAAGCATGGTTCTCATCAGTGTCCAACGCCTTCAGAGAAACTAGAACTTTCCAGTTAAATCCAAATTCTTTTTTTTTTTTTTTTTTTTTTTTTTTTTGGTTAGCAGTAGATGGACCTGGAAACACAGCTTTCATAAGATTTTAACCATCCTTTTCCACAGTGCCTTTTTATGAGACACGGGTTGGTTTTACCATTGGCTGAAGTCGGGTGGATTGCTTTCCTACTTGAAGGCTCTCTCAATTACCATCATCAAAACAGCACTTCTGCGAGGAGCGGCTCAGGAGGAAGGCAGAAGGAGCATCTGGGGCTGCTCCTATGTCACTGGAGATGCACTTAGAAAAGCTCTTTGCTAAAGCGCACAGCCGCCTCGCTTCTAATCCCCACCATTTTCTTCTCGCACAAGTTAGCTGGCAAAACTGCTGCAGCAGCTTTTTCTCCCGCCTCCTAGGACGATTATTTTTTTACTGTCATGATTATTGAGGGCAAAACAAGATTTATTTTCTGTAAAGCAAGCCATGTTATTGTCAAGACAGATTTAAAGGGTTGGATTAGGAAGTCGTATTACAATACATTTTGTATGAAAATGAAATATCAGGAGCAGTTTCTTGGCAGACCTAATGGCTTTTAGGGCTGTTCTTAGGGAATAGCAATTCCAGGCAGGGACTCTATGGAGAAAGTACACTGTGGTGGTCTGAGAGACTAAAATAATGAAAGAGTCAAACAGAATGGATATACATGAGCTGGGAAGATTAATATTTAATGAATGGAGTGAAGTCTGCTCTCCCCTAACCATGGTGTGCCTGGGATTTGCAAAGTGGCTAATTTTAAACTATTTTGTATGGAATTATTCATGCATTAGAAATGACATCAGTCTCTTGCAGTTCAAGTCATTGAAACAGAATTAAACTCAGTGAAATGTAGTCATCCAAAGGTTGGGCATCAGGTCCACCTACAGAGAAGGCTGTGCAAGAAAGGCATAGCTTTTAATAAATACCCTGCAGAGTTAGAAAAGGTGAACTTGGAGCAGAAAGGCTTTCTGCTGGCCTCTGATGTGACACAGGACATCACCTCTACGCCCCAGCTGCCCTTGGATGTGTTCTGGGAGGCCTCGCATGGAGTGAGAAATGGTTGAGATGTAGTAGCGCTTTTAGGGTTGGCAATGTCAGTGGAAAGTGATTTGATATGTCCTCATCCTCTGATGAAGATTTCTTGGTTTCATTCCTTGTAAGGAAAAGCCAGCAAGGGATAACAGAGCCACAAAAAACAGGAAAACCACTATGCAAACATAGCATAGGGCTACTGGAGTGGAGGAAGCTTCTCTTGAGCAATGGCTCTAGCACCACTGCCATCATCATCTTTTTTTAATAGTTTGCATAGAGTGATAAATTAAATAACACTTGCTGATTTGAAGTCTAGAGAGTCTTTACTCTGGCTGGAGCAAGTGATTTTTGGACCTCAAATCAGATGATTCTTACGGCATTTTTCCAGTCTTTTTTTTTTTTCAGTGATTTCTGATAAAAGGAGAATGTTCCAAAGCAAATGTCACTTTAACTTGAAAATTTTTATAAATGGAGGAGAAGGATGGCAAATATTTTCTTCCCTGCCACCTTTTTCTGTCTTGTTTAAAAGGTTTCCACTCTGTCCCTGCTAGAAAACAGTTTGCTGGAGCTAATGCACCTTCTTGCAAGCCACTGCTTTGACCTGACCCTGTATTTTGTGCAGAAAGCAAGAGGCAGATGGTAATGATTCTTTCATGCCTCACAATCTATAAATTCAATAAACTCATTGGCTTAATGAGAGAAGGAAAAAAGAAACCAAATTAAAAGTGTTTACAGCTATTCAAATACTATTAATTATACCAACAAGAATTGCAAGAGTTGAGGAAGAGAAAAAATAGGGAAATAAGAAAAGGCAGGGAATGGAAAGGCAGAACACGCTGGAGATTCATTTTTTTCATGCATGCCTGTGTGATTTCTTGTATACAGGAGACTCCATTACCAGCACAAATGCTAATGACGAGACGAAGTCATTAAGAATATATGGCAAGTAAACATTGCAGGCAGGAATGAGGGAGTCAGACCTACTGCCTTAGCCATGATCCTTGGAGCAAAATTACTTGTGCTAGTACCAAGGGGGGAAAACAAGATGTGCAGATGTGTCTGCAGCCTCTTGCTCCATGTGTACTGAAGCAGTTAAAGCATTTTATTTTGATGCTTCTGAAATAAAACATTTGACTTTGAAATCAATTTATTCTCCATTTGAATAAAGTAGAACAAAAGGTGGGCCTGAAAGTGAAGAGAGAACATCTCGCTTCAGCTAGAGGAAAATGTTTTAATCAACCCCACTAAGCAGTTTTCTTTCATTTTCTTTCTTTCTTTTTTTTTTTTTTTTCTTGGAACTTACCAAGAATCTGACACTGGGATTGTCCAGAGGGCATTTCCTCTTTCTTCATCTTTTTTTATTTCATCCCTGGAAAAAAAAAAATCCACTATGTTCACAGCAATTATTGTAAGAACATCTAGAGAAAAGCAAATTAAATCCCAGTTTGAATATTAAACATAATTAAAAGACTTTTCTCCATTGTACGTTGTTCTCCTATCTGCATGTCCATAAATGTCAACGTATTAATGGTTACAATTTTCTCAAATGTAGGAAATACTCTTCCCTCTCATTCTCTTTTTTAAGCATTAAATACAGACAGCAAATGATGCTCCTATTAGCCTGCAAAAAAAATTCTAAATGGTTCTGTTTCATCATCAACCCAAAAGACAACCCTTCCTTGCCACTGATTGTTGCTGGTCTTGCATATACTCTTTAAATCAAGCAAGGCATGGGTATATTTTAAAAGTTTTTAGCTTATTAAGCTCCAGATCATAAAAAAAAATGGAGAATTAATAACTCAAAATGTGATTAATCTGAATTGTGGAGTTTCTTTGGATAATCAGGGCAGCAGGGAAGTGGAAACTCCCTGCTCTGTAATGAAATGAAGAAAAGGAGAGAGTGAGAGTTTGTTCTCTGCTAGAATTGCTCATCCTGGTGTTTGACCACAGCTCTGGAATTCGTCAACAACCATCCCACTGAGGCTTTCGGCCTCCCATGATTTTTGCTCCCCGTGATTAATTTCCACAGTCATT
The DNA here is from genome assembly GCF_003342845.1 of Nothoprocta perdicaria. Lineage (NCBI taxonomy): Eukaryota > Metazoa > Chordata > Aves > Tinamiformes > Tinamidae > Nothoprocta > Nothoprocta perdicaria. The sequence goes on along the minus strand of NW_020454328.1, from coordinate 9,148 downwards.
GTGCATTATTATCAGGATAATGACCTTTAATTCCTTATTTCTTTGATTTGATTTAAAGCCTGCCATTGGCTCTGGGCAGCTACATTTCTATTAGCATATTCACAAAGGGATAAAGCACCACATGCAAGGTGAACTGTTACATCTTGATGAATTCATTGGGGAAAGCTCCCTAAAGAAGCTAAATATACTCAAGTGTGCCCAGCAGCAGTTTTTAACTTATTCCGTCACCAGCAGCCAGAAAGAAGAGCATTAAAACACCGAAAGTTAGAGACCAAAAATAAGATGGGGGGGAGGGGGGGAATAAAAGAACATGCATTTTTTTACTCCTGTGGCAGTGGTGACCTACAGACCAAAAAACTTGATTTAGGGACAACTGAAAACCAGTATCTTGGGGATAATTTGAGGTAAAATATACAAATGCTGGTGCAGAGCATGCCCAAGAGGAAGTGGATGCGGGTAACCCATGGGCGTACTGGCTTTGTTCATTGTGTTGGAACTGTCCGAGGAGACAGCTCACCTCTCCCACGGGATCACAAGGCTTCTACCCATTCACATCACACTGATGACCATCAAGGTGAGGCACCATGATCATGGCACCCTGACCATGCCGGCTTATGAGGCAAGAGCCTGTGGTCAAGCGCAAGAGACCCAAGAGGAAGAGAGACAGACGGACATGGCAATTCCTTGCTTGCTTTTAGCTAAGCCTATTTGTTAGATGCACTCCAAATCCTGCAACATTTTGGCTGCTCAGAGATTTAATCCATGGAGTGAGCCTTGTTTTAGAAAACAAACCACGTTTTCCAGCCTTTCCTGCTAAGAGCTGTCCTTTGCTTGCTACGTGCAAATGTAAGCAGCTTTCCTCTGCTTTTCAAAGGAGTTTCTGATCAATACCGCTGGCCCAAATTTCCCCACTGCTTCAGTTTTCCAGTTGAAAATAAGGACTTACAGAAACTAGAATATGTAGCTGAATGGATTGATTTTGTCAAGAGTTTGTATGAAAAAAGACTGAAATGGGAATTGAAACCTCTCAGTCTGGTTCTGTAAAACTCATGCGGAGAGTTGAAAGGCTACAGCTGCAATGGACTCAGCTGCCCATATCAAAGTGAAGAATTTCAAGGTTTGTCAATACATCTGACACTTCTCAGAAGGTTCATTTGGTGAGAAATGTCAGCTTGCTCTCAATGCCAAAAGGTTGTAAAACATGGTGTGATGCAGAGGAAATGTTCAATGGGTCTATGCCAGCTCAAGGGGCTGGAAAGAGTCTGAGAACAGCAAAAAAAAGCAGCACCAGAGCTTTAGATGAGCAGTGCTGGGATGGTTGGTGCTTGGTGCCCCACAGCTAAAGGTCTGTCCCAAGATGATGCATTATTCCCTTCCTTTTGCTTTCCTTGTCCCCAGTTTCTCTGTTACCCACACATAGCGTGTTCTCCTCCACCTCAGTATCCATCACRCACATCTCTGACTCGTTATCCTCTATCCTCGTTGCTGGCTCATTATCCAAGGAGCTTGGTTGTGCAACATCTCAGTACCACTGTTAGCCTGGCAGCAGCAACAAAAGCACAGGGTTAATTAAACRCACAAGAACATAATTGCAATTAAGCCCAAACAAACTGCTGAATCAGAAGAGCAAATTGCCCTGAGATTGGAGGAGGGGAGGCTGGTTTACCTATTTATTTATTTATCATTAGGGCTGATGAGGCACAGAGCAGCCAAGCCAACTCTGTGGCATGAGACATGCCACTGGCAAAAGCGTTTAGGCTGCTGAATAAAAGATAAAGGTGAAGGAGAACCTTCAGTCTGGGAAGATCCCAGGAGTCCAAATTCAGCCAACGTCTTTGAGGCTTGGCCGAAAGCCACCAGGAATGTTCGGAGTTCCTCTCTCCCCTCTCCCCGCGGCTGGGTGCAGCCTAGCAGCGACGCTAATGTGGGGACAAAAAAAAGGGAGAATTTTTGCATCTTCACATCCACTGTGCTACTTGTTGGCAGCAAAGAACCTATTTATTGTGCTCGCTCTAGAGCTGGTTTCTATCAAGTCGCTTCAACGTATCCCACTAAGGGCATAAAGTTGAGAGAAGCCAATGAATTATATGGTTCCTGTTAGTAGGACTCAGCAAGGCGGCTGCTGTTAATGTTCCCTCCACTCCTCCATTTGTGTTCTGCTTGCCATAAATCCCTGCACGCTTTGCTGTTGCAACCGCAGCATTACTAGTAAAAAAATGAGAGAAAATGGCTAGATTGCTGCACGCAGAAATAAAACAGAGGGTTCGTGGCTTGGCCTGGGCTATACTTTTGCTTATTGAGGTCTCAGTCTGAGTGAAATCACCTGGTGTTAAATATAAGTCTGCAGCGCCTAATGCCAGATCACAGAACATTGGAAAAGCTGCTGGATGCATGTGAGAAATGGGGCAAATTAACAATGTTCCTGAGGGAAGAGGGCTTTGCAGAAGCTGGTAGAGCAGGTGTGAACGGGCACTGGAGACCCGAGCTGTTGCGTGATGGGCTGTTGCTTCCAGCTCCGGAGAAAAGGACTGGCTGGGAATTTGATGCTGAAACTCTTTTCCCCAAATGCCAGCTCAGGGGATTTAAAGCTACACCTAAGAAAAGGTCAGTTTGGATGAATTATCTATTTATGATTAAAGGTGAAGAGAAAAGGAGTTTTCTGAGATTATCTACTATGTGTTTTGATATGATCAAAATAAGGATTTTCCATTTTGGCTCAGAATTACTTTTAAACCTGAAATTTATACAAAGCTAAAGTTAAAACTACTTGAAAATAATGCAGAGAGAGCACATGCTAGTGCGTGAATTTTGGTGCTTTGCCCCAGATTCTGATTTGTGCCAAACTTTGGGGTTTAGACTATTCTCTTCTAATGGAAGCAGGATAAAATGGAAATTTTAGCTCATGGATCATCTTTTCCTTTGAAGTGCTTTTACTAGGTGGGAATCTTGAAAATTCCCACCAGGAATGGTGGAAAAGCAGGTTCTCCATACCGTGATCTTTTCTGTTGTGATGGGGAATGCAGATGAATTTCTCTGGAGAAATTCTACTGTTTAACTTTCTGTAGATGAGAAGTCACAACGAACGAGTCTTGAGTAGGTGTTGAATACAAAAAATAGACTTCTGCAGAGGAAGATAAGACATGAACTTACTGGCTCAGTCATATAAAATTGAAGAAGATAGTAATGTCACTGCCTAGGTGACAGTTGTGTTGGTGTTCCTAAATCTTGTGGGTTTTTTATTATTTTATTCCAGCCATACTAGCAGGTCTAATAAAAGATGTGACTTTGCTCCCCAGATTTTGCCCACTTGATTGTCTACAAATGTCAAATTCTCTATCATGTCTTGAACAGATAGAAATTTTAACTGGAACTGCCTCCATCTGCAAATGTGAATCTGTTGGAAATGTTTTATAGTAACACATTGGGTTGGACAATATTGCATGGGGAGAAAGATGGAAAAAAAGAAGTGTAGAATCTCTCCCACATTGCTTGTTGGCGTAGTCRGCAGGATGGCAAGTCCTTCTTGTTCCATTTAGATTTTTATACTGTCCTACTGATGCTGATATTTTAGATAGATTTTGTTGGATGTGCTGAAGTGCTTTTAATATATACTTAGATGTTTAAAAACAGCAAAAGTTTTATTTTTTTAATCCAAACCTTTAGACATTATTAAAGCAAAATATTGCAATATGGCTGAGACAAATGCCAGAAAATTTAACATTCTAGAAAGGTAATTTCAATTTAGGATGAAAAGCAAAGGCAGAGATGTGACACTTGCATTCCACAAGACCTTTCTTTTCTGAAGATGACCATGAAAATTGCCTCTGTTATAAGAGCACTTCTAGTAGATCTATTTGCTGGCCTGCTCAGAAGCCAACTTAAGCACTTTTCTTCCATTTCTTCCAAATCTCTGAATTCTTCCTGTGTTTCAACAACTGCCCTTGGGTCATTTGTGGCTCTTGGGTCATTTGTGTGAAGAGAGAGGAAGTAAGCTGAGTAAATACATCAGCTGTGTTGAAATGCTCCAGCTCAGAAGCATTGTCTTGCTAATACCCATTCCTTGCTCGTGAAAGCATTTAATGAATATAGGCTCTTGTCTTTTCTGGGCCTTGACATTCTCTGGGAACACAGTGATCATGTCCACYCATATCCATGACTGTGAATCGGGAGTGACACCAGGGATGAACCACCTGAAAGTTTATCCTCTTGACTTTTTTCCACAGCAGCTTAGGGCAGCCCACCTGGGCATAGCACCTCCAAGGTTAAATAGCAAGCACAGCATGGTTAAATGAGGAGCTTTCAAAATAAAGGAATTGGCTTAGTTCTTTTTTCTTGCATTTATGCTATCCCTGGAAGCCTTAGGGCTATGGCTGATGACATAACACGGGACACAGTTGAGAAGCAGAAAGCTTTTTACCAAGTTTCACGATCCACATAACATCCAGTAACATCCAATGACTGTGATACCTTTGTAGGAAAGCACAGGAGAAAATTGGCAAAGTTAACTATAAAACACTTTTCCACAGGTGAATCATTAGTGTCAGCATAGAAGGTGACTTTCCTTCGGAATATCTAGTATTACTGGAACAAGCCCTATTTCTTCCCCATAAAACAGCTCTCAGTCAGTGGCTTTTGGACGAAGAGTTGCAGTATTTGGTGTTGGGCAGTGGTTCCAGAGAAATGAGCTCCCAGTTTACAAGAGAAATTCTCCCTTTATTAATTCCATCTCTGAAAACTCAGCTTGAGCTCCTGGAGTCCAGCTGTTCTCTTCCTTTATGAATCATGATCAGAAGTTCACAGAAGTTCACAGTTGGCCTTTGTAACAGCTCTGGTACTCCTATCTCTTCAGCAGAGGCTGAATACATGGACCTGAATCGCCTACAATTTGATTTAGAGTGAACATCAGCACAAGACAGAGCATCGCTACCTAAAGCCAGCCATCTTTTTCCACCTGCAGCTCCGCTTTCAGTCCTTTTACACAGATAGGTGATTTACTCCTCTATCCAAAAAATCTCACTGTCCTGCASCATCTCAGTGGGAACTTGAAGCAGAGGGACTACAGCTGCTCCAACAGCCACCGCTGCTGTGGAGCCTCAGGAGACTCCTCTAGATGCAGACCCAAGCAGCACTGCTTGTCCTGCTTCATCTGAGCTCTGCATTTCATGTGGCCCAGATACTGGGACCAGACACAAAGACTGGAAAGCTGCTGCCAGGCCAGGAGTCAGATCTTTGTGCAAAGTCGCTGCAAACGATGGGAGAAACTGAGCTGAGYCACCCCAATCCAGCTGTTTGCTTGGCCTCACCAGACTGAGAAACAACCTGTCCAAGCAGCCAGCAAGCAGGTCGATTCCTTTCCACTCAAGGAAGCAGAGTGATCTAATGCTGCATTAAGGGCAAAGGCAGCAGCAGCTGGCATAGCAATGCCATCTCTGCAATTTATGGATCTGCTCCTGCCAAACAGCAGGGGCTGGGACAAGACAGAAGAACCCAGCAGCATCACATTCCAGTGCACTAAATCATGGTCTTAGAAAGCACTTTTTCTAACTGTGTGCTGAAACTCAGTGGGCGGGAGGAAAAGCTATTCTCCCAAGGTCAGCTTGCAAGGTGCTGACTTGGAAACTTCTTCCTGTACTACAGGCACCTGGCCTATTATCTCCAGGGTGACCCACCTTTCCTGCAAGATACAAGCATTTCTAAATGCATGCAGGATCGATCAGCCACAGAGAGGGCAGGAGTGACCAAGGGCCGTAGGCTGAAGGGGAAGAACACATGCAGGAACATGTATTCCCCTAGGCTGCAGTGACAAAGAGACCAGCTGCTGCTTTGCAAAAGGAGCTAAGCTCCTGTCCAGCCTTCCACCTCTTCTCCCTTCCCAGGCCAGCATGGACAAACACAGAACTAGTAGCTGATATCTGCTTGGAGAGATAAGAGAGCAGCCAGGTAGGACACGTGGGGTGTAGCTGGGAAGGCACAAGTGGAAGCACGGGGATGCTACAGGGCTGGCAGCTACCTTCCCGTGATGGGATCACCACTGAGCTGCCCTCACTGCGTGTGCTGCCTGCACCTCCTCCCAGAAGCACAGTCATTCCTGCAGCTGGCTGATCCTTTTCGGCTCCTACTCAGTGATGTTTCCAGCAGAATTTCCCTGCCTGTGGTGCCACCTATTTTGCCTGACAACACCCTTTCTGTTCCTATTAGCAGCTCCTTGCAAAATGCCTGATCCCACGGAGCTGGGAGAGGCAGTGGGAACACCAAGTGTGAATATCTAGGTGAAGGACAGGTCCTGTACGCAGAGGAGGGAAGTGAATTACAAACATGAGCAACGCAGCTGACACAGGCACAGCATCACACAGGATGTTTCTCCTTCCAGAGTCCTGAAGGAGATGGACCAGACCATGATTTGTGAACGAATCTGGAAGGCAGAGTGCAGGGCTGGGGCACTGCAGCCTCATCAAGGGCACACATGGAGGAAGTTCCTCCAGTTCTCTGCTCCTCATGGGTTGAGCAGAAGGGTGCTTCTGCCACAGGCCGAGTGGGAGCTCCATGCTGCAGCTGCGATAGTTGCGTCTGGGATAGGACCAGTCCCTTCTGCAGCACAGGGTACCAAGTCCAGACCTCAGCTGCTCCAGAGTGAAGGCTGCCTTTAAGTAACACAACTCATAAACCTCCCAGCTGCTCCATTTTCCCTCTAGGAAGCAGGAGGGAGGCTTTCCTGGGAAATTGCCAGCTACGAGGGCTGTCCCCACTCTGCATTTGTGCAGTGCAAATTGGGGTCTTCATTCCTGTCTGGGGGCTCCCAGAGTTACTGCAGGGCAAGGGGAACTTATCTAATAGCTACTGACATTTAGAAAGGGTCTGATGCCTTGCACACCTTGCATGCAGGCCAAATTCCAGCCTTTGGGCATCTCTCCCACACGGCATATGCTTTTCTTTGCATGCACCACCATCTAGTGCATTGCACTGGAACTTCATGCTTCCCCCTCCGATTTCATTCCACAGCTGCACACGATCATTGGAGCTGGTGGAATAACTGGTGCTTAACAAGTTTTCCACTCCATGGAGCTGTTTATCCCTCTCAGCTATTGCAGGCAATTTCCCAAACCAGGCATGATTCTCATAGCCATGATGAAGATGGGATCACTTGTGATGGATTCATCTGCTCCATCAGGTAGGTGGCAAAGTGGTCGCAGAAGCGGCTGTCAAAGGAAGTACATTTGTCGGCTTCTGAAGCCACTGCATGCCARGTCGTCCCTGGCTGCATGACCCAGGCTGGCAGCAGTAGCAGTGAGCAAGGGAGAGGGAAGGGCAAAATCGCTGCCTCCAAGCACCCCAAGAGGTGGAAAGCAAAGGAAGGAGGTGGTGGTGAGGCTGTTTCTCAAGATGTCCTCCAAGTCAGACTCGTCCACTTGGAGGAGTCTTCTCCCTCAGTCCTTGTTTCCCTACCTCTTTATTATTAGAAACTGTCTGTATTTTTATGATCCAGCTCATTTTTCTTATTAGTCACTAGCAAAGGATGCAAAACTAGCATGTCTGCGCAGGAGGCCTCTGCCATCCAGATGCCCCTTACTTGTTCTGCTCACAGACCCCTGCTGCAGGAAATGAATGGGGAAGGTACCAATGGAGAGGTTCATTAGAGTCAGCCCTCCTTTAGCTGTCCTGAATAGCAGGTGTCCAAGCTGCTGTGGTGTTAGCTAAGGATCTTCAGATCTGTCTTCAACTGGGTGCATAAATGCACCCTGTTTATGTGTAGCGTTTTGCAGTGCCATTAGTTGAAGAATCTGGCTTCTGCTGTTCTGTACAGTTGTGTTGTCCTCTGGAAAGAGTAGTCAAGCACTGGAACGGGCTGCCCAGGGAAGAAGAGGTGGAGTCTTCCCTGAGCAGAAGAGGGCAGCAACTGCCCTGCTGCTGGCAGTGTTGAAGAAGGATGGAGAAGAGGCACTTAGGGCCATGCTTTAGCAGGTATGGTGTTGAAGGGATGATGGTTGGACATCATTGCAAGAGGGTGCCAAAAAAATTGGTATTGCAATAGTCCGAAAATCGGTACTGCAAGAGGGTGGGGTGAGTGCGCATGTGCAATGCACTCTGCAGCACTCACTGCTGCATTTCCCTGACTGAAAATCCATACCGCAAAGTGGTTAAGGGGGTATTTTGTGGGATTCAAGGCGATAACACAAGGCTTTTAGACGTAGAAAAAGGTAGCTTGACATAAGTGAGGCCTAGCTTAGCATGAGAAGCTGAACTATGGACGACCCAGAGAACAGAAGCGACCTCCAGAAAGAATACCAGCTGGAGAGTTTCACAGAGGAGGAACCAGAATCAGGCGTGCTGCCTAGGAATGCAAGGACAAATGGTCGTGCAGGATGTTTGTTGTCAGTAGAGTCAAAACCACAAATGTGTCTACGCCAAATTAAGTGAATAACTGTGCATTGTATAAAATTATATAATTACTACAATAAAGCTTTGGCGTTAGCAGCATTCCTATTGGATGCGTATGCTTTGTCCGTAGCTTCGCCAGGTGCCACAACAATTGATGACCCCGCCGTGATACGGGACTCGTATCAGAAGCCGACGTGATCTGTATAGTAACTTAAAGGTTGCAGGAGGCAAAGGGCACTGCTCGGAGGGATCAAAGAGTCCCTGGCAGTCAAAGAAAACCATGGATTTTTAGTGYACTGGTGGTCGAAGAAAACCGTGGATTATTAGTGCACTAAGGTGAGCAGCTTGCTATTGGTAATGGGATCTACTGTATCAGTAGGAGCACGAACGGTGCTTACAATAATGGCCCTGGTGGCTAAGGAAGATATCCTCTTGAAACAGGTGACTTAACTTTTGCTATGGGGAAAGCAGAGAGGGGGGTCTTCCCGTCGATTGAGGAGGTTTTTGATGATAAATGTTGGCAAAAGTTGGAACGYGGGCTGTGGGAGTTACAATGTGAAACCGTGATGCCACTCGCCTTAGCCAGATTTGGCGAGTGATGTCCCAGCCGTTAAAAGATACTAGAACAGAATAGAAAGTCATGTAGTTTGCCGAGAAGACGCTGACTGCTGACCTGCCTGAAGAAGAGGATCCCCGCGTTGTTCCATCTCGGGGGCCTTTGACTCTGCCTCTGGACCCTCGTGCTTTTTCCAATAAGCGTAGAAGAGGATGC
>NW_020454327.1:0-5117 GCF_003342845.1 Nothoprocta perdicaria | reverse complement strand
AACAATTGCAATTAGAAAGTATTTTCCACTGCAATTAGAAACTATTTCCCAGATAGATAGGTTTTCTCTCTTTCCCCCTTTGCTATCAATAATCTCAAGGGGAGATTTTTCAACTTAAAAAAAAAATCCCTTTCTTTGGTGAAGACTAAAAACATATACAAAACTTGCTTTACCACAGGTTATCCAGGTGATACGGGTTCCAGAAGCTTTTGGGCTATTGATTATACATGTGACCTGGACTAAAACAAATTTTAAGCATATTTCATTGTTATAACTATAAATTTGTAAGGTTTTATATTATGTCTTTTCAGCTGCTCAAAGATTTTGACCAACATACCTGTACAGGGATTTCATCAAACTAACTTTGAGCGTTTAATACTCACACATGTGATAAGTAGTTTGGACGTGTATTTGTCTATTTTATCAGCTCCTAGTTTTAGTTTTCTGAAATACACTTGAGTTTCAGCACTTCAGAGAGATCTTAATGAAAGATTTTTGGCATTATGGATAAAAATCCTAGGTTTTCTTCAGTTCATTTTCAAGTCTAGAAGACAATTTTTCAAATGTGAAAGTTTAATCTTCATAGTGTTGCTACCAAAGAGTGCTTTCAGTAGGTAAAGAGATAAAAAAATCCCCTGTTGGTTATCACCCACTTGGGAAAAGTAAAGTGTCTACTGATAAAATGCAGTTTCTGCTTCACATGAGTAGAAGGGAATGTGAAAGCAGCAGTTTCAAAGGAAACTATTAGAAAACACTGATATTTCAGACACTTGAAAATAGATGAAGAATTATTTCTGAAGCCAATAAAACTTTAGCCTGACACTTCTGATGTGCAGTTCCGTGTATGTTAAAGACATAATAAGAATGTACATAACAACATAAATAAAGAACTGAAAGTATTCATCAGTTTGTTTGTTAGATTTTTTTTTTTTTTTTTTTTTTAACTCAGAATGCCTACCATTAGATTTGGGAGCTTCTATTGTGATATTTATTGATTTTCCTAGTGCAAGTCTGAGTTGGATACCTGCTTTAACTTTTATTTTGAAAATTTAGATAAGATGAAGTGATATACCATATGAAAAGTGAGTATATATAACATATTGACCTTTGCACTAGGAAATGCTAGTGACACTCCTACAAAGTCTCTTTTATGAAATCAAATGTTTTGAAGAAAGTGTTTCTACATGGAGTGTGACATGGAAAAAAATGTGAAAGCAAATGTATCTAGTAGAAGTCTTAGCCTCATCCTGATTCACTTACTAAGAGAATATAAAAGTTTAAGTACTTAAAAATAAAATCAAGAAATCTGTAAAGTGTTCTATGAGAAATAATTTTTATAATATCCATGCATTAAGATAAGACTGCTAAACACTCTCTCTTGATTTGTGTCAATTTTGACCTAAATAACTAGCCAAAAACTGTGGGGTTTGTCTCCCTCTCCTTTGTTCCTCTCTCCATTTTAATGTAATTTCTACATTAAAAGTAGAAATTGATGCCAGTAGCATTAGAAAACAATGATATTTATAACTATTAGAGAAGGCATGATGCAATTTGGAATAAGTTTCTTGCTTTCTTTCCCAGATGTTACCAAACATGCTGGGGCCTGCTGCTCTTCTTCTTTCAGATTTGTTTTCCTATTTTTCACTCCCCATCTGACCCTTACATCTTGCTCTATGTTTTTCAAACACTCTTGCATGTCAGTTAGGAATGGGACATTTCTTAAATGTCACTGACCTCAACTGGAATCTTTCTATGGATGGAATCAATCTACTGGAAATTTCAGTTAAACTTATTAGTTTCAGCAATGTTTATAGTACATAGCTGACAATATATATCATGTTACGGATAACACAGTTTTAGCTGTTCAGAAAACACAATGTTGAATTTCTTTGATGATGCAGTATTTCAAAGCTTTACAGATTTGCACTATTTTTCAGTATTTTTCTTTTTTTTTCAAGCTTTTCATCTCGGCTTCATCATTACTTTCTCTTTATATTACATGTTGTTATTTTTATTTATTTATTTATTTATTACATGTTGTTATTTTTATTTATTTATTTATTTATTTACTTATATATTTATAAAATATATAACAGAGATGTTTATTCATCTGGGAAATTACTGGCACTTTGAAATTTCAGTTGGTCTTCAGTGGTAAAGGCCATAATGCTCCATGTGGTCTTTTTTTTTGCCATAATTATTTAAGTAAAGTTAGGGAGGCCAGTAAGAAAAAGAAAAAGAAAACTGTGCACATACGTATATATATATATAAATACACTCAGACACACACAAATATACATATACATATATGCATGTATATAATATATGTGTTTGCATTTAAACTAGAAGTCACTGATTTCCTTTTATTAATAACAATGATTGCGTAATATCATTTCCTCACTCAGAATGATAGATTTTTCAGTTAAGTGACAGATAAACCTATGTTTATTGTACTCAGTTGAAAATACACTCTCAAACAAATTTAGCCAGTTTCACTTCAATAATGTAAACATTAATTATCAAGCTCTCAGAAGATCTAAATTGTGTTTTTCTGATGACCTTGTTCTTACTTATAGAAGCAGTGGCCTGGAGGCAGGAATTTGAAGGGGAGGAGGGCTATGAGAAAGAGGCAGACAGAACGGTATAATAACCAAGAAAGTCAAATTCCCCCAAGCTAGGTGAATCCATTAACATTTGTTTCATTTCCATATGTATTCTAAAAAGGTTTAATACAGTCTCCCCAAACAGGGATGTTTGCAATAACTTGACATTAGCTCCTGGCTGGGAATTACTGTGATCTACCTCTACCCTGCTCAAGCTTTCTTTTCCCTTCTCTGTGACTATTCATATTTTTCAGCAGGTGGCTTGTTTTGGATACAGTTCAATCTTTTCTACAAGCATACATAGGGACACTTGCCAGGGTCAGCATCTGGTAGATTTCTAATATCTGTCTTAATTATCTTTTTCTTGAGAAACAATTATTCAAGATACTTCAAGCTTTCTGAGTGATATTTAGAGCACTGTCTTCAGGCTAGCAGAAAAAGCAAGAATATGAGTTTGTTCATAGGTTGACTTAGTCCTGTGGTACTGGGATTTCTGGAAAGGGAAAGGTAAGTGGCCACTTGTTGACTGGTCCAGACACAGGCTACAAAAATGAAAAAGGTGAATTTTATCTGCCTTCCCTGTACTTTGCATGAGAAAATAACATAACTGTGATTTTCTGAAAAGAACAATAAATTTATTCCTCATCCCATTCCAGGGAGAGTATAACTATGAACTTTTCCTTAGCAATTATTAATTTTGATTATATTTGGATTTGATACTCATTTTGATATAAAATATGCAAGTACATACCTTGCTGACTCCATTAGTTCTTTAACAAAAACAATACAGCTTTTGAGGTGGATCCACTTCTGAGGTGCTAACTGATAGAGATTTCTATAGAAAAGCTTTCAACATGCTAGCAGTTACAGCATTACAGTATGTGTTTGTAATTTTTAGCATATATGTCTCATTGCTTAATACAGAATTACCAAATACCAATACAGAATTACCAAATACCAATACAGAAATACCAAAGAATTTGGTTTATTCAGAGGAAGGGCTTACCTTCCTTTCTCTACATAAGTTGGCTACCAGAGACATAAAACATTTATACCCCTTATACCTCTAATAACTCTAATAGTTTATCTGCAAAATAATAATTTAAAAATATATGTTTAACACTTTATGTCATTTAAAAAAAATGAGTAGAAAACATCAATGACCCACAGCCACCCATTCCTCTTTAATATTGGAAAAAAATATTTTGCAGTTTTAATAATTGTATATCTTTTACCTTCTCAGTTGCTGTTCTATCTAGGATCTCAGATAAAAAGCAAAACTACCTGTGGTTGAATAGCATTTTAGCTGCTCCTCCTATCAGTCTAATAGGATGAGTGCTATCCTTCTCTCAATCAGCAGCAAAACTCCTGCAGATGCCAATAGGTCTGAGTCTTCAAATATAGTCACCAAGATCAACCCTGCCTGTGGATTTAGTTTCCTCACACATTTTGTTAAATATTGGAAGATGTATTTTTACCTTCATTTTTTCTTTCGTTTTCTAGACCAGTCTATTAATGAACAAAGCACTAACACTTAATGGTTTTTCAGCATTTGGAAAACTTTTCATGGGCAATATTACAAAATGCTGCTTTCAATAATATTTAAGGCTCCATGAAGAGAATTAAAGTACTACATAAAAGTTATTTCTGAACTGAACATGTGCAGCATGTCCCTTTTGTTGCTTCTGATCTACTTCTCTAACCTAAAAGATTGTTTCAATGAGGGATGAGAGACTAATTCTTTCTCTGTGCCTCAGACATTCATGAGTTCCTTTGAGTATTTTCCAGTGAAAGAGCTAAATTACTGTAGTGTCCTCTGTATTGTAGAAATTTGCTATTGTGCCTACCTACAGGGAGGCAACAATCAATTTAGCCCACTAAAATGGGTGAGAAGAACTAGCAGCTGCTCAGTGTGCAACCGGTGAACTCATGCAAAAAGGGGGAGGTTTCTGGTGTAGTTCGATTGCGGGGTGGAAATTTGGTAAGAGATGAATCCCCTTGCATTACAGACAATCTTCAAAGGTTAGAGGGACTGGGGGCAGCTGGACTCATCTCTTAAAAACGATACCAAATACTGTGGTAACTATAGGCCCAACTCTGGCAGTACCAGGTTCACAAACAGCCTGTTGTCTGTTGGTCTGATTCCCCCAAAACAAGTAGTCAAGTTCACAGATAGCATAATTTATTCTAATACAACATTTAGGGAATAGGTTCTGGATATCAGAATAGGAAATTCTCTACTACAGCGTGGGGTTCTTAGTGCCTAGTGTACAAATGCACGATCATCACTCACCCCAGAACATGGGAGAGGGCTCTCAACTTTGAGGAGTTTCCTCAGACTGTGCCCTGACTGGAGAAGGGGAAAGGGATTCAGCCTGTCGACTGATCCAGAAGTTACAATGGAGTCCTCCCTCTCTCCTCTTCCTTCATTCCTCCTTCCTTCATTCCTCCTTCCTTCCTTCTTTCCTTCTTCCTCCCTTTCCTCCTTTTCTACTTACTACTCCCCTTAGTTCA
>NW_020454326.1:2995-5017 GCF_003342845.1 Nothoprocta perdicaria | reverse complement strand
CCAGGCGACCTCCAGGTCCTCCATGGAGCCTGGGGGACCTCCAGGTCCTCCATGGAGCCAGAGGGACCTCTGGGTCCTGTACGGAGCTCCACCAGCCAGAGGAACCCTTATGTCCTCCATGGAGCCAGAGGAACCTCCAGGTCCTCCATGGAGCCAGAGGAACCTCTGGGTCTTCCATGGAGCTCGGGGGACCTCCAGGTCCTCCATGGAGCCAGAGGAACCTCTGGGTCCTCCATGGAGCTACACTAGCCAGAGGAAACCTTAGGTCCTCCATGGAGTCAGAGAGACCTCTGGGTCCTCCATGGAGCTTCACAAACTAAGGGACCTCTGAGACCTCCATGGACCCTGGGGGACCTCTGGGTCCTCCATGGAGCTCGGGGAACCTCTAGGTCCTCCATGGAGCCCAGGAGACCTCCAGGTCCTCCATGGAACAAGGGGAACTTATGGGTCCTCCATGGAGCCCGGGGGACCTCCAGGTCCTCCATGGAGTCTGGGGGACCTCTGGGCCCTTCATGGAGCCCGGAGGACTTCCAGGTCCTCCATGGAACAAGGGGGAACCTCTGGGTCCTCCATGGAACCAGAGGGACCCTCAAGGTCCTCCATGGAACAAGGTGAACCTCCAGGTCCTCCATGGAGCCCAGGGGACCTCCAGGTCCTCCATGGAACCAGAGGGACCTCCGGGTCCTCCACAGAGCTCCCCCACCAAGGAGGTCTCTGGTTTCCTCCACAGCGACTGACGCAGGAGACGCGAGGAGCCCGCACGGCCACAGCCACCTCCCCGGCCACGCAGAGGAACCTTCCCTTAGTTGCCCCGTCCCCACCCCAGGGTGTCACGTTGGGTGCCCCCCACCCACCGTGGGGCCCCTGGGAGCAGCGTCGCTGCCACCAGGGACCTCCCCCACGGCCGCGTCTTGGTGGGCGCCCACGGAGCAGAACGTCCCGGGGTCTCCTCAGCTTCGCGTGGTCACTTGGACCCTCCACGAGAAGCCCCAAGAGAGGCTAAAATGGGGGCATCGGGGCCCTCTTGACCTCCATGGCCAAGGAGATGGTGACATCTGCGGGTGGTTCCTCACAACTCGGTGGTCTTCAAGAGCCCCAGGGTGGGGGGGGCCCAGGCGGCTTGGAGAGGGACCTCCATGGCCACCTCCACGTCGGAGCCACGGCCAGTGAYGGGTCCCCGTGAGGTGGTGGAGATGGGGAGATGTTCGGGGAGAAGCCCATGGAGCAGCAGCTCTGGAGAGGCCCCCAAGTCTTCTCSTGGCGAGGAGCAACCCTGGAGCTCCTCCCGTCCACGCGTCTCCAGGGGCCGAGGGCTCCATGGGGACCACCGGAGAGGTCCGCGATTGGCCRGCCACCACGATGGACCCCCTTCCAGCGCCATGTTCTCCTGGTGGTCCCCATGGGGTGGCTGGAGAMGCCGGGTCCCCCATGGTCCCTCTCGTCCTTGCAGCCGCGTCGCGGACCGCGGGCGCAGCGAGGCCGAAGCCCCCGTCTACCCGCAGCAGTAGGTGCCACCAGCCCCCCCCAAGAGCCCAGAGCACCCCAAAAAGGGCCCAGAGGTGCCACCCGCCACGGGGGCCACCAGGGCTGGAGATGGAGGCGGCAGCCTCAGCTGAGCTGGATCCCCCCGCGGCTGCGACGGCTTTGGAGGACCCACGTGGGCTCCAACCACGACGTCTCCGGAGGTGCCACCTGGACCTCATGGTTCCACCAGCCCCAAAGCCACCCAGATGCATCACGAGGCTCCATGGGGTCTCCATCCATGACGTCTCCTGAGGTCCCACCTGGACCTCATGGTTCCACCAGCCTGAAGCCAGATTTGAGGACCCACCAGGACTCCAACCTTGATCTTCCTTGAGGTCCCACCTGGACCTCGGGCTCCACCAGCCCCAAAGCCACCAAGATGCATCACGAGGTTCCATCTCCATCCACGACGTCTCCTGAGGTCCCACCTGGACCTCATGGTTCCACCAACCTGAAGCCAGATTTGAGGACCCACCAGGACTCCAACCTTGATGTCCC
>NW_020454326.1:0-1451 GCF_003342845.1 Nothoprocta perdicaria | reverse complement strand
GGGTGCAAATGTGGGGTGCAAATGCAAACCTGGGTGCAATAACCCGGGTGCAAATGCAAACTGGGTTGCAATAATGGCACGCAAATGCAAACCCGGGTGCAAATGCAAACCCGGGTGCAAACCCGGGTGCAAATGCAACAACTGGGTGCAAATGCAAACCCGGGTGCAAATGTGGGGTGCAAACCTGGGTGCAAATGCAAACTGGGTTGCAATAACCGGGCGCAAACACAAACCGGGGTTGCAATAACGTGATGCACATGCAAACCCGGGTGCAAATGCAATAACTGGGTGCAAATGCAAACCCGGGTGCAAACCCGGGTGCAAACCTGGGTGCAAATGCAAACTGGGTTGCAATAACCAGGTGCAAACGCAAACCGGGGTTGCAATAACGTGATGCAAATGCAAACCCGGGTGCAAACCCAGGTGCAAACCCGGGTGCAAATGCAACAACTGGGTGCAAATGCAAACCCGGGTGCAAATGCAAACCCAGGTGCAAATGCAAACCCCGGTGCAAATGTGGGGTGCAAATGCAAACCTGGTTGCAATAACCCAGGTGCAAGTGCAATAACCGGGTGCAAATGCAAACCTGGGTGCAAATGCCAGGTGCAAATGCAAACCTGGGTGCAAACCCAGGTGCAAACCTGGGTGCAAACCCGGGTGCAAATGCAAATCCAGGTGCAAATGCAATCTTGGGTTGCAATAACCGGGTGCAAATGCAAACCTCTGTGCAAATGCAAACCCGGGTGCAAATGCGGGGTGCAAATGCAAACCCGGGTTGCAATAAAGGGGTGCAACTGCTAACTTGGGTTGCAATCATGGGTGCAAATGCAAACCCGGGTGCAAATCCAAACACAGTTTGCAATCATAGGTGCAAATGCAAACCTGGTTGCAATAACCGGGTGCAAAAGCAAAGCCGGGTGCAATAACGGGGCGCAAATGCAAACTCGGGTTGCAATCATGGGTGCAAAGGCAGGGTGCAAATGCATGCATGCACAGGGGTCTGCAGATGCACACACATGTGCATGCACACGCGCACGGAGTAGTGCATGCGTGCACCTTTGCACAGGTAGTTGCATGCATGCATGCGTGCAGAAATGCATGCTCACTTGCTTGCATGTTTTGGGCACGCTTGTGCATGCTTGTGCACTTGCATGCACGCGGGGTTGCACACTTGCTTGCAACTTTGCACGCTTGCAGTCGTGCACGCAGGGCTGCAGCGTTGCAAGGTGGCTGCGGATCTCCAAATTTTGCACAATTGCGAGTCTGCAGCTTTGCAAAAGCGCCTGCAAATTGCAAAAAATTGGCCGTGCAAATTTGCAGTTTTGCAAAAGTGCCTGCAAACCTGCAAATTTGCAAATTAAGTGCCTGCAAATGTGCGAATTTGCAAAAGTGCCTGCAAATTTGCAAATTTGCAAAACGCCCCTTGCAATTTTGCCAAAAATCGCCCGCAA
>NW_020454325.1:0-4966 GCF_003342845.1 Nothoprocta perdicaria | reverse complement strand
GGGGGTGTCGGGGAGCCATTTTGGGTCACTTTTGGGGCTTTTGGCAGCCATTTTGGGGCATCGGGCGCCATTTTGGGTCCATTTCTGCGTCTTCGGGGTCGTTAGGAGCCATTTTGTTTGGGGAGGACCCTTGGGGGCCATTTCGGGGTGACTTGCAGCCATTTTGGGTCATCGGCGGCCATTTTGGGGTGGTCTGGGAGCCATTTTGGTCATTGACCGCCATTTTGGGACTTTGGGGGAGCCATTTTAGGACATCGGGGGCCATTTTGGGGCTTTTGGGAACCATTTTGGGTCATTGAGGGCCATTTTAGGACATTGGGGGCCATTTTGGGGTGCGCAGGAGCTAATTTGGGGTGTTTTGGAGCCATTTTGGGACATTGAGGGACATTCTGGAGTATTTGGGAGCCATTTTGTTCCTGTTGAAGCCATTTGGGGCTGTTTGGGAGCCATTTTGGGTCATCGGGGACCATTTTAGGTCATCAGAAGCTGTTTTGGTGTGTTATTGAGCCATTTTGGGGTCCTTGGGAGCCATTTGGGGTATTTAGGAGCCTTTTTGGGTCCTCAGGGGCCATTTTGGGGTGTTAGGGAGCCGTTTTGGAGCATGTAGGAGCCATGTGGGGTGTTTGGGGGGCATTTTAGGTGCTTGGGGGCCATTTTGGGGTGTCTGGGAGCCATTTTGGGACCTCGGGGGCCATTTTGCGTGTTAGGGAGCCATTTTGGGGCGTTTGGGAGCCATTTTGGGTCTTCAGGGGCCATTTTAGGGCATTTGGAAGCCATTTTGGGGCATTTAGGAGCCATTTTGGGGCGTTTGAGAGCCATTCTGGGGTGTTAGGGAACCGTTTTGGGGCGTTTGGGGGCCATTTGGGACGTGTGGGAGCCATTTTGCCTCCTTGAGGTCCATTTTAGGTCATCGGGGGCCATTTTGGGGTGTTCGGGAGCCATTTTGGGGTCCTCGGGGGCCATTT
This sequence comes from Nothoprocta perdicaria, assembly GCF_003342845.1. Taxonomy (NCBI): domain Eukaryota; kingdom Metazoa; phylum Chordata; class Aves; order Tinamiformes; family Tinamidae; genus Nothoprocta; species Nothoprocta perdicaria. Next base: position 4,001 of record NW_020454325.1, on the reverse strand, counting down.
TGGGGTCCTCGGGGGCCATTTTGGGTCATCCGGGGCCATTTTGGGGTCCTCGGGGGCCATTTTGGGGCGTTAGGGAGCCCCTTGGGGGCCGCTCCGACTGACACCCCCCGCCCCAAGCTGCGCGACTGTGAGCTGAGCCCCGGCGTGAACCGCGACCTGACGCGGCGCGTGCGCAACGTCAACGGGCTGACGCNCCGCCACCGGCGACAACGGAGACGCCGCCAACGCCGGCGCCCCGGTCAGTGCGCGGCGCGGTCGTCCTCGCGTGGCTGGGGGCTCCCTTTGGCGGGTTGGCGGCTTCCTTTGGGCTTCGTTGACCGGTTTTGGGCTTCATTGACCGTTTTTGGGCTTCGTTGACCGTTTTTGGGCTTCGTTGACTGGTTTTGGGCTTCATTGACCGTTTTTGGGCTTCGTTGACCGGTTTTGGGCTTCGTTGACAGGTTTTGGGCTTCATTGACTGTTTTTGGGCTTCGTTGACTGGTTTTGGGCTTCGTTGACTGGTTTTGGGCTTCATTGACCGTTTTTGGGCTTCGTTGACTGGTTTTGGGCTTCGTTGACCGTATTTGGGCTTTGTTGACCCCATCATGGGCTTCGTTGGTTGGTTGGAGGCTTCATTTGGTCACATGGGGCTTCCTTTGGGCTTCGTTGACCGTTTTTGGGCTTCGTTGATTGTTTTTGGTCTTTGTTGATCCTCTTTGGTCTTTGTTGACCATTTTTGGTCTTCGTTGACCCCATTTCGGGCTTCATTGGTTGGTTGGGGTCTTCCTTTGGTCTTTGTTTACTGTTTTTGGTCTTTATTGACCATTTTTGGGCTTTGTCGACCATTTTAGGGCTTCATTGACCCCATCTTGGCCTTGGTTGGCTGGCTGGGGACTTCATTGGCCACTTTTGGTCTTTGCTGACCATTTTTGGGCTTCGTTGACCCCATCTTGGGCTTTGGTGGTTGTTTGGGGAATTTTTTGACCGCTTTGGGTCTTCATTGGCTATTTTTGCTCTTCATTGGCTGGTCTGGGTCTTCGTGGACTCCATCATGGTCTTCATTGGCTGATTTTGGTCTTCGTTGACCTTGTTTTTGTCGTTGTTGATCATATTTGCTGTTCGTTGGCTATTTTTCGTCTTCGTCGATTTTCTCTTGGTCTTCATTGGTCATTTTTGGTCTTCATTGACTTCATCTAGGCCTTCGTTGACCTCATTTTGGTCTTCGATGACCATTTTTGGTCTTCGTTGACCTCCCTTTGGTCTTTTTTGACCATTTTTGGTCTTCATTGACCTCATCTAGGTCTTCATTGGCCTCATCTGGGTTTTCATTGATTATCTTTGGTCTTCATTGACCTCATCTTGCTCTTCTTTGACCATCGCTGGTCTTTGTTGACCTCATTTTGCTCTGTGTTGACCATTTTTGGTCTTCATTGACTTTCTCTTGGTCTTTGTTGACCGTTTCTGGTCTTCGTTGGTCTCCTCTTGGTCTTCATTGACTGTATTTGCTGTTTATTGACCATTTTGACTCTCCCTTGACCATTTTGGCTCCTCATTGGCCGTTTTTGTTCTTCATTGGCTGTTTTGGCTCCTCCTTGGCCTTTTTGGCTCTTCGTTGGCCGTTTTTGCTCTTCCTTGGCCATTTTTGCTTTTCATTGACCATTTTGGTTCTTCATTGACAATTTTTGCTCGTTGTTGGCCATTTTGGCCCCTCGTTGGCCATTTTGGCTCCTCGTTGGCCGTTTTTGCTCTTCCTTGAGCGTTTTGCCTCCTCGTTGACCATTTTGGCTCCTCCTTGGCCATTTTGGCCCCTCGTTGGCCGTTTTCGGCCGTCGCCGGCCGCTCCCCGCCGACGCGCCGCTGTCCCCCCGTTGTCCGCGGCAGGCGGTGCCGGCGCAGAACCCGGTGCTCACCCACATCACCGACTACCTCATCGAGGAGGTCAGCGCCGAGGAGGAGGAGCTGCTGGGGCGCAGCGGCGACGCGGCCGAGGAGGCGCCGCGCGACGGCCACCCCGCCGAGGTCACCGTGGAGCGCGACGAGAAGCTGCTCAAGGTGGGACATGGGGACATTGGGAGGCATGGGGCCACATGGGGACACGGGGGGGACGTGGCGGGGACATGGGGAGGGTCACCACGATGGGGCGTCGCGGTGGAGCACGGTGAGAAGCTGTTGGCGTCCCCGGTGTCCCCATGACATCCCTGGTGTCCCTGATGTCCCTACAATGTCCCCAATGTCTCCACGACGTCCCCGGTGTCCCCATGACATCTCCAGTGTCCCCATGCTGCCCCTGGTGTCCCCGTGACATCCCCGGTGTCCCCGAGATGTCCCTGATGTCCCCATGACATCTGTGGTGTCTCCAATGTCCCCGTGATGTCCCCAGCATCCCCACAATGTCCCCCATGTCCCCATGACATCTCCGGTGTCCCCGGTGTCCCAACGACGTCCTCGGTGTCCCCGCGACGTCCCTGGTGTCCCTGATGTCCCCACGACGTCCCTGGTGTCCCCATGATGTCCCTGGTGTCCCCGGTGTCCCCACGAGGTCCCTGGTGTCCCCACAACATCCCTGGTGTCCCCATGATGTCCTCAATGTCCCCACAACGTCCCTGATGTCCCCATGACATCTCCGGTGTCCCTGATGTCCCCACGACGTCCCTGATGTCCCCATGATGTCCTCAATGTCCCCACAATGTCCCTGGTGTCCCCATGACGTCCCCGGTGTCCCCACGACGTCCCTGGTGTCCCCATGATGTCCCTGGTGTCCCCGGTGTCCCCACGAGGTCCCTGGTGTCCCCACGAGGTCCCTGGTGTCCCCATGATGTCCTCAATGTCCCCACAACGTCCCTGATGTCCCCATGACATCTCCGGTGTCCTCAATGTCCCCACGACATCCCTGATGTCCCCACGATGTCCCTGATGTCCTTGGTGTCCCCATGACGTCCTCAATGTTCCTGCAACGTCCGTGATGTCCCCATGACATCCCTGGTGTCCCCACAACATCCCTGGTGTCCCCATGACGTCCCCGGTGTCCCCACGAGGTCCCCGGTGTCCCCACGACGTCCCTGATGTCCCCATGACATCTCCGGTGTCCTCAATGTCCCCACGACGTCCCTGGTGTCCCCACGAGGTCCCTGGTGTCCCTGGTGTCCCCACAACGTCCCTGATGTCCCCATGACGTCCCTGGTGTCCCCATGATGTCCCCGGTGTCCCCGCGAGGTCCCCGGTGTCCCCACGACATCCCTGGTGTCCCCGGTGTCCCCGCGAGGTCCCCGGTGTCCCCGCGACGTCCCCGCTGTCCCCAGGTGCTGGACAAGCTGCTGCTCTACCTGCGCATCGTCCACTCGGTCGACTACTATAACACGTCCGAGTACGTCAACGAGGACGAGATGCCCAACCGCTGCGGGATCGTCCACGTGCGCGGCCCGCTGCCGCCCAACCGCGTCTCGCACGGCGAGGGTACGCCCCCCCGGACGCCGGGGCCCCTTCCCGGACGCCGGGGCCCCCTCCCAGACACCCAGACCCTTCCCGGACACGTGGGCCCCTCTCGGACGCCGGGGCCCCTTTCTAGGCGCCTGGGGCCCCTCCTAGACGTGGGGTCTCTTTGGAGGGGCGCTGGGCTGTGCGGGTGATGCTCCGGGTGACACCGCGGGTGACACTCCGGGTGACACCGCGACTGTCCCCGCGGTCACCAAGCCTTTGAGCGGCGGTTGTGTCCGTTACTGGGGGCGCAGGAGCTGCTTGGGGTGGGGCTGTGTGGGTGTCACTCCGGGTGTCACTCCGGGTGACAGTCCGGGTGTTGCTCCGGGTGACGCTCCGCCTGTCGCGCAGTGGCCAAGTGGCAGAAGACGTTCGAGGAGCGGCTGTCGCCGTTGCTGAGCACACGGGAGCCCCTGGGGGTGTGCGGGTGTCGCTCCGGGTGTCACTCCGGGTGTTGCTCCGGGTGACGCTCCGCCTGTCGCGCAGTGGCCGAGTGGCAGAAGACGTTCGAGGAGCGGCTGTCGCCGCTGCTGAGCGCGCGGGAGCCC
>NW_020454324.1:4004-5299 GCF_003342845.1 Nothoprocta perdicaria | reverse complement strand
AGCTCCCCCCTAGGAACAACTGCAGGGGGCTGTTCACTCTGGAGCCTACAGATTATGAGGGAAAGTTCATGCCAGAGGCCCCTCCAAAGCCTCCCTTGGGCTGTTCACCCTGGAACCTATTGATTACATTGATTACATTTATGGGGAGCAAGTTGATGCTGGGGCCCCTCGGGGCTGCCTCCGAACTCGGCTTTGGATTGTTCACCCTGGAACCTACTGATTGCAGTGGGGGGGGGGAACTCATGTCTCTAGGGGCCTCCCGTAACCCTGCTCCTCACTGCTGTTCACTCTGGARCCTACTGAGTTCAGYGGGAGCTGATTTCTGCTAGGGACTCGTTCCTCAGGGCTCTTCACCCTGGAACTTACTGATTACCCCCTTCCCCCCCAGGGCTCTGCCCCACAGTCTAATGGGGGGCAGGCCGGCATCCCATTGAACTGGATTAAACTGGTTGCATCCCCCCCTCCCGCCCTGCTCCAGGGGGGATTCTCCAGTGGCTGATAGCAGGGTTCCAGTCCCGAGCCCACGGGGGTCCCAAGCCCCCTGGGCTCTGAGTCCCAGGCCCCCTCGGGTTTCGGTAGCAATAACTCCTCCCCCCACAGAGGGGCCATGTCCCCGTGTCCCCCCCCCCCTTGGCAATGTCGTGAGTGGCTTGATGTCCCCATTGCCCCCCGCCCCCCCACTGCCGCATGGTCCCCCTGCCCGGACCCGCTTCTGTCACCAATAAACTGCGTTTCTACGTGTGTCACCTCCCGTGGGGACACTGGGGGGGGGAGGACATTGGGGGGGACCCTATGGGCGTGGGGAGCAGGCGGCGGGGGGGACATCGGGTCTGCGGAATGGAAATTAGGGGGAGGGCAAGACCCTGGTGGGGGGCACAGAACATGGGGGGGGATATGGGGACCCTGTGACAAATTGGGGGGTCGGCGGGGGAAGGGGGGGACACCCCGAGCGCCGCCGCCGCCTCCCGCGCCGTCACCGAGAGGGCGGGGGAGCGCGTTTGGCCACGCCCCTCGGCAGGCCACGCCCCCGCCCGCCGCCGGGCCACGCCCCTTCGGGGCACCCGCGAGGGGAGGCGGGGACGTCACCGAGAGGGCGGGGGAGTGCGTTTGGCCACGCCCCTGGCCAGGCCACGCCCGCCGTCCGCGCGTCATCTCCAGGCCACGCCCTCGCCCGCCGCTAGGCCACGCCCCTCCGGGACACCCGCCGGGGGGGGAGGAGGGGCGGGGGGCGGGGCGGCCTCCCGGACGCCTGGGCCCCAGGGCGGAGCCCGCAGTCGCTGCCGGGGAGCGGGAAG
>NW_020454324.1:0-1408 GCF_003342845.1 Nothoprocta perdicaria | reverse complement strand
CCCTCAGATCCCTCTGCTTCTTTCCATCACGAATTCCCCCCCCCCCAATATTCCCAGCGAATCCCTCTGGATCTCCCTGGCACCCTAGGGTGGGGGTCAGGGTGGGGGGGTCATTCCTGCTCCTTCCCCCCCCCGCAGGACATGGAGGTGTCTCCCACCGAGCTCATGAACATCCTCAACAAGGTGGTCACCCGCCGTAAGTGTCCCCAAGGGGTCCCCAAGGTGGGGGGGGCCTCGGTGGCAGCGGGGGGAGCTGCCCCCCCCTCCCCAAATTGCCATTAACATCCCCGGGGGGCGGGTGCACAACCTTATAGTAGCCACTAGAGAATCCCCACAAAGCTATAGGGGCAATTGGAGGGTGTAGGGGGGGACAAAGGACATTTGCTAATGCCCCCCGTTTAGTTTAATGCCCCCCCTCCAGTTTCGCCCCCACCAGGGTCTTTCTTTTGGGGGAGGTGGGGAATGCCCAACCCTCTATTAGCCACTGGAGAATCCCCCCGGATTCCGCTTGTTATGGGGGACAAGAGGCACCAAAACCTCCCTTGCTCGGGGGGCAGCTCATTTAGGGACCCCCCCCCCGAAAAAAATTACCTCCCCCCCCAAAAAATCTAACAAATTTGAAAAAAAATCTATCAAAATTCTAAATTCCAACAAATTGCCCCAAACGTCCCGCCGGGCGGCGGCAGATCCCGACCTAAAAACCGACGGATTCGGCATCGACACGTGTCGCAGCATGGTGGCCGTCATGGACGTATCCTTTAATTTTTTTGGGGGGGCACACATTTTTGGGGTGAAAAGGGCCGTTTTGGGGCCTCCGCGTGGTTTGGGCTCCCGCTTTCCCAATTTGGCCGTTTTCAGCCCCAAAATGGACCTTTACCCGGCGCCGGCAGAGCGACACGACGGGAAAACTGGGATTCGAGGAATTCAAGTATTTGTGGAATAACATCAAGAAGTGGCAGGTGAGGGGGGGCACCCCAAAATGTAGGGGGCACCCCAAAATTTAGGGACCCCCCAAAAAAACATGGGGGGGCGGGAAAACAAAATTCCTTAGGGAAAAGGGGAGGAAATGGGGGGGGGGGCTGGATTTTGGGGGAGAAATCGGCACTTTTGGGACTCTTTGGCTTGGAGGGGGCAAGATGGGGTTCCCCCCCCCAAGACCCAAATTCCTGGAGAGGAACCTTGGGATGAATCCCATGGGATGAATGGGAACTGGGAGGAAGGGGAGGAATGGGAATGGGTGGGGGGCACCCCAGGGTGCTGGGGGTACCGGGGGGGGTCCCCCCCTCGGGCCCCCTCCCCAAATTCCCCCCCCCCCCGCTCCAGTGCATCTATAAGCAGTTCGATTCCGACCGCTCCGGAACCATCGGAGCCCAGGAGCTTCCCGGAGCCTTCCAGGCTGCAGGTGGGG
>NW_020454323.1:3859-5496 GCF_003342845.1 Nothoprocta perdicaria | reverse complement strand
AGCTGACCACCACAGGGTGCTGAGGGGAGCCATGACACGGCAGAAGCTCTCAGTCTGGAGGAGTCCTGGATGTGAGCCCAGAGCAAGGGAGCTATCAGACAAGTTGTCACACTTCATTTGGAAGGAGACTATTCCCATGTGTTGATYGGACAGTCATCAACCACTTGGCCAGGTGGATGAGGAGAGCATTAAACTGGGAGTTACGCATGGGAGAAGAAGACTCCACCAAGAGAAGAGACTCCAGCAAGAAGAAGAGATGGCCTGGGATGGCAGGGAAAGGTGCAGGCGATGTGGAAAAAAGGAAAACCCTGAGAGAGCCGTGAGGTGCCGGGAGCTCTGCCTAGGGATGGACAGAGACCAGTGGGTAGTGACTCTCTGTCCCTTAGGTGAGGATGAAAGGGCAGAGCAAGAGGGTGGCCTTGTGTAGATCTCTGCTATGGAGGCCTGAAGAAGCCTCTGCAAGATCTGGCAGCGCAGAGCTGGAGGGAGGAAACTTCATTCCTGCTCCCCTGCCAGCAGTTCTCAAGCGGGCTCAGAAACTGGGACGAGAGCTTAGAGGTTAAGTTGTGGGGTTGGGTGTCCCCATCGAGATGGASAGGACATTGTGATGGAGTCCACATGGTCACCACCAAGGCATCAGCATGGGGGTCCCCATGGCGACCACTGGGGCTTTGTGATGGCAGTGGCATCATGCCCACAAGGCCATTGTGAGGGGCTTGTCCCCATGGTGATAATGCCGCTGTTGGGAGCACAGACCCCAGAGTCCCCACTCTGAGCAGAGCAGCTCCATCAGGAGGGAGCGGCTCCCCTTGGTGCCAGTGTCAGGTCCCCACAAGAGGATCCTGAACATGGACAAGGAGCGGCAGGTGACACCTGCTYCCAGCCCTCAGATGGGCTGTTAGGCTGGCACGAGAGCAGGAGCAAGGTGAGCAGTRGGGCTGAAGAGAGAGGTGGGCAGCAGACATGGCAACAACATGGAGAGCAAAGTGAGGAAGGGTAAGGAAGGGAGCTGGGCTAAGATAGTCCGGCAGAAGCTCTTTTGGAGCAGGCTTATTTATTGCTGGCTCTGGGCTTTATCTCAGACAAAACACACCAACCCGGGTGCTCCCACGACACCCGGACCCTAGGAGCTCTGTGCTGAGTATGGGCAGGGCCTGAAACAGCCTCAACATCAACCGTTCTTTGACTCTGTGACCTCGCAGGCATTGGAGGGCCACAAGCCTTGACCCTGGGGACATCTGCCTGTGATGCTCCCCATGACGCTGTGAGCTCAGCTCCTGTATGTGCTTGATGCCCGTGTCATCCAGGGGCTCTGGAGCCATGGAAATGGCAGTGCCATTGACATAGCAGAAACATCTGTCTCATGCTCTGCCGAGCCATCCCCTCCCTTCACTACACTCCTTCTCCTTCCCATCTTGGATACTGGCAGCCCAGTTCTGCACTCTGCCACCTCTGCCTTTCCCTCTTCCATCTTTCAGGATCCTGTCCCTTTTGCCGACTCCTCCATTCTGCTTAGAGATGGCCTCCTGTTCCTCTCTGTTCGCTCAGAGCCCCAGGTGCTGGTCAGCACTGCAGGTAGTTTAAAGCTTGCTCTGGCTTTTCAGGAAAGCTTTCCCTTGTGGCCAGGGAACCTCATT
>NW_020454323.1:0-1444 GCF_003342845.1 Nothoprocta perdicaria | reverse complement strand
AAGTTCTTCCCCACACGGAGATGGAACTTCTTGTGTTTCAATGTGTACCCGTTACCGCTTGTCCTGCCACTGGCCACCACCAAGAGGAGTTTGGCCCCATCCCCCTTCCAATCTCCTTTCAGGTACTTAGTCATATCGATCAGATCCCTTCTTAGTCTTCTCCAGGTTAAACAAAAGATGGAGCACTAAGCATCATGAATATGTGCTGCTGTGAGTATGATCTTCTCTAGCGAAAGTGGGCAAGGAATAGAGACTTGTCACAACTTACCAGTGGASCAGAGAGTTCAGTGAGACCTTTYRGGCTGCTAAATGAGCCCAGTGCACATGGTGWAACAAGARCAGCGCCATTAGCAATCTGTGCTTGCCCAGCTCCTTGTGCTCTAGTAATTCTGCCTCCTGTCTGMTGGGYCAGTACAGAGTTAATGTAGAYAATASTTAAYTGCAGTCTGAAGATGTGGCAAAGATGTGATAAGTGAAATGATGGACACTACCAGCAGCAAGTTCACAGGATTATGGAAGAGTTAAGGTTGGAAGGGACCTCTAGAGACCATTTGGTCCAACCTCTCTGCTCAAGGAAGGAGACCTGCTCGAGCATGTGGCACAGGGTTATATCCATTGAGTTTTGAAGATTTCCAGAAGACTCCACAACSTYTCTGGGCACCCTATTTGAATGTTCTGTCACCCTCASAGTAAAGAAGTATTTATCCATATTGATCAGATCYCATCTGAATCTTCTCTTCTCCAGGCCCTGCTCCCTTCGTCTTTCCTCATACAATAGATGCTCCAGTCCCTTAATCATCTTTGTTGCTTTGTTGCTGTATGCCAGATCCTTCCTGGAAGTTCCACATCCTCCTTGCACTAGAGAGCCCAGAACTTCACCCAATACTCCTGATGCAGCCTCACCAGAGCTGAAYAGAGCATCAAGATCCCCTCCATCAACCTGCTGGCCACCCTCCTCCTAATGCAGCCCAGGATCCCAGTGGCCTTCTTGGCCACTAGGGTACATTGATGGCTAGTCAAGGTCAGGACTCCCAGATCCCTCTCCACAGAGCTTCTTTCCAGCAGGTCAACCACTGGTACAGTAAGTATAGATCAGTTCAGGAAGTACTGAAAGGAGGTTGCCACTAAGGGAGCAAACTCTGCAGTGCCTGAGACCTGGAACAAGCAGGGTTGTCCATGCAGGAATGACACATAAGCATTTTCTGTGTGAGGGGCCGCTGTGGTACCACTGGGCCTGTGAAATATTTCTTGAACCAATCTGCAGGAAGGGCAAGATACTCAATGAAKATGTCCCTTGCCCTGGATAGCCTGTGATCCGGACATCGCAAGACCATCCTTATCCTTCCTGTTAATATCCTTGTGTTAGGAAAGCAGTCAATGAGGAAGAGGAGAGCTAGAAGGGTTTCTGAGTGCAGAGAGCACAACAGAGCCCTTGGTGTGATGT
>NW_020454322.1:0-4708 GCF_003342845.1 Nothoprocta perdicaria | reverse complement strand
TGGGGGCGGGGGGGGTCATGGGGGTCACCCCTCTGTCACCGCCCCCCCCCCCCACAATGGGGGCTGCCGTAATGCCCCGAGAAACGCGCAGGGAGATGCCTGCTGCCTGGAGCGGTAGGTGCTACCGTAATGCCCCGCGGGACGCGCAGCACTGCCGTATTGCCCCGAGAAACGCGCAGCAGGACCCTAGGGCCCCGGGAAGCGACCGCTGCTACCGTAATGCCCCTGAGAAATGCGCAGCACTACCGTAATGCCCCGCCAGAATGCGCAGCRTGACTGTAGTGCTCTCACACAAGGGGCTGCCCTACCGTAACTCTCCCACAGAACGCGCAGCCCTACCGTAATGCTCCCGTGCAGCGCAGGATGCTACCGTAATGCTCCCACACAATGCACAGTGTTACCGTAATTCTCCCCTGCAGCCCACTATTACCGTAATGCTCCCACCCAGGGCACAGCCCTACCGTAACCCTCCCAGCCAACGCGCAGCCCTACCGTAACCCTCCCACACAATGCGCAGCACTACCGTAACCCTCCCAGCACATGCGCAGCGCTACCGTAATGCTCCCACAAAACACGCAGCGCTACCGTAACCCTCCCACACAATGGGCAGCGCTACCGTAATGCTCCCACCCAACGCGCAGCTCTACCGTAATGCTCCCACACAACGCACAGTATTACCGTAATGCTCCCCCGCAGCTCCCTGTGTTACCGTAACCCTCCCACCCACCGCGCAGCGCCTTTTTCCCCACAGGGGCCCCCCAGCACCGGCGCCCCCATGGCGGCCAGAGCCCCCGCGGAGCTGCTGGGCGCCCTGCTCCTGCTGGCGGCCGCGGGTGAGTGACCGGGGTGGGGGGCGCTATGGGGCGCTATGGGGCGCTATGGGGCGCCGCTGACCCCCCGTTCTTGGGCAGGGCACGCGGCGGGCGACGCGACGCGCGTGGTGGGCGGCATGGACTGCGCCCCCCACTCGCAGCCCTGGCAGGCGGCCATCCTGGACATGTCCAAGCTCTACTGCGGCGGCGTCCTGGTGGCCGCGCAGTGGGTGGTGACGGCGGCGCACTGCACCATGCCCGGGTAAGGGGGGGCGCCCTCGGGTGCAGGTTGTGCGATTTGGGGGGTTTTGGGCGGGACCCATGGGTGCTGCGGGGCTGGGTGGCCTCGGTGGCCTCGGGTGTCTTGGCCGTATGGAGCCCCATGGTGCTCCATGGGGTGGGTCATGGTCTTGGTGTTGCGTGTGGCCCAGGTGTTCCTCGCGGGCTTGGTGTCACGCGTGTCCTTGGTGTGTCCATCCCATGGCCTTGGTGTCCCCCATGTCCATCCCATGGCCTTGGTGTCCCCCATGTCCTTGGTGTCCCATGTCCCCCATGTCCATCCCACGGTCTTGGGGTCACATCTCCACCTCTTGGGGGTCACGCCTGGCCGTGTCACACCCCACATCACGGCGCCCATCCCACGTGGGCACCATGATGCCACCATGATGTCACATGTCATCGTGACGTCACCATGACGTCCTCCTGACGTCACAAGCGCCCTTGGCCTCTCGCGCCCCACACGTGCTCCGTCCCCCATGGCCTCAGTGTCCCCCGTGYCCCCCCGTCCCAGGGTGACCAGCATCCGCCTGGGCAAGCACAGCCTCTTCGCCCGCGAAGGGGGCCAGCAGCTCAAGAGGGTCCTCAAGTCCTTCCCGCACCCGGACTACGACGCCACCACCAAGGACAACGACATCATGATGCTGAAGCTCGTCACGCCCGCGGCGCTCAGCGAGACCGTCCGGCCCGTGCCCGTGGCCACCTGCCCCCCGCCGCCCGGGGCCTCCTGCGTCACCTCAGGGTGGGGGGCCACCTCCTCCCCAGAAGGTACCCGGGGCTCTGCGGGTCCCTCTTGGCTGCGTGGGGCCGTAGCCAGATGCTTGAAGCTCTCCTGGGTGTCTAGGTCCCTCCTGGACCCCCTATGTCCTCTCTTGAATTTCTGGGTCCCTCCTGGTCCCTATGTCCTCTCCTGGACTTCTGGGTCTCTCCTGGGTCCCTATGTCCTCTCTTGGGTGTCTGGGTCCCTCCTGGACCCCTATGTCCTCTCTTGAATTTCTGGGTCCCTCCTGGTCCCTATGTCCTCTCCTGGACTTCTGGGTCTCTCCTGGGTCCCTATGTCCTCTCTTGGGTGTCTGGGTCCCTCCTGGACCCCTATGTCCTCTCTTGGGTGTCTGGGTCCCTCCTGGACCCCTATGTCCTCTCTTGGGTGTCTGGGTCCCTCAGGACCCCTATGTCCTCTCTTGGGTGTCTGGGCCCCTCCTGGACCCCTATGTCCTCTCTTGGATGTCTGGGTCCCTCCTGGACTCCCTATGTCCTCTCTTTGGTGTCTGGGCCCCTCCTGGACCCCTATGTCCTCTCTTGGGTGTCTGGGTCCCTCCTGGACTCCCTATGTCCTCTCTTTGGTGTCTGGGCCCCTCCTGGACCCCTATGTCCTCTCTTGGGTGTCTGGGTCCCTCAGGACACCCCAGCCCATTCCCAGACACGTGGGTCCCTCACGGACATCTGGACCCTCTCCCAAATGTCCCGGTCCCTCCACAGACCCTTTTTTGGGGCAGAAAATGCCCCTTTTGGGGGGAGTTTCCCCTTCGCCCCCCAGCAGAAGGTCCTTTTCCCCCCTGGGACACCCTTCCTTCCCCAGACGCGGCTGGAGGAACCATCTCCAGATGGAGGGAGGTGGCGCCGGGGGGCGCGGGGCCGCGGTGGCGCCCGGCGCCCGGGTCCATCGCTCTGGTTTCTCTCTCCTCCGGCGCCTCCCGTCCCAGTCACTTACCCGGACGTCTTGCAGTGCGTCGGCGTCACCCTCTTCTCCACGGCCGAGTGCCGGCGCCTCTACCCGGGCTACATCACCGAGAACATGCTGTGCGCCGGCAGCCTCCGCGGCGGGAGGGACTCCTGCCAGGTACGGCCGCGGCGGCCCCGGGCCACAGGGGGGCACGGCCCACCTCGACCGCGGGTCTGCGAAGCTCTACGGGCTTCTCCGTTGGCCTCGTCAACAAGGGTTGGCCATCGTGGCAAGGGTTGGCCAACATGGCAAGGGTTGGTCAACATGGCAAGGGTGGGTCAACATGACAAGGGTTGGCCAATGTGGTTCTTGTTGGCCAACGTGGTTCTTGTTGGCCAACGTGGCAAGGGTTGGCCAACATGGCTCCACCTTGGTCACCACAAGAGGGTCTATGGTCTTCTCCGTTGGCCTGTTCAACAAGGGTTGGTCAACATGGCAGGGGTTGGCCAACGTGGCAAGGGCTGGCCAACATGGTTTTTGTTGGCCAACATGGTTCTTGTTGGCCAACATGGCAAGGGTTGGCCAACATGGCAAGGATTGGCCAATATGGTCCCACCCTGGTGACCACAAGAGGGTCTACGGTCTTCTCCGTTGGCCTGTTCAACAAGGGTTGGTCAACATGGCAGGGGTCGGCCAACGTGGTTCTTGTGGAGCTGGACAACCCAAAGCAGGGGTTGGCCAACGGCAYGCGGGTTCTTCAACCTCATGAGGGTTGGCCAAGTCAAGACCAACTCCGGAGCGGTCGGCCAAGCCGGTGATGTTCAACAAGCCATTGCCCACCAGCCGCCCAATGGGAGCTGGCTGAGGCYGTGAGGTCACCCGCGAGCTACGTCATGGTTGGCCAGCTCAAGGTTGGGTGGGCGGCCCCATGGGAGCCCTTGGCCACCCCGGTCGTGGTTCAYGGATCCCATCAGCCTTGGTCAACGGAATGGAGGTGCCAACTCAACCGGAGGAGACCCCATCCCAAGGAGGTCTCCCAACCCAACGGGGTTGTCCAACCCGCCTTGCAYGGACCCAACGGGGGGATGACCCACCTGACGTCACCTCTCGCCCCACAGGGCGACTCGGGGGGCCCCCTGGTCTGCAACGGGACCCTGCAGGGCATCGTGTCCTGGGGCATGGAGAAGTGCGGGCAGCCCAGGAGACCCGGCGTCTACACCAAGGTCTGCAGGTTCGCCCAGTGGATCCAGGACATCATGAGGGACAACCCGTGAGGGCCCCGGCGCCGCGTCACCCGGCTAAGCCACCGAGGCGGGGGACAGGAGACATTAAAGCTTTGGTGACAAACAGGGGGAAATTGGGCTTTTATTTCGAGACCCCCCCCCGTTCCGTCCCCTTGTGGTCTCCTGAGGTCCACGGCTCCTTGGGAAGGTGCTGGGGGACACGGGGCGAGACCTCGACTCCATGGGAGCTGGGGGAGGGGCTCTAGCCAACGGTGGTCGCCCCACCCATTGGTCATTGAGATGGTCGGTCCTGTTGGAGATGTCCAGGTCCATGGGAAGGGCCACGGGGGGTGGCCAACCCAATGAAGGGAACCCAACTCAACCCAATGAAGGTCACCCAACCCAACCAGGGCCACCCAACCCAATGAAGGTCACCCAACCCAACCCACCCATGGTCTTCCAACCCAATGAAGGTCTCCCAACTCAACCCAATGAAGGTCACCCAACTCAACCCAACCAGGGTCACCCAACCCAACCAAGGTCCCCCCATCCAATGAGAGTCCCCCAAATCCAATCAAGGTCCCCCCCCCCAACCGAACCAAGGCCACCCAACCCAACAAGGGGCACCCAACTCAAGGCTGGTTGCCCACCCAACAGGCACCCATTCCATAGGAAACACTCAACCCAACGAAGGGTCATCCAACACAACGGAGGTTGACCAACCCAACAAGGGG
>NW_020454321.1:3518-4870 GCF_003342845.1 Nothoprocta perdicaria | reverse complement strand
GTTAATGAGCCCGTTAATGGGTTCGTTAATGAGCTAGTTAATGTGCTTGTTAATGAGTGCGTTAATGAGCTTGTTAATGAGCCTGTTAATGAGCTGGTTAATGAACCCGTTAATGAGCCTGTTAATGAGCCTGTTTATAGGCTCATTGATGTGCTCGTTAACAAGTCTGTTAATGAGCTTGTTAATTAGTCTGTTAATTAATTAGCTGATTTGTTAATTAGTTGATTTGTTAATTARTTGATTTGTTAATTAATCTGYTAATTTGTTAATTAGTCTGTTAATGCACTCATTAATGGGTTTTTTAATGAGCCCGTTAATGGGCTTGTTAATGGGCCCATTAATGATCCCGTTAATGGTCCTGTTAATAGGTTGGTTAACGGGCTCGTTAATGGGCTCGTTAATGAACCCGTTAAGGAGACTCATTAATGAGCGCGTTAATAGGTTCATTAATTGACTAGTTAATGTGCCCGTTAACGCGCTCATTAATGTGTCTTTTAATGAGCCTGTTAATGAGTCCATTAGTGCAATCATTAATGAGCCCGTTAATGAGCCTGTTAATGGGCTTGTTAATAGGCTTGTTAATGAGCCAGTTAATGAGCCTGTTAATGAGCTCATTAATAGGCTTGTTAATGAGCCCGTTAATGAGCGTGTTAATGGGCTCATTAATAGGCTCGTTAATGAGCCTATTAATGAGCCCGTTAATGGACTAGTTAATAGGCTTGTTAATGAGTCCGTTAATGAGCATGTTAATGGGCTCATTAATGGGCTCATTAATGAGCCCGTTAATGAGCCTGTTAATGGGCTCATTAATAGGCTTGTTAATGAGGCTGTTAATGAGCCCGTTCATAGGCTCGTTAATATGCTTGTTAATGAGCCTGTTAATGGGCTCATTATTAGGCTCGTTAATGAGCCCATTAATGAGCCCGTTAATGGACTAGTTAATAGGCTTGTTAATGAGCCCGTTAATGAGCCCGTTAACGGGCCCGTTACCGAGCGCATTAATAGACTCGTTAATAGCCTCATTAACGATCACATTAATAGACTCATTAATAGACTAGTTAACACACCCATTAACACGCTCGTCAATGACCTCGTTAGCTAACCCATTAACGAGCTCGTTAGTCAGCCCATAGACTAGCCAACGCCCTCGTTAACGAGCCCGTTACCCCGTCCCTGCCTAACGAGCTCGTTAGCGCGCGCRCTCGTTAGCGGGGCGGTTCATTTTCTCCTGGGGGGCTCGTTAACGAGGCCGCTAACGAGCTCCCCCCCCCAGGTGCGGCCATGGCCAAGCGCAAGGTGACGTTCGAGGAGCCCGAGGACGAGGGGGGGCCGGAGCCCCCCCGCAAGAGGGT
>NW_020454321.1:0-1735 GCF_003342845.1 Nothoprocta perdicaria | reverse complement strand
AGGAGCCGGTGGCCGCGGGGGGTCCCGGCAGCCGCTTCTCGGGGAAGCCGTCGCTGGACAGTGACGAGGACGACGAGGACGAGGACGGCGACAAGTACAACGTGCTGGCGGCGCTCGACGTGGAGGGTGAGCGCCCGCGCACCCCGGGGCGTCACCGGCACCCTGGGGGCATCACCATCACCACGGGGGTCACCCGCACCCGGGGGGTCACCCGCACCCGGGGGTCACCGGCACCCCGGGTGTCACCCGCACCCGGGGGTGTCACCCACACCCGGGGGACACCGGCACCACGGGGTGTCACCCGCACCACGGGGTCACCCGCACCTGGGGGTCACCCGCACCCCGGGGCGTCACCGGCACCCTGGGGGCATCACCATCACCACGGGGGTCACCCACACCCGGGGGTCACTGGCACCACAGGGTGTCACCGGCACCCGGGGGTCACCCGCACCCGGGGGTCACCCACACCCTGGGGGTCACCCGCACCCGGGGGGTGTCACCCAGGGGGCGTCACCGGCACCCTGGGGCTGTCACCAGCACCATGGGGGTGTCACCAGCACCCAGGGGTCACCCGCACCACGGGGTGTCACCCGCACCCTGGGGGCATCACCATCACCACGGGGGTCACCCGCACCCAGGGGGTCACCGGCACCCCGGGTGTCACCCGCACCCCAGAGGTCACCCACACCCGGGGGTCACCCGCACCCGGGTGTCACCCGCACCACGGGAGTCACCCGCACCTGGGGGTCACCCGCACCCGGGGGTCACCGGCACCCCAGGGGTGTCACCCTGGGGGTGTCACCCAGGGGGCGTCACCGTCACCCTGGGGCTGTCACTAGCACCATGGGGGTGTCACCCGCACCCCAGGTGTCACCCGCACCCCGGGTGTCACCCGCACCCTGGGTGTCACCCGCACCCGGGGGTGTCACCCACACCCGGGGGACACCGGCACCACGGGGTGTCACCCGCACCCCGGGGTCACCCGCACCCGGGGGTCACCGGCACCACAGGGTGTCACCCGCACCCGGGGGTCACCCACACCACGGGGGCCACCCGCACCCCGGGGTCACCCGCACCCGGGGGTCACCCACACCACGGGGGCCACCCGCACCCCAGGGTGTCACCTGCACCCCGGTGGTCACTGTCACCATGGGGGCGTCGCCCCGCGGGTATCACCATCAGCACGGGGGTGTCACACCGAGGGTGTCCCTATTGGGGGTGTCCCTGTGGGGGTGTCACCCTCTGAGTGTCCCCATGGGGGTGTCCCCACGTGGGTGTCCCCATGGGGATGTCACCCTGTGGGTGTCCCTATTGGGGGTGTCCCCATTGCGGGGTGTCCCCATGGGAGTGTCACCCTGTGAGTGTCCCCAATGGGGGGGTTGTCCCCATGGGGGTGTCCCTATTAGGGGGTGTCCCTATTAGGGGGTGTCCCTATGGGGGGTGTCCCCATGCGGGTGTTCCTGCAGGGGTGTCCCCATGGGGGTGTCACCCTGTGGGTGTCCCCATGGGGGGTGTCCCTATGGGGGGTGTCCCTATTGGGGGTGTCCCCACAGGGGTGTCCCCAATGGGGGGGGTGTCCCCATGCGGGTGTCACCCTGTGTCCCCAATGGGGGGGGTGTCCCCATGGGGGGTGTCTCCATTGGGGGGGTGTCTCCATTGGGGGGTGTCCCTATTGGGGGTGTCCCCAATGGGGGAGTGTCTCCATTGGGGGGTGTCCCTATGGGGGGTGTCCCCA
>NW_020454320.1:3297-5082 GCF_003342845.1 Nothoprocta perdicaria | reverse complement strand
ATGGACACGGGGGTCCCTTGTCCCCATGGATGGGGGTCCCTTGTCCCCTATGGACACGGGGGTCCCTTGTCCCCATGGATGGGGGGGGTCCCTTGTCCCTATGGACACGGGGGTCCCTTGTCCCCATGGATGGGGGTCCCTTGTCCCCATGGATGGGGGGTCCCTTGTCCCCATGGATGGGGGTCCCTTGTCCCCTATGGACATGAGGGTCCCTTGTCCCCATGGGTGGGGTTCATTCGTCCCCTATGGACATGGGGGTCCCTTGTCCCCATGGGTGGGGGTCCCTCGTCCCCCCGACAAACCACATGACAGGAGGTGGGGCTTCCTTTATTGACCCCCACGAGGGTGGAGCCAAGGGCTGCACGAGGCAGGGGATTGGCCGAGGAGCTTGAGGACAGGCTGAGAAGGTCCGGGGGGACCATGGAGGTCTAGGAGGGACCAAGGAGGTCTGGGATGGTCAAGGAGATCCCAATGGGTTGAGGAGGTCTAAGATGGTCAAGGAGGTCTGGGATGGGTCAAGGAGATCCCAATGGGTTGAGGAGGTCTAGGTTGGACCAAGGAGGTCTTGGAAGGTCAAGGAGGTCTCCAAGGGTTTGAGAAGGTCTGGGATGGCCCAAGAAGGTCCCGGCTGGTTGAGGAGGTCTGGGATGGCCCAAGAAGGTCTAGGATGGACCAAGAAGGTCTCCAGTGGGTTGAGGAGGTGTAGGATGGTCAAGGAGGCCTGGGATGGTCAAGGAGATCTCCAAGGGTTTGAGAAGGTCCAGGCTGGACCAAGAAGGTCCGGGTTGGGTTGAGARGGTCTAGGATGGTCAAGGAGGTCTCCAATTGTTTGAGGAGGTCCAGGCCGGCCCAAGGAGGACTGGGCGTCCGGCTCAGATGGACACGCTGTTCTGCACATCGGCTGGGTCCAGGTAGGGGTAGGGCAGCTCCAGGCCCTCRTTGCGTGCCCGGATGTCCCTGGAGATCTGGGCCAGGCGCTCCTGGAAGGCTGCGATGAGGCGACGCGGCKCCTCCTCCGTGAAGAGCTCCTCRGGGTAGCAGCCGAGCGGGCGCTGCGGGGACACCGAGGCCCTTGGGGACACCTGGGGACATCTGGGGTCCCATTGGGGACACCTGGGGACACCTGGAGTCCCATTGGGGACATCGGGGCCCTTGGGGACATCAGGGTCTGTTGGGGACACCTGGGGCCCTTGGGGACACTTGAGATCCCCTGGGGACATCGGAGTCCCTTGGGGACACCTGGGGACACCTGGGGTCCCATTGGGGACATCGGGACCCTTGGRGACATCAGGGTCTGTTGGGGACACCTGGAGCCCCTGGTGACATCGGAGGCCCCATGGGAACACCTGGGGACATCTGGGGCCCTTGGGGTCCCCTTGGGGACATTGGGGTCCCCTTCGGGACACCTGGGGACACCTGGGGCCTTTGGGGACACCTGGAACCCTTGGGGACATCGGGGCCCTTGGGGACACCTGGAACCCTGGGTCTCCATTGAGATGTCACCATCTCCCCAGGGTTCCCATTGAGGTGTCACAAGGACACATATGTCCCCATTGAGGTGTCACCAAGTCCTGAGGACACCTGGGTTCCCACTGAGGTGTCATTGGGTCCCTAGGACACCTTGGTCCCCATTGGGGTGTCACCAGCTCCCCAGGACATCTACATGCCCATTGAGGTGTCACCAGGACACCTGGGTCCCCATTGCAGTGCGACCAGGACGCCAGGGCCCCGCGGGCGCTCACCGGGACACCCAGGTCCCCATCAGGGTGTCATTGGGTCTATAGG
>NW_020454320.1:0-2217 GCF_003342845.1 Nothoprocta perdicaria | reverse complement strand
CCATGGGGGTCCTAGGGCCACCTTAGGTCCCTGTCACCCACTACACCCATCCATGTCCCCTGAGGCCCGACCACCCTCCATCCATCCATCCATCCATCCATCCATCCATCCATCCATCCATCCATCCATCCATGTCTCCTATGGCCACCAACATCCCCAGGTGCCCCCGTCCCTCCCACCCCATGTCCTCAGATATCCCCAGATGTCCCCAGGGCCACCGCAGGCGCCCGTGTCCCCACCTGGCCGCTGTTGACGGCGGCGTGGCGGGCCGAGCAGCAGAAGATGATCATGGTGAGGAACTTGATGAGGTCGGGGCRGGTGTGGAGCTCCGTGGGGAACCCTGGCACATTTGGGGACAACCGTCATGGCCGCCGGTGAGGACCCCCGTGTCACCTCGGGCCGCCTCTCGTGGSGGCGGCACAGGGGGCTGTGGATGGCCATGGGGGTGGCCACGACCACGGCCATGACGGTGACGTCACCATGGTGGTCACACGACCATGGTGGTGACATGATCACAACTATGGTCATAGTGGTGACATGACCATGACCATGAAGATGACGTGACCATGGTGGTGACATGACCATGGCCATGGTGGTGCCGTGACCACGATGGCCACATGACCGTGGTGGTGACATGACTGTGGTGATGACATGACCATGATTGTGACCACAGTGGTGACATGACCATGACCATGACTTGACCACGGCCATGACCATGATGGCAAGATGACCATGACGGTGACATGACCATGACCGCGATGGTGACATGATCACCACTACGGCCATGATGGTAACGTGACCGTGGTGGTGACATGACCATGATGGTGACATGACCACAACTATGGTCATAGTGGTGACATGACCATGATCGTGAGGATGACATGACCATGGTGGTGAAATGATCATGGTCATGACCATGGTGGCCACATGACCATGATGGTGACATGACCATGACCATGACCATGACCATGACCATGACCATGACCATGACCATGGTGGTGACATGACCACAATCATGAACATGATGACAACATGATCATGGTGGTGACTTGACCATGACCATGACRGTGACATGACCATGGCCACAATGGTGACATGGCCATGGTGGTGACATGACCATGATGGAACCATGAACATGATGACACCATGGCCATGGTGGTGACGTGATCATGATGGTGACATGACCACAACCATGAACATGATGACACCATGGCCATGGTGGTGACGTGACCATGATGGTGACATGACCACGGCCATGACGGTAACCAGGGCCATGACCATGATGGTGACATGGCCATAGTGGTGACATGATCATGATGGTGACACGACCATGACCATGGTGACRTCGTGACCACTGCTATGGCTACAATAGTGACATGACCATGGTGGTGACATGACCATGATGGTCACATGACCATGGCGGTGACATGACCATAACCATGATGGTGACGTGATCACACCTATGACCATGGTGGTGATATGACCAAGATGGTGACACGACCATGACAGTGACATGACTATGACCACAATGGTGACATGGTTATGGTGGCGACATGATCATGACCACGATGGTGACATGACCACCACTATGGCCACGATGGTGACATGACCATGATGGTGACGACCACAACCATGACCATGATGACACCATGACCATGGTGGTGACATGGCTACAACCACGATGCCGCCGCCACCACTACCACCACCACGGTGACATCACCACGAGGGCCACCAGCACCTGCCCCGGCCGCCTTGGCCACCCCGGGGTGTCCCCTGCTGTCCCAGGTCCCCTCACCGCTCTCCTTGTTGCCCAGGACGGCGTTGGTGAAGATCTCGCCCACCCAGTCCTGCAGCTCGGGGTCGTCCCTCACGGCCTCGTCCCCRTCATAGTAGAGGGCCACGATCCCGGCCACGAAGCTGGGGTCACCACGAGGCCACCGTGAGCCGCCAACCCGCTCCGTGTCCCCAGGGGCCCCATTGGGGTCCCCAGCCTGTGGTCCCTGTCCCCAAGGTCCTCGGCTCTGTGGTCTCCAGCTCTTGGTCCTTCCCGTTGGGGTGCCCAAGTCTGGAGTTCTCCAGCCCTGGTGTCCCCAACCTTGGGGTCCCCCTCCATGTCCCCATGTCCCCAAGTCCCCATCTCCCCATCCCCATGTCCCCATCCCAATGTCCCCACATCCCCATGTCCCCATGTCCTCATGTCCCCATCTCCATATCCCC
>NW_020454319.1:3521-4907 GCF_003342845.1 Nothoprocta perdicaria | reverse complement strand
GGTGCCCTATGGGGCTCTATAGGGTCCTATGGGGCAGTATAGACCAGTATATGGGGTCTTGTGGGGCTCTGTGGGGCTGCATATGGGGCCCTATGGGGCTCTATAGGGTCCTATGGGGCTCTATAGGGCTCTGTGAGGTTCTATGGGGCAGTATAGACCAGTATATGGGGCCTATGGCTCCCTATAGGGTCTTATGGGGCTCTATAGGGTCCTGTGGGGCTGTATATGGGGTGCCTTGGTGTTCTATGGGGCCCTATAGGGCTCTATGGGGCAGTATAGACCAGTATAGGGGGTGCTAGGGGGCTCTATAAGGGTCCTGCGGGGCTATATGGTGCCCTGTGGGGCTCTATAGGGGTCCTGTGGGGCTGTATAGATCCACATATGCGTTTTATAGGGCTCTGTGGGTCTCTATGGGTCCCTATGGGGTCTATGGGTCTCTATGGGGTCTGTGGGGTCTTTATGGGCCGCTATGGGGTCCATAGGGCTCTATGGGTCTCTATAGGGTCTGTGGGGGCTCTATGAGTCTCTATGGGGTCTATAGGGCTCTATGGGTCCATATGGGTCCCTATGGGCTCTATGGGTCCCTATGGGTCCATATGGGCTCTATGGGTCCCTATGGGTCCGTATGGGGTCTGTGGGTCCCTATGGGCTCTATGGGTCCCTATAGGGTCTGTGGGGTCCCTACGGGTCTCTATGGGGTCTATAGGACTCTATGGGTGTCTATGGGTCCCTATGGGTCCCTATGGGCTCTATGGGTCTCTATAGGGTCTGTGGGGCCCCTACGGGTCCCTATGGGGTCCATAGTGCTCTATGGGTGTCTGTGGGTCCCTATGGGCTCTATTGGTCCCTATGGGCTCTATGGGTGTCTATAGGGTCTGCGGGTCCCTATGGGCTCTATAGGGCTCTATGGGTCCCTATGGGCTCTATGGGTCCCTATGGGCTCTATGGGTCCCTATAGGGTCTGCGGGTCCCTATGGGTCCCTATGGGCTCTATAGGGCTCTATGGGTCCCTATGGGCTCTATGGGTCCCTATAGGGTCTGCGGGTCCCTTGGGGTCCCTATGGGCTCTATAGGGCTCTATGGGTCCCTATGGGCTCTATGGGTCCCTATGGGCTCTGTGGGTGTCTATAGGGTCTGCGGGTCCCTATGGGTCCCTATGGGCTCTATAGGGCTCTATGGGTCCCTATGGGCTCTATGGGTGTCTATAGGGTCTGCGGGTGCCTATGGGTCCCTATGGGGTCCATAGGGCTCTATGGGTCCCTATGGGCTCTATAGGGCTCTATGGGTCCCTATGGGCTCTATGGGTGTCTATAGGGTCTGCGGGTCCCTATGGGTCCCTATGGGGTCCATAGGGCTCTATGGTTCCCTATGGGTCCCTATGGGTCC
>NW_020454319.1:0-1365 GCF_003342845.1 Nothoprocta perdicaria | reverse complement strand
GCTTTTCTGCGCCAAAATCCCGCTTTTCTGCGCCCAAATCCCCAGTTTTGGCACCAAACCCCGCTTTTCTGCGGCAAAATCCTGCTTTTCTGCGCCCAAATCCCGCTTTTCTGCGGCAAAATCCCGCTTTTCTGCGCCGAAATCCCGCTTTTCTGCGGCAAAATCCCGCTTTTCTGCGCCCAAATCCCGCCTTTCTGCACTGAAATCCTGCTTTTCTATGGCAAAATCCCGCTTTTCTGCACCCAACTGCCTAGTTTTGGCAGCAAACCCCGCTTTTCTACAGCAAAATCCCACTTTTCTGCACCAAAATCCTGCTTTTCTGCACTAAAATCCCGCTTTTCTGCGCCCAAATCCCGCTTTTCTGCGCCCAAATCCCTAGTTTTGGCACCAAACCCCGCTTTTCTACGGCAAAATCCCGCTTTTCTGCGCCCAAATCACGCTTTTCTGCCCCAAAATCCTGCTTTTCTGCGCCAAAATCCCACTTTTCTGCACCAAAATCCCTAGTTTTGGCACCAAACCCCGCTTTTCCGCACCAAAATCCCGCTTTTCTGCGCCAAAATCCAGCATTTCTGCAGCAAAATCCCGCTTTTCTGCGCCAAAATCCGGCATTTCTGCAGCAAAATCCCGCTTTTCTGCACCAAAATCCAGCTTTTCTGCACCAAAATGCATTTTTTTCACCAAAATCCCGCTTTTCTGCGCCAAAATCCCACTTTTCTGCGCCAAAATCCTGCTTTTCTGCGCCCAAATCCTGCTTTTCTGTGCCAAAACACCTGGTTTTGGCACCAAATCCCGCTTTTTTTGCACTGAAATCTTGCTTTTCTGCGGCAAAATCCCGCTTTTCTGCACTAAAATCCTGCTTTTCTGCAGCAAAATCCCGCTTTTCTGCAGCGAAATCCTGCTTTTCTGCGGCAAAACCCCTTTTTCTGCCCCAAAAATCCCGCTTTTCTGCACCAAAATGCATTTTTTTCACCAAAATCCCACTTTTCTCCGCCAAAATCCCGCTTTTCTGCGCCAAAATCCCGCTTTTCTGCGCCAAAATCCCGCTTTTCTGCATGAAAATCCCGCTTTTCTGCACCAAAATCCTGCTTTTTTTCCATGAAAATCCCGCTTTTCTGCACCAAAATACCTGGGTTTTCACCAAAATGCCGCTTTTCCACCCCATGTTCTCCATCCAACCCCATGTTCTCCACCCCGTGTTCTCCACCCCATCCCACCCAACTCCATCATCTCCATCCCACCCCATTTTCTCCACCCAATCCCACCCATCATCTCCACCCCATTTCCACCCCACATTCTCCACCCCACGTTCTCCACCCCATCATCTCCATCCAACCCCATGTTCTCCACCCCATCATCTCCACCCCA
>NW_020454318.1:2015-4884 GCF_003342845.1 Nothoprocta perdicaria | reverse complement strand
CATTCCCGGTATTCCCGGCATTCCCGGTATTCCCATAGCTCTCAGCACGGTGGGGGGGTACGGGGGCTCCCTCATTCCCGGTATTCCCGGCATTCCCGGCATTCCCGCAGCCCTCAGCGCGGTGGGGGGGTACGGGGGCTCCCTCATTCCCGGTATTCCCGGCATTCCCGGCATTCCCGCAGCCCTCAGCGCGGTGGGAGGGTACGGGGGGCTCCGGCGCCGCTTCCCGCTGGCCCTGGCTCCCAACGGCAGCGGCCCCTGCGGCCGCCCCCCGCCCGACGCCTTCCGGCTGCTCCGGCCGCCCGGATCCGCGGAGCTGCCCTGGCCGGGGCTGCTGCTGGGAATGTCGGTGCTGGCCGCCTGGTACTGGTGCACCGACCAGGTGCGCCTGGGAGCAGGAATGGGACTGGGATTGCAATGGGATGGCATTGGGATTGGGATTGCATTGGGACTGGGATTGCAATGGGATGGCATTGGGATTGGGATTGCATTGGGACTGGGATTGCATTGGGATTGCATTGGGATTGGCTTTGCAATGGGATAGCATTGGGATTGGGATTGCATTGGGACTGCATTGGGATTGGGATTGCATTGGGACTGGGATTGGAATGGGATTGCATTGGGATTGGCATTGCATTGGGATTGGGATTGCATTGGGATTGCATTGGGATTGCATTGGGACTGGGATTGCAATGGGATTGCATTGGGATTGGGATTGCATTGGGATTGGGATTGCATTGGGACTGGGATTGCATTGGGATTGGGATTGCATTGGGAGGGAATGGGGGTATTGGGGGGGTTGGTTAATGGGTGTCACTGGGTGTCACTGGGTGGTCATTGGGTGTCACCGGGCGCCACTGGGTGTCACTGAGTGTCAATAGGGTGTCACTGGGTGTCACCGGGTGCCACTGGGTGTCACCAGGCGCCACTGGGTGTCAATAGGGTGTCAATAGGGGGTCACTGGGTGTCACCGGGCGCCACTGGGTGTCACCGGGTGTCACTGGGTGCCACCGGGTGCCACTGGGTGCCACTGGGTGTCAATAGGGTGTCAATAGGGGGTCACTGGGTGTCACCAGGCGCCACCAGGTGCCACTGGGTGTCAATAGGGTGTCAATAGGGTGTCACCGGGTGTCACCGGGTGCCCCCGGGCGCCCCCCCTCCGCAGGTCATCGTGCAGCGCTGCCTGGCCGGGCGCTCCGTGACCCACGTGCGGGCCGGCTGCGTCCTCTGCGGCTACCTCAAGGTGCTGCCCATGTTCCTCATGGTGCTGCCCGGCATGGCCGCCCGCGTGCTCTACCCGGGTGAGGCCCCGCCCGACATGGCCGCCGACATGGCCGCCAACATGGCCGACGACATGGCCGACAACATGGCCGACAACATGGCCGACGGGGGGTGTCCAATATGGCTGCCCAATATGGCGACATGGCCGCCAACATGGCCGACAACATGGCCGCCAACATGGCCGACAACATGGCCGACAACATGGCCGACAACATGGCCGACAACATGGCCGACGGGGGGTGTCCAATATGGCTGCCCAATATGGCGACATGGCCGCCGACATGGCCGACAACATGGCCGACAACATGGCCGACAACATGGCCGACGGGGGGTGTCCAATATGGCTGCCCAATATGGCGACATGGCCGCCAACATGGCCGACAACATGGCCGACAACATGGCCGACAACATGGCCGACGGGGGGTGTCCAATATGGCTGCCCAATATGGCGACATGGCCGCCAACATGGCCGACAACATGGCCGACAACATGGCCGACAACATGGCCGACGGGGGGTGTCCAATATGGCTGCCCAATATGGCGACATGGCCGCCGACATGGCCGACAACATGGCCGCCAACATGGCCGACAACATGGCCGACAACATGGCCGACAACATGGCCGACGGGGGGTGTCCAATATGGCTGCCCAATATGGCTGCCAGGTGGTGTCCAATATGGCTGCCCAATATGGCTGCCCAATATGGCTGCCCAATATGGCTGCCCATGTTCCTCGTGGTGCTGCCCGGCATGGCCCCCAGCTGCCCCATAGCACCCATAGCCCCTATAGGTGCCCCATAGCCCCTATAGCACCCATCGGTGCCCCATAGCCCCCATAGTGCCCCATAGCACCCATAGTGCCCCATAGTGCCCCATAGTGCCCCATAGCACCCCTGGGTGCCCGCAGGCGAGGTCGGGTGTGCCGACGCTGCCAGCTGCGCCCATAGCGCCCCAGAGCCCCCATAGCCCCAATAGGTGCCCCATAGCACCCATAGTGCCCCACAGTGCCCCATAGCACCCATGGGTGCCCCATAGCACCCCTGGGTGCCCACAGGCGAGGTCGGGTGCGCCGACGCCGCCAGCTGCACCCATAGCGCCCCATAGCCCCCATAGCCCCAGTAGGTGCCCCATGGCACCCATAGTGCCCCATAGTGCCCCATAGCACCCATGGGTGCCCCATAGCACCCCTGGGTGCCCGCAGGTGAGGTCGGGTGCGCCGACGCCGCCAGCTGCACCCATAGTGCCCCATAGCCCCCATAGCCCCTATAGGTGCCCCATAACCCCCATAGCACCCATGGGTGCCCCATAGCACCCATAGCCCCTATAGGTGCCCCATAGCCCCTATAGCACCCATGGGTGCCCCATAGCCCCCATAGCCCCCATAGCGCCCCACAGCACCCATGGGTGCCCCATAGCACCCCTGGGTGCCCGCAGGCGAGGTCGGGTGCGCCGACGCCGCCAGCTGCGCCCGGGTGTGCGGGAGCCCGAGCGGCTGCTCCAGCGTCGCCTACCCCCGGCTCGTGGCCCGGCTGCTGCCGCCCGGTACCGGAACGGGGCGAAACGCCGCAAAATCGGGAAAAAGCGGGCGG
>NW_020454318.1:0-1159 GCF_003342845.1 Nothoprocta perdicaria | reverse complement strand
TTTGGGGGAACTTGGGGGTATTTGGTGCAATTTGGGGGTACTTGCGGGTATTTGGGAGTATTTTGGGGCTATTTGGGGCAATTTGGGAGCATTTTGGGGCAATTTGGGGATAGTTGGGGCAGTGTGGGGGTATTTTGGGGGAAATTGGGGGTATTTGGGGCAATTTGGGGGTACTTGGGAGTATTTGGGGCTACTTGGGGCAATTTCGGAGTATTTTGGGTAGATTTGGGCTATTTTGGGCAATTTGGTGGTGCTTGGGGGATATTTGGGGGTATTTTGGGGCTTTTGGGGGTATTTTGGGGGAAATTGGGGGTATTTCGGACTCTTTGGGACTATTTGGGTGTATTGGGGCAATTTAGTGGGACTTGAGGGTATTGGGGGGTATTTGGGGGCAATTTGGGAGTATTTTGGGGCTACTTGGGGCAACTTGGGAGCATTTTGGGGCGGTTTGGGGGTATTTGGGCCAATTTGGGGGTACTTTGGGGGTGTTTGGGGGCGTTTGGGGCAAGGCGGGTGCCGCCCCGCAGGGCTGCGGGGGCTGCTGCTGGCCGGGCTCGTGGCCGCCCTCATGTCCTCGCTGGCCTCCGTGTTCGCCAGCGCCGGCGCCCTCGGCACCCTCGACCTCTACCGGCTGCTGCGGCCCCGCGCCGGCCCCCGCGAGCTGCTGCTGGCGGGGAGGTGGGCCCCGGCGTCCGGGAGGGGCCCCGGCGTCCGGGAGGGGGGTCCTGGCGTCCGGGAGGGGCCCCGGCGTCCGGGAGGGGCCCTGGTGTCTGGGAGGGGCCCCGGCGTCCGGGAGGGCCCCGGCGTCCGGGAGGGGGCCCTGGTGTCCGGGAGGGGCCCCAGCGTCCGGGAGGGGCCCCAGTGTCCGGGAGGGGGCCCTGGTGTCCGGGAGGGGCCCGGGAGTCCGGGAGGGGGCCTGGCGTCCGGGAGGGGCCCCGGCGTCCGGGAGGGGGCCTGGCGTCCGGGAGGGGGCCCCGGCGTCCGGGAGGGGCCCCGGCGTCCGGGAGGGCCCCGGTGTCCGGGAGGGGCCCTGGTGTCCGGGAGGGGGGTCCCGGCGTCCGGGAGGGGCCCTGGTGTCCGGGAGGGGCCCCGGCGTCCGGGAGGGGGCCTGGCGTCCGGGAGGGGCCCCGGCGTCCGGGAGGGGCCCCAGCGTCCGGGA
>NW_020454317.1:2440054-2442289 GCF_003342845.1 Nothoprocta perdicaria | reverse complement strand
GAGGAGCACATTCAGAACCTGTGCTGGCCTGCTTTGGGCTCTAGGAGAAACAGGGATTTGTTTCCAGGTCCATATGACATCCTCATCCTCATTCACTGGGAATGGTCTTCCTGCTGGAACAGTTGTGTTGCTGTTGGTTATAACTTTTGGCAAGTGCAAGGAGAAGCACTCGAGTGCCTTGATAGTTCCCAAGTAGACACTATTAATTAAGAAACTCTACATAGACTAATTCAATGCTACTTAAAACCTGAATTGGCCAAACTAAGGTTATTGACTCTCTCCGAGTTTTGGTAATAGCAGCGGGGCCTGGAAGCTGTCTCCCCAGAGACATTTGAGCTGCACTAATAGCAATTATTGTTTTAAGTTTTTTGTGTTTGTTCATTCTTACCCTAAATTCAGAAACGAAGATTAAAGGCTCGTCAGACTTGTAACTTGATGAGGTTTGCAAATAGACGGATGTCCTTAAAAAGGCATTTAGAGCCGTTCTTTGGTGATGGAGAAAAAATACATGATTAAAAAATGAAAAGGTCAGAAAGGTGCAGCAGTTATTTTTCTAATATACTCTCATTTCTTACAACTAATTTTCTATGCTAGCCGTGATATTGGTTTGCTTCACCTCCTCTCTTCCAGTGCTCAACCTGACCCTTACAGCCCTAAGCTAGTGTCTGCTCTCAGTCTATATTCAGATTGATTTTGCTGACCGTAGGGGAATTGCGATTTTCACCGTAATATTTTGTAGATGTGATTTTATTCTGAGAAAGTTTTCCCAGGTAGCCCCTTGCCTTTTTAAGGAAACTACATACATCTSTGTGAGAGCAGCTTGGCCGCTGAGCATGAAACRCGGTGGCAACGGAGCGTATGGATCATTATATCATGCTTTGATCACGGTTCCTGTGGCTCAGGAGAAGCAGATTGGACCAGCAGAGGTTCAAGACCTAACACAGAGTAAGGCCAAAGGTGCCGTGATCCCACAGAAGGAGAAAATGAATCTTTGTGAATCYTTGCCAGGAGACAGTAGCAATTTATTTTCATGTCAGCTAAATAAGATGGAAATAGAAATTGCATTTTATTTGTTTCCTTTCATATTAGCGAGGCTGTCCGCTTGCCTTTACCTCACTTTGGGAAGATCCCCAAGGGTCGATGCCTTGCAGCCTGCAGAAGCAACTCCCTGCTTCTGCATGGCCAAGAAGTCATCACTGCTTGAGGTCTGCAAAACAGCACAATGTCCTCATGAGCTTCCAGGGATCCCTGAACTGCTGTTTGGCAAACAGATCAAACATGTTTTGTCAGGGCTCTTTGCCATCCAAAGGAGACATTAAATCTGGAGCATCTGTAGCTTTCTGTGAGAATCTGCTTGCTTTCCCTTTCACAGCTTCATGCTGTCCAGTAGTGGCAAAACCCCAAATTCTGGCTTATCCATGTTAGCTTCTCTCCTTTGCTAGCGAATATGCTTAGTTTTCCTATTTTAACCTCAGTGCCCTCTTCTGTGCCATATCATCCTCATTACAGTTCATGCCAACTCCACATCCATTTCTCTATAAAGATTTAGAAATAGCAATATCACAGTGTTGAGCAAGCTCATCCTCTTCACCCATCCCTCATTCCTCTCCTGTTAGCAACTGAAGGCTGAGGTGTTTTGGGGGCACCCATGGGTGAAACAGAAGCAGAAGGTCTCATTGTTCAGCATCTAAGCACTTTCCTCAGGGTGCTTCCAGGAGGATTGGGATTTGTTTCTGCCATTGTTTCTGTAATAAAGATGACCATGTTAGTCCAGGATCCATGTTTTGCCATGATGAGGACCTGGAAAGCTGCTTGTCCAGTGTGTGCCTGTGTCTGGGAGGCCAGTAACTTTTTCTTTAAGCCCTTGAAGACTAAAATACGAGCGCTTTAAAAAGGAGATTGGCTCCTGGGGAAGCTTTGCATGACTCCCTTCCTTCTGGAAGCCTCTTTTCCACGTTATCTGATCCGTGTAGCCGTCCTGTGATCACTGCAGCAGCTTGTTTTGCTTTACAAAGTGGTCCTGAATGGAAAACCTTGCCATGTTGCAGGATGCAATTGGGGAGCTTTAAATACTCACACAATTCTTAAATGAGGAGTCATCAGTCTAACCATATGCTATCAAAAAAGGTGGGTGGGAAAAAAAATATTAGCCGTGTTATTGATGAAACATGGGGGATATGATATACAGCTGACGTGTCTATTGAACAAAAGCAGGAGAAAATGAACTGTATTATT
>NW_020454317.1:2293769-2439869 GCF_003342845.1 Nothoprocta perdicaria | reverse complement strand
TTCTCCTCGTACCCTCTTCACGTTCAACCTCCTTGTGCTGGAGGAAGGAGCGTTTCAATTTGCTACCCCGAGAGCTGTACCACAAATCTGGGGCTCAAGTGCAACAGGGAATTTGGGGCTGAGGTGAAAGCCAGGCCTTAGGGGCAGGCCTTTGGTTTCATGGCCTCTGAAACCACAACTTTGGTTGTGGACTTATTGCACTTGAAAGAGCTGCTCCTCAGCTCAGTGGTGGTTGTACGGAAGTGTCCTTCTCTGGAGATACTCAAAACCCTCCTGAATGTGATGCTGTGCAACATGCTCCTGATGCCCTTGCTCATACCGAAGGATTGCACTAGATGGTCTCCAGAGGTCCCTTTCAACCTCAACCCTTCTGGGATTCCAAAGGTAGAAACACTTAATTGGTTGCTAATCATCTCCCAGCTGGTTGGTCTTGTGACATTCAAAAGGGGACAGACTGTTTCTAGGAAGGCTTTTATCAGAAGATCACAAAACACTTGGTGAGTTGGGCAAGTTTTGAATTTTGTCCCTTGTTTTTTTTTTGTACCTGGAAAAGCAGAAGGATGGGAGAAAATAAATGTGTGTAAAATGCCCCACACAGCCAGAGGTTGAACGTGCGTCTGTGGGCACCAACCAAGAGAGCCGACYTCTGTGGACCTTCTCTGTGGCCACGTGGCCAAAAGCTTCTCAAGTCTTTGAAAGCAATTGCTGCAATCMGAAAGAAATAACACTTTGATTTATRGTGAGCGTGAGAGCGAATGTGGTATGTTGCCTAAATCTCTGTTCAGGAGATGACCTTTCCTRTCTATTTTTGAACATAATGCCAAAAGATGATTTTCTTCACCTTATCTCCTRTGGRCTCTGCCTGTTAATTTCTCRCACRCTTGCAGCRGCACAGAAGCRGGTTTTCTTTCTGATTRTGACKATTTAATGTCGAAAATGGTGTGACCTGGAGACTGCTTTGGCCACCAGCCACGTGATACTGTTGTTAGTCCTCAAGGCAGTGTGTTGCTCCAAGGGCAGCAGCAACAGCAGAGGCAAGTAAAGCAAACAAAAAAAATGAGTAAATTGTAATGGGAAAGGGTCACCTTGATATCATCTTTCCCTAACCTATTGGCACGGTGTTTTTTTCAGTTGCTTGCACTCTGATCATATCACAGGAGCTCCAGGTGCCTTCAGAAAACCTTCTAAAAGCAGAAGTCTGTGTCCAAACCTTGTAACTGGTATAGGTCGGTGCTCACTGGTGTTGCAGCTGAGTCTGACCTGGTGACCCAACTCTTCAGCCCATCCTTGGCCATGCATAAGGAGCACAGGCAGTAGTGATACAGACACTCTCATGCTAGAAAATAACTATAATCCAGTCTTTCAACATTTGCAATCTTAATTTGAGCAGTAGAACAATACTGATAAGAACAACAAATCCCCAGCAAACATGTAGAGTCCAACTCAAGGTTCGTTTCTTTTGGGAAACATTGTCAGTTAGTTAAAATCTGGGGCTTGCTCTTACTGTTTGGGCAGGGGCAGGAGCATCTCATTGCCTCGGCAAACTCAAGGGTTTTTTTCTTACATTGATTGCCATAGATCCCTGAGAGGAATATTTTACATTGTTAGAAACATTTTCTTTTTTTCTTCCTTTCCTCTTGTTCTCATTTGTTTCGAATTCCTGTGGCTCGCTGCGTGCAAATCGATATAATAGTTGCTTGGTTCTGATTTAACATTTTTAGCTTTGAATGCAGGCACTTAGTTATCTCCAAAAAGGCTGCTTCATTCTCAGTAATTTGTCAGCTTCTTGCTAATGCYTTGTGAGTACAGTTTATASKTTTAACACTTTGCACTTGGCTGCTTTACCCCTTTTCATGGATCCTTCTCCATCTTTGAGTCCTTGTTGTGTGTTCTTTTTACCCCAAGTAGTGTGGCATAGAGCCAGTCCTCCAGCACTTTTTCCTTACACAGTAATTCCTGAGGATTCACCCCATTCTGGAGGATTCTTTGAGGCCACTGATGCCTCTTCTCTGGTTTTCTCTTCCCAAGAGTTGTCAGCAGCAGATACCTCATGAGAAGGTTGGTATTTCCCTCTTCAAAGAGCCAGAGCTTGGACTTGCTCAGCTTTCTTTGCCCCAGCTATCTCTGTACCTCTTGGCCATGTCTTAGGTGCAAGCAGACCTCCACCCATGCAGCCTCTCTGGTTGTACACTCAGGGTTGTACCCCTCATAGCCATCAAGGTTCAAGTCCTGGTTGGTCAGTCTTAGCAGGACTCGCCTTTTCCATAGCGATGACTGTCCCAGAAAAGCAGAACTGCAGCATTGCACATGACAACCATGACATATGAACGCAGCAGGCTGACATCTGAACAACAGCAGCAACGACAAATGTGATAACCTTTCATTTCCCGTCCCATCAGATACAACATAGCAGAATAATCTCATCAGTTGAGGGACAGGAGTTACAGACTTCCCTCTGATATATTATCTCTAGGTCTCTTGCCTCATTTGTTGCAAGTCAATATTTTGCCCACTCGTTGTGGGAGCCTTGCAGAACATGGGCATTTAATTCTGCAACCACTTCCATTGGCATTTCTTTAATAAACTCTCATAATTTATAGACTRTGTTTTACATCATCTCCTCATGCCCCCGGAGTTTGTTCTAGCCAGCTATGAAGAAATGAGATATTGAGTTGTTACTCTTCTTGATTAAGTCAATRAAATCCATTTGTCTTGCTAAGTGAGTGGCTCCGTTTGGCATGTCGCACAATCCCCAGGTCTACAGTTTTGGGGGTGAAAAACAATATCCAAGATGATGATTAATTACCTGAAAATCAGAACTGACCAACCAGTTCTTCAAACCAGCCATGCTTCCCAGTGCCTCTGCCTGTGCTGTATGAAGATGCTGCAGTCAACACGACAGTTACAGCTGCAATTTCAAGGTGATGATCCATAATTATTAGACGATGATTGCTCTGAATGCTAAGGAACATTTTCTTATTTTTAGATGAAGTAAACTTCTTTTTATCAGTGAAAAAATAAAGCATTCACCGTGAAAACTATACAAGGACAGGAAAGTAGTTGGATGAAGCAGCATTTCTGTTTTAACATCTTTCCTAAGGAGCAGCTTGCYTACTGCTCCTTCATCTGAAATGGTTGTGTTCCTCTGCCGCAAAGCAGAGTGGTTTTTCTGTTGTGTTTTCAAGCACTGAGTTTTGGGCAGAGCTTGGTTTGGAAGTGACGGAGCTCTTCAAGCCGTGCTTGARGTGCTTGGGGATCCCACACTGCAGCTACACCTGGCTCCCAGCTCTTCCCACAAGAATTGGATCCAAGCCACAGGGAACGCAAGCTAGGCAAATGATAAAATCCTCTTGTGCAGTCATACTTACTGGCCTGAGTCTTGGTGTCCTGAAAAACAGCTTTAATTTCAGTTAGAAAAGACTTGCAGAAGTAGAAACTCTTCTAAGCTTGGTGGCAGCAACCARCCAGCCACAAAGATGTATTTTTCTGGTATGAACTGCTCTTTGTTCCAMTCATAGTTCAGATCAGAGCTTGTGCAAGTTGGTGGTTTTATCTAATTAGCTGGATAAACCTCGTGGTTCTGTCCGTGAGCTAGTGTAGTGCAAAGGATCCTGTGCAGGATCATGGGACTACGTTACTGCTGTTGAAGGACCACCCAAAGATCTAAGCATTTCTTAACGTTCCCTAATTCTGCTCTTCACAAGGATAAAAAGGCTATTATTAGACCTTAGTAGGAGGTCCCTTTGGTTCACGTGGGAAGTCACCCTTGCCATTGCTTTGCAGCCCTCAAAAACAGAATTCTGGTGACGAGGTGCAAGCAGGGAATGCGACCAGACAGACTCCTCAACACAGGGAAAGTTTCTGAAGACAGAAGCACTGCACCACTTCATTTAACTTGGGAGCATCTCATCTGGTGTAATCTCCTCAACCCCACRGAATCCCAGAATGGTTGRGGTTGGAAGGGACCTCTAGGGATCATCTAGTCCAACCYCSTRCTCCAGCAGGGACACCTAGGGACACCATCCCATCTGGAGGACACTTGTCACAGAGCTGTAATGTTTGCACTGGCAGCATTTGCAGTTGCTGACACACGGAACAGTTCAGCCCCAGGAGCTTCATTCTAATCTCCAAAAACAGAGCCCCCAAGGACCTTCTTGCTTTCACCTTGCGATGCTGAGCGAAGCACCCTTTGGAGTCCACCTCCCTCCCCACCAGAGTGCTGAAATTCATCTGTAAATTGATAAAAAAAACTCAGTCTTTTTGCTCCTGTGAGAGATTTCCCATCAGATTACATTTTTAGAGCTGTGTTGGACTAGCCGCTAGGCCTGCCTGCTTGCCGCATGAACGCTGGAGTATTTAGCAGGTGTTGGATGGAGCAGCAACGGCCGTTAAATTGAGATAATCTTGTGCTTTCCTTGCCTGGGGAAGCTGCMAAAGCCCGAGATGGGGGCAGCGCTGCGGTTAATGCAGCCCACGGTGCCATCCGTATCGTGGCAGGGTCTGGCAGCGTCTACGGGCCGTAGGAGAGAGCGTAAAGCAAATAAAGTAAATTAGGAATGAGGGAAGAAGAGAAATTGGCCCCATTTTACACATGGGAAAGGAAGATATTGGGTTGGACYRTGTAGAGCTCCGGCCAGCTCGGGTCTTGMRCTAGCAAAGAGCCAARCAGCTGCYCATCTTTAATGGYGTTTCCATTAYTTTAGGAGGGAAATGGGAGCTGAACYCAAATTTTCCAGGCCATCCTTCTGCCCCCACCRGCCTCCTTTGCTACYGTGTGGGCAGCCCGTTTGGAGGCAGCCATCAGACCTCTTGGGAGCAAACRGTGCTGATTTCTGAAGGGAGCAARTTGCATTTAGSTCATTATGTATCCTTATTGCTATGGCCTTTTGCTTCCAATTCTGCTTTTATYCATSCTGAAACYGGTGCAATAAGCAGARGTGCAAACAGCTGGACTGCTAAACACGTTTGGGGRATGCTGGAGCGTGAGGGAAAGGGGGGAAATCTGGSGRCTGTCATCACGATGCTCACGTTTCTATAAAGCGATYGATGGAGATTTCTGCAGCGCATCACGATGCAAAATGCCGCCYAATAATCCCGCTCCCAAATTKTCCCAAATTGAGGCATTTGTAAGCCCAGGCAGCTTTGTTTAAATAATGACTTCGCCACGTCGCCTGTCTCATTGATTGGGTTATTTCTGTGTGTCATAGCAAGAAAAATGAATTTGTGTCAGCCCGAATTGYAGGTTTACATATRTTATTTAAGAGCTGCTCTTAACCTCTCCCTCTGTCAATCACTRTCTACTTGGAGCCAAGTCTTTTTTCCTTTATTTTTTTCCAAGTCCAAGTTTACTTTTTTTTTTTTTTYCCTCAAGCAGCAACTTTAAACCAGGTGCTATTTTTGAAGCAATATTAATACTAATWAATAATTAAGGCTGGTAGGAGTGTGTGCAGTYRTGTGCAGCACACCAATAGACCTGGMGCTGTGCACAGAGTTGGAAATAAGGGCTGGGAGAAGCAATTCATTCATTTTTCCACACACACATACGCACAAAAAAAGATAAAATTCAGATTGTGCACAGAGGCATCCAACACGTGAGAGCTGGCTGGGAGCTGGGTGCTTGGGCGAGAGGGACCCACTCCCTCTGCATTCATCTTTTACCTGGTTTAAAATACTCCTTCCAAATGAATTTCCACAGCTAAGGGATCTGGGTGGACCTGCGCTGTTGTTCCTGCACGATTCTCCTTGCAGGTTGGTAGGATGTCCTGGAGGCAGCTCACCGGCTAGTGCAGAGATCTTGCTTTTATGCAATTTCTATCAATACTACAAATCACCAAAAATATCACCAAAGCAAAAAATTGACCATACTGCTTTTATATGCACAAGGTGTAGAGTCAAGATGAGTCTTRACTAGTGAAGATAATCTCTACTGTTACTCAAAAGGGTGAAATTAAGGGATTAGATTTAATTGTATCTGGTAGTTTCAAAGCTCTCAGGAGCTACTGGGGAGAGAGAAAATTCTCAGGGGGCAGTTCAGGAGAATGGGAGAGTTGAGCCTGTCTGTGCTAAGCAAGCCGTGGGATGATTCTCCACTCAGTTGCAAATCCAGCTCATAAAAGTATCAGCTAAACTACCAAAACTAATTCTAGCTTCACTGAATTTCCAATTTTGGAATTCTCAAATTCCAAAACACCACAAGACAGAGTTGAGGTGAAGATTGTCTTCTCCTGCCTGCAACATCAATGTTCCTTGGACCAGCTGGGCTAAAAGGTGGGATGCGTTTTTGAAAGCCACTTGCAAAGGTAACGTAAAAGAATCCTTTAATGTGAGAGCATCCCTGAGCTAGGGGATATCTGTGGCTGGCATGAGTGAACACCTATCTCTCAGCTGTGTTTTTGTTAGAAAAGCTGCATGCAGGATGAGTGAAACGAGCTACAAAGCCAGAGGTGATGCAGCATGAGGACTTTACCACTTCCATAATGGAAATCTTCTCTGAGGCTCTCAGCTGAGCAGAATTAGACTGTTTTGGATAGAGAATACCCTAGAAAAAGGGAAATTTATAAGAATACCTGTGGCAAATCGCTGCCTCTGAGCCACTACTGAACACTTGCCTCTGTCTAGCATTTGGASATACTCCAGTAGYAGATTCTAATTGCAAACATCATAAAAATTCACTTCTTTTGAAAAAAAAGCACATTACGCTTTGCAYAAGAGCAAGGCTCTGCAGGGTGAACCTCCTATCCAAATTCTTTGCTCTTTGCTTTAGTCTTCGTCTAGTTTTGCATTTACATTTGCTTCACTAATGCAAATGAAAATCTTGCATTGGGACATTTTTTGGAGGGCAAAAAGTTTTAAGTTGACTTTCTACTTTGCTTGTCTAGTTTGACCCAAAAAAAAAAAAAAAAAAAAAGGTTGTAATTGAGTTACATTTAAATCTAGCTTTGTTCTGTAACCAAACAGAAAAGGTCAATATTTTGTGAAACAAAGGGAAAAAAAATCTTCATGGAAGAATTTCTCTCTCTCAAAAATGTATTTTAATGGGAAGCCATCCTAGTTAGAGCTGTGACCTGGGAAGACTTGGGGCAACTGGGATTCATCTCCTTTTTCCATCTGTTTTTGTGGTGTAGGACACTTGGGCAAGGACAAATGGTGTTTCTTACAACCTCATTAAATATAGACATATAGATAGGTATATAGATATATAGATAAAAGCAGAGGAGCAGTAAAAGAAGGCTGAGGAATCACATTTTATAACATGGCATTTAAATGACAGCACTAGTGGGAATCTTGCACCCCAGGTAATGCCCCTTTTTTTGTGCCTAGGTCCCCAGGATACAACAGCAATGTTGGGAACGGTTTTTTGCTCCCCTTTTCCCCCRGAACAGTTTGGGGCTCAGTGTCCTAAGCTGAGACCCTGGGAAGAGAGGTTGAAATCTGGTTTCATCTGATCTTRGGAAGTGCCAAAGTTAACAGCTTTCGAAAATAAAACTCAGAAAGGGCTATTATGCAACCTCCATAATTGACATTCTGTCACAGCTCRCGTTTTATTTCTTTTGTTGAAATTCAATATATGGATTTTGATCCGAACCATTTACCAAGCGCTGGTGACTCGCTCCCTTTGGCTGATCGAAGACGAGYGTGYGGGGAGCRATGRGAAGAAGGGCAGTATTTTTATTTATCCACGTTYGTATTATGTGAACCRAAYCGWGTCCTAGGATGACTCCCATCAACTGCTCAGGTAGTGCTTGAAACCCTTCCCRGACTCCAGCCACCCTTATGGGTCACGTACAGTTTTCCAAGGAAASACGAGGCTGAAATGACTTTCATCTTCTGGGGTCATTATTGCATTAGGTGAGAMGAGGGCATTTGATAGATTGAATCTTCCAGGAGGTTTAAATAAGAAGTGGCACATTTTAAATGAGATCTTTGGATGGACTGTACTTGATAATAATTTATTGTCCTTCCTGCGTGTGTGCGAGTTTGAAACAATTGATATTCTCTGTGCACGGCCCTGGCTTCAGCACAAGGGTGCAGACATTTGTCTTGGGCTCCTTCTGACTGCAGGGGATGGAAAGATAAGATATTGTACATTATTTCTTTTTTTGGCTCATACCTCAAAACTGATTATCCAGAYCCAGTTTAGAAACTTTCTTTGACGCCCACTGGAAACTCTCTTGAATTGGCTTGAAGTCATCC
Source organism: Nothoprocta perdicaria (assembly GCF_003342845.1). Lineage (NCBI taxonomy): Eukaryota > Metazoa > Chordata > Aves > Tinamiformes > Tinamidae > Nothoprocta > Nothoprocta perdicaria. Next base: position 2,431,676 of record NW_020454317.1, on the reverse strand, counting down.
CTGTGTGGTAGGAGCCATACTCACGTCTCAGTTAGTTGACATCACTGACATATTTCCTTGGTCTGTATCAACCTTCGTTGCCATCTTTGAACTCCGATCCCTCAGCCAGCTGTACGCTTTGTCCTGTGGAAATTTAGTCATCGAATGTTCCTCATCCGTGTCTGACCCTGACACGCATCTCCGTGCCCTGAATTGTTGACATCAGGTGTCCTTAGGCTGTTGTCAAAAATAAAGATATTTGAGAACCTATGGATAGAAACTTAATATATTTGGAAATAGTAATGATTTGCTCATAGTCGCATTGTATGTTACTGCATTCAAAGTGAATTCCAGAGAATCATTGTTTTGCTTGTAACTGCACTTAGAAATCACTTTAGACTCAAGATCTATCTTGAGTATCTTCTGTTTTCTTTGACCTGCTGTCAGAGGTGTCTTTGAATAACGCAAAGCCAAGTCCCATCTTGGTTCAAAAGCCACAGCAGTTATGGTGGTGGCCCAGGGCATAAAGCAAGAGTTTTATCAAAAGAATGAGTGGGATAGATTGTTCAAGTTGGAAACATGGTGAAAACAGCATAGTTGGCTAACTGGTTGGGTTAGGGCTTGGGATTAAGGGTTTGGGGTGTTTTTGTTGTGATGGTGGTTGGTTGAAGAGCTTTTGAGGATTCTGCAGCAAGATATTACCAACCTTGCGCCTATCAAAGAGCTTTCAAAGCAGACATTGCTAGGTAAGAAAAGGCAAGGGGTCACTTTCTCTGTCTGAAGATCATTGAAGACAGTAGGTTGCCTACAGTGAGCTTGGGATGAGGCCCAGGCAACTCAGAATTAGTTGTAATCCCATGATAATGAACAACCCCAAACATCTCGTCCCTGTTGCTGCCTCTTTGATGAGTCCACTGCTCCCACGCACAGTCCGAGTGTGCTGCGGACTGGCAAACACACAGATGTGCACATTGCCCTCCAGCCTTTGTATTTTCTTCCTTCTTCCTCTTTTCTTGTCTTTTTCTATTCCCAAACATTCAGCAGGATATTGGATTGTCTAATTGCATTCTGTTTTTCACGGACCGCTGTTTGGATTGCAGCAGCACACGGTTCTGTGAGCTCTGTCAATACTGGTATAGTCACAGGAGGCGATCAATAAGAAAAATTAAAAAGGAGTCGTGGTAATTAGGCTAAAGCTGCTGCTTATGAGTTTTCGATAATTACTTCAGCTTCCTCCTTTTCTAGCATCTCAAGAAAATGGGGTCTGATTGAAGGAGTGGATCTTGCTTGACTGAGGACATGTCAAAATTCTGCGGAGCCAAGTGGGAAGTACAATTAGTGCTTTTTGTTTTTGCACATAAAGGGGGCTTTTCAAGGAGGCAGGGAAAGAATAGCCTTGATTGTAGATGGTGCCAGCCAGCAGCTGTGCCATTCTCTCTTACCTGGTTGGCCTCATTGGCAGCTCTGCAACGTTCACTCCCCTGGCAGTGTCCCAAGGGCTCGTGGTGCTCAACAGAGAGGTGAAAGCGTGGAGGAACATGTTGCTCAGTTCCCCTTGACTTGGTTAAGTGCATTTCTTAGAATACTTACGATCCTACGATCATGATCTGAAGTCCATGAAAGATTTAGTAAGTCCTGTTATTTGAGTAGGCTTGAATCCATCGTGGTGGAGGAAGACCTCAGGTCTTAGTCGCTCCGTCAACAGAGGACTTTGAAGAGTGCGGAGGGCATGTAGGGGGCCACATCCCACAGCCAACATGCCCTAGGGAAGGGAAAAATGTGGAGAGCAACCTGTCAAAACCAGCTCCTGCCTTGCTCGGAGAGCCAGCACCAACCTGGGAAGAAAGGAGGACCTCACAGCTTGAAGACCACGACATATCTTAACTTGTCAGGTCTTCCCTACTGCAACTATATTTAAACCTGGTGATGCCTTGTGGTAAAAATGGCACAAATTGAACAAACAGATTGTTTTTGCACCAAGGGAAAGGCCTTGTCACAAGAGAAGTACATCTCAGAGCATCCCATGGATGTGTCCCAAGGAAGATCTGCTTGAGCTTCAGCAAAGTGCAAGAGTGGCCTTTGCATCCGCACTGGTTTGTGCTAAAAGTAGSCAAATAAGGAGCATCTGGGCAAAGTGTGAGAACTGGGRTCCTCCCGRCTGCCGGGCCATCTCTGCAACCACTAAGTAGAGGCTCTTGTTTTCGCTGCTGCACTTCAGTGTGTGAGAAGCGCTTCATCGTCCTTCCCTGGTGAGCGTGGGTACGGTTTCCTGCCTTAAACACCCACATTTGTGGTCACACAGATAAGAGGGGGAAAAAAGTGTCAYTATTTTGGACTGCCTTTGCTCTTTAACAGAAATTGTCTGGTTGCTCCAGGTTCAAATCACGGATCGTGTTCATGAATCTCATTTTCAGAGCAGGTTGTGCTCCAAGAACATCACCACACTGAGGAGAATGGAGCAGGATGGTGTTTTTTTGTAATAGTTGAATTTATCACACTTTCTTTTACCCCTGTTCCCAAAAGTTCTGTTTTTTTTTTTTTTTTTTTTTTTTTTACATGGGAAGTGTTGGAATTAATTTGGAAGTGCTAGTGAGGAATCCTGGTAGACACAGCTGCAAAAGCACTAGGACCTGCAAAAGCCCCCAACGAGCTGTCAGCGCTTGGCTCTCACTGGAAATTGCCCAGATTTTCCTCCCCCCCATCCAAATGCACAGAAGCTTTTTGTCATTTCTCGGGATTCGAGGCAGCTTTTAAAATCTGAGCTTGCCGCGTTCGGGCGCTCTGCTCTCGCTGTGCTGCCATATGGTGGTGACCCAGGCTTTCCTGCTTGCTGTCACTCGTGCGACGCAGAAGAGTCGTGGGGAAGGAGACGAAATCACTGCATTACAATAACTGCATTTCCAAATAGCAGCCCGCTCTCACCCCCCGTGCACTCCCCAAGGCAGAGACCACGAACAGGCTGAACGCTGTAGAGGTGGGATTCAAAAGTCACTCATTTGGAAGATTTTCACCTAACTCCATCCCTCAGTTCCTTGTTTTCTTTTTTTTTCTGGGAGTTATAATAATCAGCCAAAGCCTCTGAGCACGTAGGTGCTTTGCAAAAGTTGACAAATAGATGGATTTTGTGACTGCACCTGCACTAGACAAAAATACTGGGTCAATATTTTGGCCATTGATCTTAGGATCCTAAAAGTTTCTCCCCCTTCCTTTTGAGATCTTCTCATCTTTATTTGCAACAAACCATAAGATGTAAGATTAAAGATCATTCTCTTCTGTAAAAATGTACTTATTGCTGGGCACTTTTGCATGGTTTTTTTTCTGGCTTCTCCAGCATTCCTGCAAGCTGTGATTAACTTTATGACTTCAGCCTTGATGAACTTAATGCGCTCGGGTGGATCTTGGTGAGGGAGAGAAGGGACATTTGTTAGGTCTTGCCGTAGTGCTAGTTACAAGTTAGACCATGGTCCAAAACTGTGCTCTTCCCGTGCAACCAGTGACCAAGAGCTCACCAAAATTGAATCATTACAAAGGGCAGGATGACACTTCGGTCCATTTTGAATTGTCTTTTCTTCATTTTCATTGATATAGCCAATGCACAAAGATGGGAGCAGAAATAAAAAGRTTGTCCAAGCGGGAAGAGCATGATTTGACCCAGGCAAAGGCAAACTGGGGCTTGCTTGGTTTAAAATCATTTGCGAGAAGGAGCCAATTTGAAGATAATCTTTCCACCTATATCAAACTCAAAAAAAAAAAAGATAAAATTTCTTCCTGCTCAGTCAGATAAACAGAGAGCTTTTGCACTGACCATAAAACTTGGTTCTCTGCAAATCTCCGCTGTGCATAATCACATTACCCTGTAGCCATGAACCACAGRGAAGATAAAAGCTCTTGGTTAATGCAGATTAGTTACAGATGTYTCTCAAAAAGGTAAGTTTTAATCCAATAGTTCAGGGGAAAATAGTGTGGTCTGAGTGAGCAGGAGGTCAGGTTAGATGTTTCTCTTGYCTCTTAGAGCSTCAATCTGCAAATTAGGTAAAGGGATGGGCATTTCTGAATGAAACTYAGTTCTGTTGTTGGTGATGGCCAGATATGGGGTGATATCCATGTCCTCTRGCGATATCCTGGATGATATCCCAGCAAGACTAACCCAAGATTCCCAGCATTGAGGGACCCCGGCTGTTTTAAGATGRTAAAACAGGCCAACAGTYATTTTCAACAGCGAGTCTAAGACTTCATTGGGTTGAGTTACCTTGCCTTTGATGGAAGTACCATATTTTAGAAGCTTGTAAGACCACAGCTGTTAGTGGTGACAATTTGCAGGAATCCGCAGTTAATGTTAGGTGTTTTTTAGACTTAATAGAAGCTGAAAAATAGCAAAATGACACAAGTTTTTCTCAGTAAGACTAAAGATGAATCAGAACTGCTTACTTTGTATGCACCAGTTCAGATTTTGCAGGCAATTAAATTCTACCTCGAATTTTACTAAGGTCCTAGAAGTCATTACGTCACTCTCATTTCTCAAAGAAATACCCACTTTCATTTTGTCCTTGAAGTCTTTGAGGTTCCCCAACATTTCCTTGCTTTTYRRACTTGAAACCTAGAATAYRCTCRTGCCACATCCTGCTGGKCAGATTTCAGTAGAAGTGCTCAGTRYAGACATCAGCAAMAAGGTAGTGTATTTTGGGTAGTTATCTACACTGTATATCATGCCTGTGTGGGAGACATCCAAGTGGTGGACATCTCATCCATACAACTAGAGGAACCCAAAGAKCTGTTSATCTCACCAAATGCRRGTGTCTGCTCTTGAGTGAACTCAATTTCTCTTTYGRGTCTATTGACTTTAGYACTTAGGCCATKAGAGGAGTCTGGGTRCTTCATGGGAGACTAAGGTGCCTGAAATAGAACCATGGAGTGCAGCTTGAGGAGCTACAGATAGACTTCTGTATGGGGTGAGCAGATGTGACACAAGACATACAGAAGAGCTACATCCCTCCAGAGTGTGATCTGGAGGCCGGACAGAGATACTTTAGAGCATCTCAAGCAGCTCTGGTCATCCAAGTCCTAGTCCAAGTCCTGAGTAAGCTGAGCTTCTGGCTCTTATGTAGAAACCTACAGTGTCTGTATCTGAAGCTACATTTACTTCTGGTGACAACTTGGTATTTCTGAGCTAAATTCTCAGATACAGAGTTGGAAACAGTTACAGAAGGAGAAAAAAAAACAAGAGATCCTGCTCGTGTGCGTCATTGAAGATCTTCAAGGTTGAACGCAGTAATTCCCTTTGCTTTTGTGACTAAGACTACATCTGGCTTAGCAAGGAATCCATCTCAATTTATATAGATTAGTAGATTAAAGCAGTTGGTGCTAAGAACCCTGCTGCTATTCTGTGTGTGGTTTGAGAGCTTCATTCTGGACTCTGTGTAGTCTGGTCTAGTCCATCAAACCTTCCTACCTCTCGTGCTTTGCAGATATYTGAAGGACCAAGCAGCGATYCAKTCCCTGRYGTTCTCATTAGCTGCACGGATATGYTTTGTGCARATCTTATAATTTARTTTCTTCTAAAAGAGATCTGGCACGTGCACCCCCAAGTAGATCAGCGAGCAGGACCAGTGCCCAAGAAAGGGGGACGCYGGGGGATTCACTTCAAAACCACATAATGCTAATGTAGACCCTGTGTCTGCCTTTCAACATGTGCCTCCTTTTGGAGTGGCTATTGGATGCAAAGCAGGCTTCAAAGCCCACCTCAAGATGCTGCAGTTTCCCTTTGAATTTAGTGGACATASTGAACGGCAGCTTTGTTGTGCTCTTTGCATTAGGCGGGACGGAGACGAGYGCTTTTAAGCTCCTCTCYYGYGACTCCCCTTTGATGTGCAAAGAGGTTCCTGCAAGCCTCGTTCCCTTGTCATATTTACCTGTTCAGACTGGGAAGGCAACTGAACTGCAGCCATGCGTTGGCAGGAACATGCTTTGCAAATTGCCCACAGTGAAGGCTTTTCCTGACATCACACATCACAAAATTTGGGATTTAGGAATGTGCTTCCTGAGGGTGAGCTCCTCCTCCCCGCTGCACAGTCATCCAGGGATGCACACCCTTTCTGCATGGAGGCAAACGAGGAATGATGCTACCGGAAGAGCAGAAAGACAGACATCCTTAGCACTGGGTCTTTAAGCTTCATAGAAAATGTTGAGCAGATGCCATCTCACACATTTCTTTCCTGTTGAGGATCCAGCAATTGCTTCAGAAATAAATGTGCAAAAATAGGTGACATCAGAAAGGTCATAGGTATGTGTGCTAGCATGTCATTGCTTCCTGGTGGGATCTTTTCCCTGTTGAGACCCTCCCAACTATCTAGGGCAGATGTTGGGGGCAGTTATCCTGCCTCAAAATAGCAGGAGAAATATGTGCTGGCCGGGATCCTGCTGTGAAGAAAAGGCCTATCTGAGTTCCTTCACTTGCATTTTCCCACATGTGAACGTCCTCTTGTATCTTTGCCATGTGATATGACACCTTCCACCCAACACTGTTCAGTGGACCCTTCAGAGACCTTCACTTTGCTTGCAAATTAAAGTATGAGAATGTTTTGAAGGTTAATTCGTTCTCCTGCTTTACCAAGCCTCTCCACTGCTGCTCCCATGAAGTATTYTCCTGCTTTTCTCCTTTGCCAACCAAGTGACGTTTATTAGCATTTGCATGGTTGTTGCTTGTAATTTCATTGCTGTTCCTGACGCCTGCACGTTATAATTAAATCATTTCAGATTGTAGTTGCAGKGCGAAACAGYTGCAGCAAATAACAGTGGGAAACATATGYTGGAAATATGCAGCTCCAATTAGCTAAGTATGTGGGATGCAGAGAGGGCGAAGACTCATRGAAACAGGAGGCCTGGAGCAGGTTGCAGCTTCCCTKCCTCTGCTCTCTCCTGGATGGTTAGTTGTGGTCCCCATCAGTTGCAYGAGGAAGGGACCAGCCTGACTCCTCGTGTTACATGTGACATAGCAGCTGCCTCTGGTCTTTTTGGTCCAGGCTGTTAATTCTTCCATCYTCCTGCACAGAAATGCTGGAAATGGGATACAGCCGTTCCCGATCTCTCAGCCAAAGCAACTCTGCGCATCAGTGATGGACACTGGAATTTCCTTGCTCTTGCCATTTCTGTGAAGAGARGGATGGAAGAGGAAGGGTAGTGCATTGCTGCAGGTGCCTGACACGTAGGCTGGTTGCTACCACTTCCATGTCTCAAGAGTGCTCCACTCTATGTTGAGCACTGTATAGGGGACCATGGGCAAGTAGACTTTTGTCAGCTAGAAACAGTGGGAAACTGAGAAGGAAAGCTGGAAAAAGTCATGCCTAGAGCTGCAGGATTGGGTTTAGTTGACCTCAGTGGCCAAGCACATTTCTTAGTCCAGTCGTTTTAGAATGATCCTGAATTATCTTGGATTAACCATGACTGTGACTCAGCTATATGCCTAGTTTCTTCCCTCTCGCCCATGCTGACCTAGATACATAGACTGCATTTGAAAATCTGCTTTTAAGTTAGAAAAAGTTGTACCTGTGACTGTGGAATTGAAACAAACTGAGTTCAATAGCCAAGTGCTGCTCYTAGTTCCTTCCTAAATGTGGCATAGACAAGGTGCTGGCAGAGGCAGGATGGGGTTTCCATGGCCTTGGTGTTTCCTGCCCATTGCATGGCTTTGGGGATGGCAACTTCACTTGCCTTTCATGTCATTTGGGGGCCATTTCAGGGCTGTGTGTTGGAAATGGGTCACCCCAATTTTGGATTTGTTGCTCTCTTGGAAAGGGCATAAACAGGAYTTGCCCTCTGGCACAGTGCAATACTTGCCACTTTCTGATTGTGGATCTTGTATAGCTGCAATATTAGTAGTGAARTAGCCCCCAAATTAGAGTATTTGGGGTTTATCCACCACACTACTATTGCATTTGGTTCATAATGTCTCTTTGCATGCTTCCATGGAAAACTGTTCAAACTGAGGGTTAAAATGCATTGCTGTGGGTTTATGCTATGGTCCTGACTCCAAAACCCCTTTCGGGGGCTTTGATGAAAGGAGAAGAAAGAAGGGAATGGTTTTAGAAAAGCAAGAGGAGGAGAAAAGTCCTGATGTGTGTTAGCTGATCACAGGATGGCTCTGAGCCACACWGGGTGCAGTTGTGAAAAAGGCAAATGCCACCTAGGAAACACTTTCATTAGAAAATKAATGAAGTATTAATTAGACATGTTAACACTGTTACACCAGGCGCATTGGAAACCCTCCCTGCAATAACTGTGACCAGCTCTGATTACCCGTCTTCAAGAAAGGTGCCAAGAGAAGCTCTTAGCAGGAACAGAAGGTGTCTTGGAGAGGAGCAAACTGGAAGAGGGTGGTTTGTTCCTTGTAGCAAAGGCTGGCAATKAGATCCTTGCTGCCCTTAAGCACGTGCCACGAAAGCAGGGAGCAAGGTGGGAGCCCACTGATCGGAGGGGATATATCTATGCTAGTGGGCAGGCAGTGGCTTTCACCTTCTCAGAGATGCACACTGCTGAATGAAGTAGCATGCGTGCTTTTGTGGTGTGCAGGAAGAGCCTCCCTGAGAAGCCTGCGCACTGCTTCAAGGCTAAACATCCCTCTCCCTTGTGCACCCTCGCAATGGAGTGAGGCAAGAGGCASTGCCTTGGCAAGAAGCAGCAAGCATCTGTTCCTGAAAGCAGAGCAAAGAGGAAGGAGTGCACATGTGTGTTGTACAGTGGGCACAAAGGGGAGCCTGTGTGGCAGCAAAAGAGAAGCGTGTGCAGTGGCTTTCCCTTGATGAAGGAGGCAAGCTGTGCCTTTAGCAGAGCGCAAAAGGAGAGAAAGGGAGGAACGTATGCTCTTGGTAAGCAGCTTGCGTGAGCACACTCCACAGGGCAGAAAGGGCTTCAAAGCAATGTCCTGCCTAGTGGAAAGAGAGCATGTAGCTGAGGAGTGCATTGTGAGGAAGCAGCCAATGGCTATGTAGTAAGCACAGCAGAAAGAGTCAATGTGCGTGTAGTGCAGTGTGCTGAAGGAAGGAGTAGAAGGATGCGCAGAGAGCAAGTGAGCACAAGCAGGCCTGAAGGAAGGCCTTGAATGTGCAGAGGGAGGTGGGCGACTTGGTCCTGGCAGCAGCTGAATGAGAGAAGGCACAAGTGCGTGAATGCTGCCCTGTGGCGAAGGCGCCAATGTGTGTGGCTTGTGGTGGTGAGAAGGAGCGAATGTTTGTGGATTGAAGAGAGCACAAGGAGTGAAAGCCACTGCTCAGCACACTGTTGAGGGAGGTCAAACGTGTCATCTTCTGCACTGCATTCTCACTCTACATGCAGTAGCTGCCTATTGGGGAAAGTGCAATCATGTCTCTGTCGTGCACTCTTAAGGCAGCAAGCAGGTGGAGCATGCCGTGAGAAGATGCACTACAGACTCTTTCTTGACATGCAGGTTTCAAGTGCTGTTTGGTGAAGGTGTRGAAAGAAGGCTTGAACATCCATTTGGTATGCACAGGAGAATGGGAGAACTCCGTGCCCTGAGCAGAAGGGAGATCTTAGTTCCTTCTCGCAGCAGCGCTCTCTTTGAACTTTGCCCCTCACACAAGCCATTGCCTACAGCCTCTTGCAGGGATTTGGCAAGTGGCTGCTCTTTTGCGGCTGTGCAGCACCTTGAGGAAGGAAGGAGCTTGTGCGGTGTTTCTCGCGGAGAAGGAGAGAAGGCTTGTGTTGTCAGGAGCGGACAAAGAGCAAAAGGACTCCCTTGGCACACTGCTGAATGAAGTTGCATGCGTGCTTTTGTGGTGTGCAGGAAGAGCCTCCCTGAGAAGCCTGCGCACTGCTTCAAGGCTAAACGTCCCTCTCCCTTGTGCACCCTCGCAATGGAGTGAGGCAAGAGGCACTGCCTTGGCAAGAAGCAGCAAGCATCTGTTCCTGAAAGCAGAGCAAAGAGGAAGGAGTGCACATGTGTGTTGTGCAGTGGGCACAAAGGGGAGCCTGTGTGTCAGCAAAAGAGAAGCGTGTGCAGTGGCTTTCCCTTGATGAAGGAGGCAAGTTGTGCCATTAGCATAGTGCGAAAGTAGAGAAGGGTCGCAACGTATTCTCTTCGTAAGCAGCACACAAGCTTATTTTTCTGCCTCGTGCACAACACACTTGTACTGCTCGGGTTTTTTTTTCCTTTCTGGAATCGGACTTTTGGTGTTTTTCCTCAAAGCACTGCCTCTAGGATCACTCCATTTATAGCGTGCACAAGGCAGATGTTGTTTTATCTTTGGAGCAGTGTGCTGGCTGCTGATGTACTCTCCTTCTGCAGAGTAAAACTGTGCATGCTACCTCTGTCCATGGTTTTCTAAGGGAGTCCTGTTGCTCTTCTCCCTGTGCTCACACAAGAGATATTTTCTCGTTCTGCACAAGAGAATCCACAGACTCTCACTCCTTTTCCAATATGTTGAATGCTCGTATTGAGCAGGCGCTTGTCAAATGCTTGGAGTAGGCTGTAGTTGCCGATCACCTCTCTCGACCTGCTGGAGATGCTTTTCTTAAGGCACCCCAGGATCTCATTGGCTTTCTTGGCCACAAGGGCACACTGTTGTCTCATGGTCATTTTGTCATCCACCATGACACCCAGGTTCCTCTCTGCAGGGCTGCTCTCCAGCAGGTCAGCCCCTAATCTGTACTGGTGTCTGGGGTTATTTCTCCCCACGTGCAGGACCCTGCACTTACCCTTGTTGAACTTCGTGAGATTTCTCACTGTCCGCTTGTCCAGTCTGTCCAGGTCCCTCTGGATGGCAGCACAGCCCTCAGGGCTATCAGCTACTCCTTCCAGTTTGGTATCACCAGCAAACTTGCTGAGGGAGCACTCCAGCCCTTCATCCGGGTCATTAATGAATAAGTTGAACAGGACCAGACTGAGGACTGACCCCTGGGGGACACCGCTAACTATAGGTCTCCAACTAGACTCCGCACCACTGACTACCACTCTCTGCACCCTGCCACTGAGCCAATTCCTAATCCACCTCCCCGTCCACTCATCTATCCCACACCTTTGGAGCTTGCCCAGGAGGATGCTGTAAGGGACAGTGTCAAAAGACTTGCTCAAGTGCACATAGATGACATCCACCACTCTGCCCTTATCTATCCAGCTAGTCACTCCTTCAAAGAAGGTGATCAGGTTAGTCAAGCACAAGTTCCCCGTGGTGAATCCATGCTGCCTACTCCTGAACACCTTCTTCTCCTCCACGTGTCTGGAGACAGCAGCAAGGATGAGCTGTTCCATCACTTTTCCAGGGATGGAGGTGAGGCTCACCGGCCTGTAGTTGCCCGGGTCCTCCTTCTTGCCTTTTTTGAAGACTCCACAACCTCTCTGGGCAGCCTATTCCAGGGCTCTGTCACCCTCACTGTTAAGAAATGTTTCCTTAAGTTCCTCTGGAACTTTTGGTGCCTCAGTTTGTGGTCGTTTCCTCTAGTCCTATCACTGTCCACCACTGAAAAGAGGCCGTCCCTCTTGCCTTTTTGAAGTGCCTTTTGAAGTGCCTCCTTCTTGCCTTTTTTGAAGACCGGCGCGACGTTTGCTTTCTTCCAGTCCTCCGGCACCTCCCTCGTTCTCCAGGACCTTCTGAAGATGATGGCGAGCAGCTTGGCTATGACATCCACCAGTTCCCACAACACTCTGGGATGCATCGCATCAGGGCCCATAGATTTGTGGGTGTCGGGTTTCCTTAAATGCTCTCTGACCCACTCTTCCTCTACCCAGGGCAAGCCTTCCTCTCTCCAGCTCTCTTGCGTCCCTAGGGCCTGGGATTCTAGAGGGCTGTCCCTGACAAACACTGAAGCAAAGGTAGCATTCAGCAGTTCTGCTTTCTCCGTGTTTTTTGTAACGAGGGTACCCACCCCGTTCGCTAGCGGACCCACGTTTTCCCTGACCTTCCTTTTGTTGTTAATATATTTGAAGAAGTTCTTCCTGTTACTCTTAACATCCCTTGCCAGATTTAATTCCAAGTGTGCCTTGGCTTTCCTCGTAGCATCCCTGCATTCCCTGACAGGGTTCCTTTATTCCTCTCAAGGGACCTGTCCTTTCTTACACATTCTGTATACTATTTTCTTCTGTTGGAGTTTTGCCACGAGCTCCATACTCATCCACGCAGGTCTCCTGTCCCCTCTGCCTGACTTCTTATGCACAGAGATGCGCTCTTGCTGGGCATGGAGGAAATGCCACTTGAAAACTAACCAGCTCTCCTGGGCCTGTCTTCCTTCTAGAGCCCTCTCCCATGAGATCTTTCCAAGCAGGTCTCTGAAGAGGCTAAAGTTGGCCCTCCTGAAGTCCAGGGTGGCAAGGCTGCTTTCTGCCCTGCCTCCTCCTTGTTGGATCCTGAACTCCACCAACTCATGATCACTGCAGCCAAGGCTGCCCCCACCTTCCCATCTTCAACCAAGGCCCTCTCTGTTTGTTAATACAAGATCCAATAGCCCACCTCTCCTCGTGGGCTTCTCAAGAACCTGTGTCAAAAAGTTGTCATCGACGCACTGTAGAAAGTTCCCAGGACTGTTTGTGCCCTGCTGTGCTGTCTTTCCAGTTGATGTTGGGGTAGTTGAAGTCCCCCATGAGAACCAGGGCCTGTGATCGTGAGGCAACCTCCAGCTGCCTGTAGAAGGCCTCATCAACCTCCTGCTCCTGGTCAGGTGGCCTGTAGAAGACACCCACCACAGTGTCTCCCACGTTGGCCTGCCCTTTAACCCTTACCCACAAGCTCTCTACCCACTCGTCATCCACTCCCAGGCTGAGCTCCATGCATTCCAGTTGCTCTCTCACATACAGAGCAACTCCACCACCTTGCCTTCCCAACCTCTCCTTCCTAAAGAGCACATAGTCCTCCATGACAGCACTCCAGTTGTTTGAACTATCCCACCATGTTTCTGTGATTCCTATGAGATTGTGGTGCTGGGACCGCACACAGATCTCCAGCTCATCTTGCTTATTCTCCATGCTTCACGCATTGGTGTATAGGCATTTCTGAGAGGTAATTGAGCCTGAACTTTTCCCAGGAGGCGTGAAAGAAGACCCTCTATAATCATGTCCAAGCCATACTTCCCCATCACCGTATGCCTGTTGGATGCCCGAAGAGAAAGGATGTAAAAGATTGAAGAGAAAGGATGCAAAAGTGTGAATAGATGAGTAAAATAGTGTTTTTAATCTTCTGGAGCTTTGTCTAAAAGTCTAGATGAACAAATAATTTGCATTTGTCTCTATAGCTGTGGATAGTGAATATGTAGTTGCCACATATTCATTGCTAGAGAAAAAATTGGGAAACCAATATTTTCTCTAGCAATGCCTCACTTTAAATTACACTAAAGTGTTAGTAGTGAATGATTTTCCATTATTGGGAAGTGTAGGAATAGTCCTAGTCTGAAATATAAGGGAATATTAATGCCGCCATTGAATTACAGTAAAATTAAACTAGGAGAAGATATGGCAGATGGTGAATAGGGAAAGACATGTAAATGCACCTACAGAAATTATTAGATGGATGATGTCACTTTGTTTACTGCCAATCACAAGCAAACAAATATTTAGCTTGGGAACAGTTCTCTAAAAATGTTCAAAATATGTTCAATGCTTCACGCATTGGTGTATAAGCACTCCAAGGAGGTAATCAAGCCTGAACTTTTCCCAGAAAATGAATAATCCTAAAATTCAAAGGAAAACTCCTTTTGGGGCGGTGAAATCCCCTATATCTGGGGATTACTTGCAGGTTGATTTTTAATTGTCATGGGTATAAGTATTTAATGGTAATGGTTGATACATTTTCAGGATGACATAAGGCCTTCCCACTTTGCACCAATATGGTAAAAGAGGTAGCAAAAGTGTTTTTAAAAGAAATTATAGCAAGATTTGGGGTACCAGAAGCGTTCTCTTCTGATTAAGGACCTCATTTTATTACAAGAATCTTACACATTAAATGGAAGATGATTAGTCCCTATGAATTACTTTATAGGAAAACCTACCAGTACCTGAATTCCCAGAAGAAATGTATGTAAAATGTATTGCAGATTTGCAATTGTACTTAGTTTCTTTAGGAAACTGGCAACTCTTCAGTGGCACACAGTCTTGACAGGACAAAACTTTGGTACATCTTTATCAAATAGGAGATTTTGTCTATGTAAAAGCTTGGAATTCAGAACCACTGAACAAAAAGCGGAAAGGACCTTTCCAAGAACTCTTGACGGCCCATATCAAAGTAAAAGTAGAGGATATTGAGCCATGGGTTCATTACAGAAGGATAAACAGTGCACCTTAATATTATTGCCAGCCTACTGGAGTGCTGTAAGTGTCCCTGCAGGGGCAGGGGTTTGGACTAGATGACCTCTAGAGGTCTCTTCCGACCTCAGCCATTCTCTGATTCTGGGACCCCTTGTGTATTAACTACAAACTAGAGACTTAGGAAAGCTGTGAGATGTCAAAAGAGGAACTGACACATTGTTTGGCTTACTAACACTAACAGTATCATCGGGAGTGTGAGATAGACAGACCTGGGTTAAAGGGATTTTTGAATTTAAATCCAATGGCACAGCAGTAGCATGGAAGGATATGAGCAACAGAAATCGTATTAGTATAATTATATTAAGCAGGGGTTTTAAGGGAGTAGAAATGGTTTTGAGATATGGTACCCAGAGGGATCAGGGCTGGAATACTGTTGCGGTGAAGGGTAGGGAATCCTGCCTTTAATTCAGATGAAGGGGTGGACAGTAAGCATCCCTACCATTTGGGAATACATTTTAGAGGGATAAAAGGAGTATGGTGTATAACCTAGCATTGATCTCCAAAAGAATATTATATCTCTATTAGGGTGAGGCAGCCGAAAATTGAGGCTACTTGTATTAAATATGTTTATTGGACTCAGTATGATATAGGAGATCCCTAACATTATGCTCACCACACATTCTGCTGTTTTGGATATAAGGAATGCCACCCTCCAATACTACAGAGAAATCCTTGAAGGGCTTCCTCTTCCTTATGCAAAGAAGAGGACGGGAAACAATAGATTGGAAGCATAATACTGTGATGAGCATAGATCATCAAGTGTTACTTACTGCTTGTCTCCCCACTCCCCATACCATGCTGAGCCTCAGATCCTCTGCCTTGTGGCATAATACCTGTGAGCCTGATAGATCTTTTAAAAATGGGTAATATGACAGGGGCAATACAAAGAACAAATGCAACCTATTACCTGGTAAAAGAGAACAAATGCAGGCAGAAACGAAGTGATATGTTGCAGAATACAACACTAGGAAGGAAAGGAGATAATAGAACCATTTATGGGCATCAGCAGAACTCCTCCTGCCCCAAAGTTTCAAACCTGCTGGATATTCCTTTCTTTGAGTGGGTAGCTGAATATGCAGGTGAACAGGAAGTAGTGGAGCTTCTAACTTAGCGCGTCACTTATAACCATGCTACTCATAGTGCTCATAGTGCTTCACAAATGCCAAAGCAACTATTTTTCTTTTCTTTTTTCTTTTTTTCCTTAGGCAAGGTCACAGAACTTGGGCAAAG
Source organism: Nothoprocta perdicaria (assembly GCF_003342845.1). Taxonomy (NCBI): domain Eukaryota; kingdom Metazoa; phylum Chordata; class Aves; order Tinamiformes; family Tinamidae; genus Nothoprocta; species Nothoprocta perdicaria. Next base: position 2,416,165 of record NW_020454317.1, on the reverse strand, counting down.
AGGCTACAAGGCAATTGGAGGCAAATTGTCCCAGTTAATTGGTGATTCAGAAAGGGAGATAGCCATAAATAGAATTATACCAAACCAGAATGCAACTGCACTCAAGAAATCACATGCAACACCATTCAATCCAAGCGCGAAAATGAGAGCTTACTTAAACGAGATTTTTTTTTCTGTTAAGTAGGCTTTTAAGTTACAAAACAAAATTAAGCTAAGAAACAAAATTCAAGGGTGGGATAAATATAGCATTTTGATGCTTGGTATAGCATGTAAGTCCTCAGAGAGGGTAATGAACCATAGGACAATCATATACCAATGAAGTATACTAGGAACCTTGGCACTACAAATACTATTCCAGTTTGGAAAAAGACAAATAATAAACGCCAATACTGGAGAAGAATTAAGAGAGTCCTTGAGAACAAAGATGATTAACAGGGGACACAATACTTCCATTAAGATAGGATGAAGTCTACAAAGCCTTATAATGCCTGGGATTATGGCTTTGGAAAAAAAGCCTTTTACTTTGGGAGACTTTGGATCTTGTTGAGGCAGGGCAGTCTCCTTTGCTAACCTTTGTAAATAACCAACTCACTAAAGAACTGATACACTTGCAAAACACTTGATAATGGGCCAAACTCACCTGAGGGTATTGGAAGGACCACCTTGCAAGGATCATAGAATCATAGAATGAATCATAGAATGCCGAAGGTTGGAAGGGACCTCAGAGGTCATTGAGTCCAACCCCCCTGCTCACGCAGGGTCACCTAGAGCACGTGGCACAGGGCGGCATCCAAGCGGGTTTGGAAGATCTCCAAAGAAGGAGACTCCACAACCTCTCTGGGCAACCTGTTCCAGTGCTTTGTCACCCTCACAGTGAAAAAATGCTTCCTTAAGTTCCTGTGGAACTTCCGATGCTTCAGTTTGAAGCCATTTCCTCTAGTCCTATCACTGTCCACCACTGAAAAGAGGCCGCCCCCCTCCTCCTCACTGCCTCCCTTGAGGTATTTATACACGCTGATCAGGTCCCCCCTCAGCCTCCTCTTCTCCAGGCTGAACAGRCCCAGCTCTCTCAGCCTTTGCTCATAGGGCARATGTTCCAGGCCCCTGATCATCCTCGTAGCCCTGCGCTGGACTCTCTCCAGCAGCTGCACATCCCTCTTGTACTGGGGAGCCCAGAACCAGACGCAGTACTCCAGATGTGGCCTCACCAGGGCTGAGTAGAGGGGGATGATCACTTCCCTCGACCTGCTGAAGACGCTTTTCTTAATGCATCCCAGGATCCCGTTGGCCTTCTTGGCCACCAGGGCACACTGCTGYCTCATGGTCAACTTGTCGTCCACCATGACACCCAGRTCCCTCTCTGCGGGRCTGCTCTCCAGCAGGTYGACCCCTAATCTGTACTGGTGTCCAGGGTTATTCCTCCCCAAGTGCAGGACCCTGCACTTGCCCCTGTTGAACCTCATGAGGTTTCTCGCCGCCCAGTCCTCCAGTCTGTCCAGGTCCCTCTGGATGGCAGCACAGGCCTCAGGGCTATCAGCTATGACTAAGGATGACTATAGCATGGTCATGTACTCCTTTCCAGTCCCTTACAGTCACTATTCATACGGGTATTGTGAGAGAATTGCTTGAGAAAGGGGAAATTAGAGAGCAACAGTCTAGCAGTGATTAGAGCATTACAGAGGCTTGCTTAAGGTCAAAGATAGTTACCACTTCCAGGATGGTTGGAAGCTACCAGCAAGTAGATTCTAGGAGGTATGGAATCTACTTTTCTAGGATTCCCTCAGTAACACGCAATCTGTCTTCCTAGCACACGCTAGTAAGAGTAAACGAAGACTGCGGTGGAATGGAGACACCATGGCCAAGCTTTGTTGGATTCCTTCCGGAAGTGGTAATCTGATGGTGTCATGCAGCTGAGTGAATGGAGAGTGGAGCAGAGTGAAGACGCAGTGGCCAAACTCTGTTGTACTCCCTGCAGAGGTGGCAAACTTGTAACATGCAGCTGTTAAGCCAGACAGTATGATAAGATATCTGGTGATGGGCCAACAATGGCGACAGATCAGTCCCTCCTGATGGACTTTGCTCAAATGTTTCCTCATTCTAATCTCATTATAATATCAATACACATCCCCATTCCTCAAAATTACCTGCTTCCAAAGAACATCCACTCCTCACTGATTATGCTCTGTAGATTTTTGATTAACTCAAGAAACTTTTTAAATCAATCAATAACAAAAGTAAATATGACTAGAAAATATATAAAAAGTGAACTAAGGAGGGAAATAGGAAGAGAGAAGGAGGAAGAAGGAAGAAGGAAGAAGAAAGAGGGAAGAAGGAAGAAGAGAAATGGAAGACTCTATCATAACTTCTAGATCAGTCGACTGGCTGAATCTTCCTTCCCTCAGGTGAGGACGTTGCCTGAGGAGACTCCTTGAGGTTGAGAGTCCTCTCTCATCTTCTAGGGTGAGTGATGATTGCACATTTGTACACTAGGCACTAGCTGAAATCCCCATGCTGTAGTAGAGAATTTCCTATACTGACATTCTAAATCTGCTTTGTAAATGTTGCATTATAATAAACCATGGTATTCATGAACTTGACTACTTGTTTTGAAGACAGTCATCGGACCTACAGGTGACAGATCGTTCATGAACCTGATACTGCCAGAGTTAGGCCTATACCTGATCATACTATTTGTGAACGCAATTCACTGTTTTGAAGGTCATCAGAGCTACAGTTGACAGACTTTTTATGAATCTGATACTGCCAGAGTCAAGCTTGTAGTTACATTATTTGGTATCCCTATTAAGAGATGAGTCCAGATTCCCCAGTCCCTCTAACCTTTGAGGATCAGCTGGAACGCAAGGGGATTTATCTCTTTGATGATGCCCCAAATTTGCTCACTCCAATCAAACCACAACAGGTCTAAAGGACAGAGTCTAGCAGTGATGAGTTGAGCAGGGATTGGGAATGACACCTGACCAACTCCTCTGGCTAGACCATGAGTATCCTTCCACTACTCTTAACCTAGGATGCTGGGCTAAGGTAACTCCTTACAAGGTTCAGAGTCCTCTGTACATTCAGGTTGTGGAAACCAAAGCATTTTCATTCTCAAAGTATTTTCTTTGCAAATTTAGGAGGTCCTTGTGTGTACAGAATGAGATAACGCTATAGCATGTTAATTGGATTTATTTTACCTTTTTTTGTTTTTCCAGAACAAGCAAGTTGCACTAATTCCTAGTTGCTAATCAGTAAGTCCATCCCTATAACAATTGTGCCAGTGGATGTTTTTATCACGAAGATTTTGCGCTAGTGAATAAAAATCAACTAACTAAAGCACAATGATTGTTGCCCCTCTGATTATTTTACTATATCCTTTAATGAACTAGCATACTTGGCAATGGTGGAGGAAGTCAGAGGTTCTTGCTAAGCTGACCTGAGGCCGACCAAATTGGAACACAAGACAGATCACTGACGTGTATCCATAGGTCATCAGCACACTACAACAGCAACAATAACGACAACACAGGAATAGATAAAATGGGCTAGAGAAACCGGTCACAAGAGTTCTCTGCAAGACTATCAGAGGAAGAAAAAGAGGAGCAGAACTGTCAAAAGAAATGTTAACACAGTGGTCTGAGAAACAGGAGCAGGGTTTGTACAAGCTCCCTTGGTGCTTTGGTTTTGATTACTCTTCTCATAATACTGCTGTCTTAGCTATTACTAGCCAGTGGAAGAAGTTGCTTTCACACAGGCAACCTATGGCACCAAGTCCCAAACTGCAGCAGGCACATACATAGACTCAGGAGACATGCATGCCAATGCAACATACTGGGCTGCTAAATATTGCATGAGTTGGACTGGAACTCACTTCACAGTTTTCTCAAAGTTTGCTTTGTAAATGGACAAAATATAAGGATAAAAAAAGAACACATTAACATAAAACATCAACTGGCAATATATGATCATACTTTCAAAAACGAAACAAAATAAACACGTCATTGAAATACACTAAATATTGTTTTCCTTTAGCCAATTTTCACAGGTGTTGATGGCTGCCTAATTAGTTTGTACATTTGACTCAAGATTTATTCAAAATAAAGCCCACTTCCAACCACCTTTCCTGTTCATATTGTTAAAAATGCCTATAAGATCCACTCAGATTACTTTGCTCTGTGTGACCTGTTCTTTTCACAGCATCTCTCTCCTACCAGCTTCTCCCCCTTCTTCTTGTTTATCTGTTTGTTTCCTAACATTAAGCCCTGGGTCATCACATAGAGACACTGAAGGGAAAATGTTTCCCTTCTTCCTCCTCAAGGACTCTGGATTAATATTTCACAGAATCACAGAATGGTTAAGATTGGAAGGGACCTCTAGAGATCAACCCCCTGCTTGAGCAGGGACACCAAGAGCATGTGGCACAGGGTGGCATCCAGGCAGGGTTTGAAGACCTCCAGAGATGGAGACTCCAAAGCCTCCCTGGGCAGCCTGTTCCAGTGCTCCATCACCCTCACAGTGAAGAAGTTCTAAAGATATTTACATCATATTTGCTAATTAGCCCATTCTTGAAAGAACTTTATGATGATTTCTGTTTACGGTATTCTGGAAAAGTATTGGTTCATCACATACCAAAAAAAAATCTTTCCTGAACAAATTATTTCTGCAAGTAGTATGGGCATAAATAAAGATTAAATTAAGAAAGGATGCCTCAATGCTTCCCTGTACCAATATATCCTGCTCTCTTTCTCGGTATCCTGCCATAAGATAAAAAGTCATTAATGACAGCACAGCAAGCAGTGCTGCAGTAGGCCTGCAGTCATTGGGTTTGCAGAACACTGATGATAGCAAAGAAGCTCTGAGCGATGATCAGAAACAAGTTACTAGAGATCTCGGTTTGGACAGAAAATGGAGTAGCTGTCAAAGTGCTAAGAACTTGGGTTAATAATGGCAAGAAATAGCTTATTTGCAGAGTATACAGTTAAAGAAAAGTACATCAGCCAAATGGCTGCTTCCCAGATGATAAGTAAACCCAGCTCTACTGTGGATTTGTCAGTCCTGAAAGCTACTGTGCATCAGAGAATGTCTTGTGCATTCTCAGAGAAGCTGTACATAAATTCTGGGTTTCTGTGGGGCAGATGCCCAAAGGCAAAGGATGATAAGGCAGGGAACAGACAGTCAGAGTGGGGAAGGACAGCGAAAGCAGGAGTTGCCAGACTATACCTGGACCTTGAGGCAAGGAGCTAAAAAAAGTGGAAAGAAAGCTAGACAAAGTGAGACTGGGAAACATGGTAGAATTACTGAAGGGGGAAAGGTTTGCTTCACCATCAACAGGGGAAGAAAGAGAGATTAGGTGGGTAATAGAATCAGAGGAATGTGGTGATAAAAGATATAGAAGTGTGCTTTAAAAGGCGATCTGGAGGGGTTCATGGGAAGAACAGATTATCTTTAACCTTTGCTTCCAAGACACCCTAGCAGATTGCAACATTTCTCAGGTATTTCAAGAGGTCTTTCTGGGACATATCACAAAGACTTTAAGCCCCCTTTTCCCTCATACTACCCTCTCCCCTCTTGACCCTGAGCTATTTTCAAGTAAATGGAGAAGGAGTTCTGTCCTGGGAGCTCTCACTAACTTCCTACACAGAATTTTTGGAGACAGCCTAAGTCAGTCCATCTCCCTCTCCCAAATCTCCTAATAGCTTTTAATTTCAGTGTTGTGTTTAAAGGAAAAAAATGAGACACAAGTAACCTTATTTAATCTAATTCCAATACTCTTCGCACAGGAGTTCAAATTACAATTCTTTAAACTGCTTTCACACATCAAACCCATACTCCGGTGAAAAGAAGCATGAACTTTTAACTACTGCCTGAACAAAGCCAGCATTGGCTGCAGTGACAACAGTCAGTAGTGCTGGCTTTGTTCAGATGTGTGCTTGACTTGACTTTCTTCTTGCAGCTTGCAAGCCCCCTGCTGCCTCCTTCAGATTTCTGTCAGCTATAAATATGCTCTTTAATCTTTCCTGAATCCTTCCTACATTTTTTTGAAGGAGAGATGAAATTGGATTTTTTTTCCAGCACATTTTAAGGAAACAAGTTTTATGTGATCGGTCTGACAGGCCTGTTAACTTTTGAACCTCTCTGTCATGCTTAAGACAAGGGTATTTCAAATAGAGTTAATTTCCTACAAGCTGGATGGAGAGCATTGGTAAATAAGTCACATCTCACATTTAGAATACAACACAGCCATTCTTCCCTGCCTTCACCTTTGGGTCCAAGTGGGTGACATGAGAGTATGGCACTGAGATATTATGTAAAGATATTATGTAGAGATATTGTGGTTGTGGCAGGGGCAAAATCAGGACCACAATCCATAGAAAAGCAGTCTGAATTTGTTCTAATGCACACAAATCAGCTACAGATCATATGACTGAAGTATGCGTGAGAACCGAGTATGTGTGTCTGTAGCAGAGTTGTGAGCATGTAGTAACAGTGAGGTTACTTTGAGACATCATCTGAGCACCAGTACCATGTTCTTAACTGCAGCACCCTGCCATAGCTTCTTGCCTCCTCCAACACCCAAAAAGGGAGATGGCATCACAGAGCACCACAAACAAAATCCTAATCTCACTGTGAAGCAGGAGGAGTTGAAAAATCACTTGCATGAGTTTTGCTCTCAGTGTGAGGCCTGACAAAGCTTTATATATATATATTCATGCATGCCTAGACTTATATATATCAATTTATTTTCCCTCATGCAGTATACACTGAGCAAAGCAAGATTAACTACTGGTAGGTACTCTAGGTGACCCTGTGTGTGCAGAGGGGTTGGACTAGATGACCTCTGGACGTCCCTTCCAAGCTTAAGCACTCTATGATTCTATGACATAGACATCAAAGTAATGGAAGGAAAGGTTTTTTTTTTTTTTTTCCCCATTCCCCTAGATTGATATAGGCTTCCATGCTTGTGCAAAGCAGGCTGACTTGTTCACCACATTTGTTAATGGGCATAAAAGCTTAAGGCGAGGTGCATGCATCTGCATTCAGCATAGCTCCTGCTCCTTCATTTGCCCAAGTTGTCCCCAAACTCCTGTGCTCACATTCAACCAACTCTTTTCCACTACCATTCTTAATGCGTTGCACCCACTACTGTTTATCTGGATGGCTAGAAAGCAGCACAGAAAAGGGTGATGCTCTTTTCCTCACTCAATTGCCATTCAGACACTCTGCTGAACTGAAAAAGAGAAGGAAGATTAGCATGGAGGCTTTTCCTCAGGAATCACAGTAAGAATTTAGACTGCCCTGGATCACCTCTCTGCTCTATGATGGCTCTTCCTTTGCATTCCTATCTCAGCAGCATACCCAGGTCAAGAAGTCTACAGAAAGGAATACAGAGGAGGTAAAGAGGGACTCTGTTAGAGATCAGCATCTTTTTCTTTTAAACATTAGCCTTCATTGGAACAGCACCTGAGCTGGCATGCTTGCTAGACATTCCTACAGGAGAGGCACTAGTCCTTTTCTTCTTTAGTACTCAGTTGCACCCAGAAATTCTCCAGAAGACAGGCCTAGTCTGCAGTGTTTGCAACTAATGGCCATTAGTGGTGAAATAACTGCAGTCCACAGTGTCAGAAATGTGAGGAAACACAAGGTTTGGCAGCTGCTCAACCCATCTCTACCTCACACAGTGGGGAAGTGAAGAAAAAAAAATCCTGTATCTCAGCTTGCTCATGCTAGAAAGAGTAATAAATTCTCTTCAGAACACTGTGGTTGTCTTCTGTGTTGCACAAAGTCCCCTCCAATAAGTACCTAAACACTTAAAGGGACACAGAAAGAAGAAACATCAGGCTTGTGAATCTTGCTATGGTGAAGGACTAAACACCAGAGAGTTGTTAGGATGGGGGTGAATACATGCATATCAGAACAGCAGAATCAAATATCATGAGGTTTTAATTGAACAGAACTTAATTCTTTGAAGAACATAGGTGACCCAGGACTCCTCAGTCCTGTACCTAATCAGATATGCATCTGTCACAGTGGTGGGGCACAGTAGTTCTGCATTCAGCCTTGTCCAAGTGAGCTCCAATAATGAGGCTAGGACTAGGATACACGGAATTTTGCACAGCTTGCTCTGCATCTGTCCACCCAGATGAAAAATGGGCTAAGAAAGCCTGAGAAAGAAAACTTCCTATTAGAAGTAAGAAAAATCTGAAATTCTTTGCTTAACAAACACTAGGTATAGTGCTGAATATGCATCACACAAAGGGCACCTGCTCCAAACTGCAATATGCCATCCAGTTTCCTGATAACATCAGTTTATTACATGAGAACAACTTCCCTAAATGACTGTTCTGGCACACAGCTATGATTCCCAAACAGCACAGATGGGGCTATGGTAGCTGGATATTTCCCAACAAGCCTGCAGTTTGTTGTTTTTTTCCCTAAGATCTGCAGCAAAAGGTAGTGTTCGTGTTATGCGATGTGACACCTGAGGAAAAACAGCTGGATGACATGCCCAGAACAGCAAAGATTTCACAGCTTTGTCACACTCCCCTGAGCTCTGCTCAGCAAGGCTAGCCTGGGCAGCCTGTTCCATTTCACTCAAAGGCTCTAAACAAATTATACCTGCAGAAATGCATTCACAAACTTCTGAAAAACAAGCTGGTTTGTCTTCAGTCAAATGCTGGTGCAGCAATAGAACATTTGTATTTTATTCCACAGAAACTGAAAAGCAGTGTGTATGTATGGAACAGCTGATATCCAAATATCAAACTACTTATATTGGCTCCCAGGAGGAGCATTTCAGTCTGCATGCCCAAAATTTCCCTTATTACATAAGACTCCTTTTATCTTGTATCCTCAAAGAAAAAAGTTGCAGATAACATTTCAGATTTAAGCAAAAGCAAGCACTCACACACGCTGGGATTCAGCTAGCCGCAGGCATTTGAAAAAGAATTGCACTTTGAAAATTTCAGCCTTAACTTTTTTTTTCAATACGCTCGATGGAGTTCCGCATTTTTCTCTCCCTTTTGGGAAGAGTATAACACTAAAAGCATCTTTAAATTAGACGTTTGTTAACATGCTCACAGTTGCTTATCCTTCTCTGTGATGTCACCATACTGGTTCTTCAGGTTGTGGGAAGAGCCCTTCTCATCTACCTTCCACAGCTAAAAGGGGAAAAGGTACCTCAGCAACAATCTCTGCCATGCCAGATCTAGAAGTTTATATCACTGTTTCTTACCAGAAATCTTAATACTCACCTAGATAGCATGAATTAAGAGTTGACAGTCTGCCTTCTTAATAGAATCGGCAATTCTGCACTGCTAAAGCTTTTAAAGGTAAATATTCTCATTTGAGATATTTTCTTAATTTTTAAAAAGTGTTTATGACCTTTTTGTACCTTCCTAAAGCCCAATATGAAAAAAGGTCACAAGTGCATGACTTGTGAAATGTGAAGAAATTGGAACAAGTTGGTATAAACTGAAAACAGAAACAAGATCTGTTTCTGGACTTCATCCCTCTGTGTCTTACCTTCAGTTTTACCCACAGTGCTCTTGTTGGAGGTTTTATTTTTTAATTTATTATAACCACATAATATTGCAAATGCAAAACAAAACCCAAATAAGGTAACAGACATGCACAGAGCTTCCTTCATGTAACTATAGAAGAGCTGATGATTATGATAGAGGAAACAGAGCTTTCCCATTTCCAAAAATAAGATCAGAACAATCAAAGAATCACAGAATGTTAAAGGTTGGAAGGGACTTCTAGAGATCATCTAGTCCAACCTTCCTGCTCCAGCAGGGACATCCAGAGCACATGGCACAGGGCGGCATCCAGGAGGGTTCTGAAGACCTCCAGAGAAGGAGACTCCACAACCTCCCTCGGCAGCCTGTTCCAGGGCTCTGTCAGGCTCACAGGAAAGAAGTTCCTCCTCACATGGAGATGGAACTGCCTGTGTTTCAACTTGTACCCATTTCCCCTTGTCCTGTCACTGGCCACCACGGAGAAGAGCTTGTTCCCTTCCTCCCTACATTCCCCCTTCATGTACTTATACATGTTAATCAGATCCCCTCTCAGCCTTCTCTTCTCCAAGCTAAACTCACTCAGTCTCTCTTCATACGAGAGATGTTCCAGTCCCTTAATCATAACTCTATTTGCAGTGGATTTTTTAGTTCAGAGTTTTCTAATCAGAAAATTTATAGGAAACTTTGCCATATTTTCTCAAGGAAATATTTTCAAACAGAAATCAATTGCCACTGATATAGCTGTTAAAAGACAACAAGGAAAAGCACAGGCTGAAACTTTTCTGCTTGCTCCTTATTTTCACACTCACTGTGGTCTGTGGCCAGAGTAGAAGGGCATTTCTACTAACACTTAAGAGAGGAAAGAAAAAAAAATAAAAAAGGCAGAAACATAAAAGGCAAAACAGAGTATTATATACACAGACAAAATATAGACTAATTTAAAACAGTTGAACTCATCATGTAGCTGTTTATTTTATGAAAGAAACTATAGCACACAACAAATAGATTCTGATGTCAACTTCAGATAATCACTTTATCATATAAGAAAAAAAATAAGAAATCAATACTCAAGTCTCGATGCAATCCCTGATACATTAACTATACTGTCAACACAGCGCTCTTAGGATTTGTGGAAAGCTGTAAACACAGAAGGAACAAGTTATTTCTGACACATCTTCTCATCCAGCAGGAATAGACCAATTTTCTATACTCCAGGCTGCTTTTGAATGTTTGTACATACCCTCATCTCATTTTTTCTTGTTCTTTTAAATCTCATATCTTGCACCAATATACACTCCAGATACCTGTTTTGCACATCGATATCATATAGATACTTATCCCATTTGTATTTCTAAAGTAGTCTCGCTTTATCATGTTGTGAAAGGAGTGTAAGGAGATAATATCACAGCAATGCATCCAATTCAGAAACCCATTTCCAGGACTTCTATTGTCACAAATACATTAACTGTTACAGATCTTTTTATAAAGACTTTTTGCACTGACACAAGCACTTCAGAGTTACATGGTACATGCGTAGAAAGAATTACAGTTATCTAATTGTGGTTCATGAGAACATTTCTAAAATAAAACGGGACTTGAGTGCAGCTTCCTTTACATAATATGCATTGATAATGCAAACCAACCTTCTTCTTTTTGCTGCTTTACCTGCTAGAGAAAGGAAACAAGCTGAAACTCATACATTGTAAACCTCCAGACTTGCTAATTAGTGCTGGCTTATGTATGATTACCCAGTTCCCTGATATGTAGTAACTGTCTGCCATAGGCAGCATGAAGGCAGGAATGCTATCTAATTTAAATACCTAACTTATGCAATATCTACCTTAAGTATTCTGTATTTCCCCAATAGAGACATTCACTTCTCTATCAAGCTAGAGAGATTTGGACATTAAAAAGGGCAGCATTTCCTACAATAAAAGTATTTTAATGTAGTCTGTCCTCTTAGACAATCAGGTATCTAAAAATCTAGAGTAGTGGTTTTATGTTTGGACTCTTTTTATCCTGCAATAGCTGCCACGTGTAATGGTTTGGTAAGCAACAGTTTGCTGACCTCTTACATGTATCTCTACTAGTGCATCATCATATTTACTTGAAATTCTGGGACCCATCAGTGAAAGACTGCCAGAGGTTCCCAGTTATAACAGAGGGGGCTGCCACAGTAGAAAAGTCATTACAGGATTATTCACTTATAAATTATAGCTGTTCCAGGCACTCAGGTCTGCCCTAATGAATACATAATACATAATAATTATGTATTAATACATAACAAATACGGAATACGTAACGGTATGAAGTGATTACTATTAGCTCAGTGTATTTAGGGCAGGACAGAGCTCACTCTCTTTCTTTATCTCTCTAGCTTTCTATTTATGTAACACAGTAACCAAGTCTTCTGATGGAAAATTTTTCAGTCTTACCTTTGGCCTTTGACTGCCAGGACTTAATTTCACACTTTCTGAAGTGGCACTTAGGGGTGAACAAGGTTTGCCAGAGGAACCTGCAGATCTGTAAACATTCAAAATCAGATTGAAAAGAAATGAAAACTGGGATTGACACTTAGGTACACATCTCAGACTCTTATCTGGTACCTTTCATCAGTGGTTTCCAACAACTCATATGGTCTGTGCTAGGTGAAATTGCAGGTGTTTTAAAAACAAATAATGAAAGCCATGAAGAACCTAACAGACTTATGTTTCATCTCTTCAGATTGGACTGTGATGAAGCCAGGGAAAGCTGGTGAAGCCAGGGAAAGACAGGGCAGTCTTCCCACTACGCTAAAATTCTTTGTTATCTCTGCTACGTATGCACCCAAACTGCTACAAAAATAAGCCAATAAAAAAAAAAAAAAGCAGTAAATCATCTACCTTCTTATACTGGTCACACTGGCAGGGGAAGGAGTATTTTCTTTGGAACTGTCCATAGCAAATGCTCCTGGAGTAGACACTTCAATTGTCTTCCTTGCATTTTCTAAATGACAAATAACAGCTTGATTCTGATGAGAACACATTTCAGTATGTTCATTTAAATTACCCATTTTTGGGAGCAGGGAGTGGGGACATCCTCTCACTTCTTACAATTACACAGAATATAAAGAGACATAAAATAATTAGTTGAAGGTCCATTCAACCCCAAAATCACTCTCTGAAAGTGATCAATAGTGAAAGCAGATACTCAGAGGACCTATGAGTAACATGTACAAATACAGAATGATTTGTCTGTAGATAAATCCTCTGCCTTTTGCCCACAGAAGCTTGTATTTACTTTTGATGTCGTCTTTACGTTACAATGGCAGTGGAAGTCCTGAAAGTGTTAGGACCCCACTGCAGAAGTCACTGCATATACATGTGCACACAAGCATGATCTCTCTTCCCCTTTGTTTACCAAGCCCTTCCCTTTACACCTTCTCTGTAGTTTAGGAAGGAGGAAAGGGTGGGTGGCCTAGATAGAGCATGTGTATACATGCTCTTGCACAATTTTAACTGCTATTGCAGTAACTGTGAAAAGATTAAGCAGCCTTCACATGCTAAAGACTATTTTTGCTTATTGTTACATTTAGAAATTAATCCATGGATTTTGAAACAGTAAGAATACTTTCTTCACTAATTTGTCTCTTCAGGTGTTTTTAAATTTGTTATTTATTTTTGCTAGCACTGGAAATAACTCAGCAAACTAATCTAATGAAAGAGCATCAGAAGACAAAATACTCTGAAATGTGATTAAGAATTGGAAAACTATTTTTTTCTGTGATTTTGAGGCCTGATATAAATGCTTCATCTTTTCTTAAAAGATTCTGCAGTAGAGAGGCTTGCTTAAAATGTTCTAAGCATTCAATAACATATAAAATTGGAATCGGGAATACTGGGCATTAGACACACTGAGGAAATCTCTTGCTATCTGTTAGCAACAAAACCTAGCTCTGTTCTTAAGTGAAAGTGCAACAGTTCTGCAGAACTGTTTCTGCAGAAAGGCAGAGCAAAGAACAAATTTACCACACAGCATGACATCTGCAACAATCTAACTAAGAAACTAACTTTAGGAGAAGTTTAGGTGATCTATTTTTATCTCTCTGAAGTCTGCAGTCTCTAAAATCAAAAGACTGCATAGTCATTAAGAGCAAGTGCACCGAGACAATTGCTGATCCAGTCAGTTATAGAGCACTCCTGAAAGGGAAAAAGCATTAAGTCTCTTTTCTCCTAAAGCTAGGTACTTACCAGTATAATTTAAGGATGGAGGTGGAATAGGAGATACCAGTGGAGAGACCATATAGGCAGCACCTAATTTTTGCTGGTCTATTAGCTGCAATAGTTTATCTCGTGCTTCTGCACTCTGACGATTCAGTTCTGCTATTCGTTCCTCCAAGCTCTTTGGTATTATAAGCTGAGTCTACATATAGATAATTACTTCATATTAAAAGCTTATAATCTGCTCCTTCAAAAAGCATGCAACATATTAACATATTTCAAGTACTTTTATACACCTAACTTTTCACACTGAAAAGCACATTTCTTATGAACCTCTTGTGGAAAAAAAAAAAAAAACCTCAGATTTTTTTTCTTTCACTGTCATATTATTTAGGCCCTTAATTGACTAAATACCATATGAAATAGGCCTTAAAACAACTGAAAAAGAGAGTCTTAAAACATCACTAAGTTTCAAGAAAAAAATCTAAAAACAAAAAGAGGATAAGCAGAAAGGGGAATCTACCCTTTCTTTCCTAGTAAGCTCTCACCTGTTCCTTTGAAGTATCTAGACTAGAGTTTATATTTTGTATTGGACCTGGCTGATGTAGGCCATCACCTCTTTCTTCAGAGAAGCCTCTGAATTTGCTCAGCTGAGTTTTAATAAAAGAATTCTGCTGTGTTAGCTCAGCTATCTGTCCCAGCAGGTCACTGCACTGAGAGAATTCTCTAATTGCATTGTTTTTTCCAGAATCACCTAGGGAAGGCAGACTGACTTTTTCTTGCGAACTCTCCAAGTCTTTTTCTGCAGGAGAAATTGGTTGCCTTTGAGAGAAGAGATATTTTTCCTCACTTGTGCTCTGCGTTACCAGAGAGGAGGGTGAGGTCCTTTCCCTGCATGGTTCTCTCTCAGTATTTTCAGTTGACGGAGAGATGATCTTGAAGACTAAAAACAAGAAATAAAGGGACAGTAAGGAAAGGAACATATGAACCTTGTCAAGAAACTAACAGTGACTTCATTCTGTCAGGGTAGCAATTTACAAGAGAAAATAATCAAGAAGAAACTTTGATTGCAACATCTAACCCGAATGGAGCTCATTAGGGAGTAAACTCCCCTTACACAAGAGACTGCTACAAGTACTCACCATTCCAAAGAGTTAATAATTCCCACTGCAAATTACTTTAGTATTCGCATGATTTCATTAAAATTGGAGGGAGAAAAGAATTTCTTAGCTGATAGAAGAACAGAAACACTCAGACTCTTTGTCCTCCATTTTCTCCATTACACCACCAGCAGATGAAAAACTGAGAAAATGTGCTCTAGATCATAGACAGAGAGCTACAGCAAGCCACACAAAATGATAATCAAAACCAGTATAAAATAAGATTGCCAGTATGGAATGTCACTGAGAGGGCTACAGAAAGCAGACAGACAACTTGGAGGAATTACAAAAGAAAGTCTAAAGGGAATTAGCAATTGGCACAGAAAGAAAAGAAATGCTTATCTGGGTGCAGATGGAGGAGATTACAGCTATAGGGCCAAAGTACCTAGACACCCAAATTAAACATTTTCATAGAAGATAGAACTCTAAAGATAATGTGGGCCAATAAGATTCAAATGGTAACATAACACACAGACTTCAAAATCTACTATAGCCAGAGTGAGAGAAAGAGCAAGAGAAATAGCAACCAGCAGCTTACCATTCTGGAAAGGAGACGATTTCTGACTGCTCTTCTGCTGGGGTGGTGACAACAGTACAGCTGGCTGAAAGATGTGAGTTGGCAAACTTCCACCTGCTTCTACACTACCTGAGGCACTTGGCTTCTGGGGAAATTTAAGAGGCACGTCCTCATGTGGGAATTTCAGTATGTTTTCCCTGTTGCCTGCATCAGTCCTGGGCTCATAATAGCTCAAAGTGCTTTTCTCTAAAGAAAGAGACAAAGTAGAGACTGAATTTAAAACACACACAAACAATGAAGGAGCAGTATAGGGAAACAAACTCATTAAGGGTCACCCTTTCATTCAGAAGCCTGACAAGACAGTCTAGATGTATGTTTCCTACACACTCCTCACTTTCTTCTAATCCTCAAGTACAGAAATCTTTCTCTGGAGCACAGCATGTACCTTCACTGAGCTGCGCAAAAAGAGCTATCACAAGTAGCCTCACAGCCTCAGGATGCATTGATACCTAAATCATACTGCATTTGGTGATATTCTCTTGAGAAAAGCAGACCTAGGTACTTGTCCTAATGTCCCCAGGCTTGATGGAAAAAATGATGGGCTGAAAAGGAATTTGAAATTCTTTAGAGCATACCAGTGCTCTCACTATTTCTTCATTCAAGTCAAACTTCTCTTTCAGAGACTACAACTAGTTTCTGTCTGTGTTATTAGCTGTTTTGCACGTACCTAAGAGGTACAAATGAAACTAATGAATCAAATCTATAGCTAACAATGTATCCCAGTATTTTCAATATATTATCAGCCAGCTCTATCTGTACTGTCTCTGGATTCTCCATTAATAGCTTTGTTTAGAACACTTGTTTCCAAAAGAGAAGTTATTGGAGAATTAAGTTGGACATATCTGATCCAAAAATAACATGGACAAAAAAATTCTTCAAAGGCAAAGAGCCAAAAGACGCTATTCGATCATATTGCTTGTAGTCCATATTACCGAGATTGAATTAAGAATCTGCCGCCATCTATTTATTGACCCTGACAAAAGATATTTCACCTTATCACCCTCGTGGATGACAAGATGACCATGAGGCAAGCAGTGTGCTCTGGTGACCAAGAAAGCCAATGGGATCCTGGGGTGCATTAAGAAGAGCGTCTTCAGCAGGTTGAGAGAGGTTATCGTCCCCATATACTCAGCCCTGGTGAGGCCACATCTGGAGTACTGTGTCCCGTTCTGGGCTCCCCAGTACAAGAGGGATGTGGAGCCGCTGGAGAGAGTCCAGCGCAGGGCTACCAGGATGATCAGGGGTCTGGAACATCCGCCCTATGAGCAAAGGCTGAGGGAGCTGGGTCTGTTCAGCCTGGAGGAGAGAAGGCTGAGGGGGAACCTGATCAGTGTGTATAAATACCTCAAGGGAGGGAGCAAGGAGGATGGGGCTGGCCTCTTTTCAGTGGTGGACAGCGATAGGACTAGAGGAAATGGCCACAAGCTGAGGCACCAAAAGTTCCAGAGGAACTTAAGGAAACACTTTGTGACTGTGAGGGTGACAGAGCCCTGGAACAGGTTGCCCAGAGAGGTTGTGGAGTCTCCTTCTTTGGAGATCTTTAAAACCTGCTTGGACACAGCCCTGTGCCATATGCTTTAGGTGACCCTTTGTGAGCAGGTGGGTTGGACTAGATGACCTCTGAGGTCCCTTGCAACCTTAAGCTTTCTGTGATTTTATAGAAGAGTGTTTCCAAGGTAATATCCTTGCGTGTTATCTGTCATTATGATATTGTCCTTACCTCTTCAGCAACTGTCCTCTCTCCAGTCAAGTTCTACAATATAGTTAACTTACATATGATTTCTCCAGCAAAACCACCAAGCAGACATCAAGTTATCACACCCAGACAGAAGTCTTAAGGGTACATGAACTCTCATTTCAAAGGAGGTAGGAGAAGAAGACCTATTTTTGCAACTTTAGGAAGCAGTCTTTTCCCAAGAAGGCACACCAATAAATAAAGAGATTTTGGAACAGACCTGCAAAACTGTTGAACAAGAGAGTTTTATTTGTTTGCCTTTTTAAAACAAACACACAAACAAACAAAACCCCTTTTAAAGATATTTTTACCTCCCGAAAAAGGGATATGGTACATGAGTTCTCAGGTAGAGAACCACAGAAACAATTAGGAAGAAAGTTTTAGAACACCATGTCCACACAAACAACATTTAACTAAGAAACAGAAATAGCTCCAAATAATCAGAGGATTCACTAGGAATTAGTGATCTTGGGAGCAAAGGAGATGCATTTAAACAGCTCACGAGTGGAAAAGGATTAGGAACAAGCTCAATGGTAAAAGAAGCTTAAAAGCAGTTAGATGTTAAGTTACTCGTAGATGTTACTGGCTTAACTTTGCCAGTGTCTGTTATGTATCACCTCTGGTAAAACCAAACATGTCAAGAAAGAGACTCTGTCCATGCAATTTCTATTGCTAACTCTCAGCAGCCTTCAAAGGCTCATAGGATTCTGTTGGATTTTTTAGGACTCTCAAACTAAACTTGACTTTGTAAGACGTCTTAATGGGAAAGAATAAGAAAGAAATGTCCCATGTGTGATGAGAGGCTAATTTTAACATTATGTATTACTTAGAGAGCTCAGTCCCAAGATTTAGCTATATAGATAATTTTGAAGTCCAGAACCGGACAGAAGGATGTCACTGCAGAAGGAATACAGCTTTTATTTACATTTTTAGAAATCAATAGAAAATATTGTATTACTTAATATAAATATATTTAATGAGTTTCAAAATGTTTATGCTCAGAGCAGTACCATGGCACATGAATTCCCAGAAGTTCCCACATAAAGAGTGCTTATTCAAGCAGACCACTAAACATTGAGTTTTCCCACACAAGGATAAACTCCTATCTCTGTCCTCCCACATGCATGTACATACACACCTTGGCTGTTTGCTGGACCTTTGCTTGCAATTCCAAAATGATTAGGACTTTGTCCTCTTTCAGATTCTGTTAAAGCAAAGCCTTTAAATGATTGTACGAGAGACGTTAGCTGTTCATTTGTTGATATCATGTATTGCTGAAGCTTCTTCTAAGAGAGGAGAAAGAAACGACACTCAGAAATGCCTATTCAAGAAACATGAATTAGAAGATTATATACAACTAGCACTTAAAAGAAATTCTGCTCACTTAGCTTCACTTCCTGAATTTGTGAAATTTCAGTAAGTTGTTAAATATCAGTACTGTGAATTTATTTTTATTCTCTTCTCTGCCTCAACTATATGCTCCTCCTTTACCTAACTCATTGACCCCCTTTCCTCTCCAAAATTGCTTTAATGCTTCATTCCCAACTGTAAACATCATACAAATCTACCTCCACTGTAAACTGAGAAAATGAAAATGTATCTATTACCGTTAATAAAATTGTCATTATACTCTAGTTTGGCAGCAACAGAACATGTAAGATCTATGTCCTGTGAGCAGAACATCTTATCTGACTTCGCCTTAAGCCTGTTTTTCATACAAAGCTGAAGAACTGCAAAGAAGCCCATTTAATCCACAGCAGTCCAAAAGTTGTTCAAAGGCAACACAACAAAAGGTGCAAAGTCAGCTAGTAAATAATTGTAAGACAGAACTAGCACAAAACTATCTTGCACCTTACCATGGCAAGATAATTGGTACAACTAAGAAGCGTGGAAACATTTGGTTGGTTTCAGAAAACTGGACACAAGAGAGAAAATTAGGGGAAAGGAAGACTTTCTGCTGGTCGAGGAGGTTTAGGTTAGAGACTGTTTAGGCAAACTGGACACCCATAAACCAATGGGCCTGGATGAGATGCACCCAAGAGTGCTGAGGGAACTGGAGGAGATTAATGCTCAGCCACTCTCCACCATCTTTGAGTGGTCATGGAGAGCGGGGGATGTTGTTTACCTTGACTCCATATAAGGATTGATTTCTTTTCTATGAGGGTGACAGAGTCCTGGAACAGGTTGCCCAGAGAGGCTGTGGAGTCTCCTTCTCCGGAAATCTTCCAGACCCCGTGTGCCATTTGCTCTCAGTGTCCCTGCCTGAGCAGGGAGTTTGAACTAGATCATCTCTAGAGGCCCCTTCCAATCTCAACCATTCAGTGATACTTCAGGCCTCAGTAAGGGTAGAGCATTAGCCTCTGTCAGGAAGAACAGCTGCTACAAACTTGAGGGGATACACTCCGAGCTGTGGCCTCAGTATGGTTCATTCAATAGGGTAAGTTGACCTTCATGTGGCATGACTTAGAGGAATGGAATCCTCAGCAAATGGACTACTGGTATATTTGGGATAAGAGGGCATTTAAAGCCTTGAAGGATATTCAGAGATTCAAATGAAGCAAGACATGCTTACATAGGAAATGCTGAAAGACTGAAGTAACAGCTTTGGCTCTCCTTCAGCACCTGAATCTGCTTCTACTTCCATATCCATCCCTTCCTCCAGCAAATCAGTCCATTGCTTTGCAAGCTCTTATGACTGGAGTTTTAGCATCTAACCCAGCTATGGAGTCTTCAGCTGCACCAGGCCAGCAGCTTCCCCTCCACTGATGTTACATGCCTAAATTCAGCAGCTGTGGGTTCCAGGAATAGTTCAATGTGTACAGCAAACATCCTGGTGAGGGAAGCCCTGGAGAAGGCAGCTAGATTATTTTCTACAATAGTATAGGGACATAATCTTTGTTGAGATGATGTTAAAATACTGTTACAACAGCTATTTCAGCCAAGGAATAGAGAATGTATATTGGAAAAGGATAGGGGATTAAGAGCTCAAGATGGAAACCAACAACTTTGGCCACAAGTAGATCTGAATTGGGATTATAATGCAAATGACTGGGCTGCCAAAATCTAATTTAGCAAAAAGAGTTGGAGGGCAAACAGGCACTAACTAGGAAAGAACTGAGGAAGTAAGGCAACTGAACAACACCAGAATGATTTTTGGAATTGTTGAGGGAAGCCTTATTACGTCATGGAAGGATGAGTACAGAAAATTTTAATGAAAGACTGCCAAGTAAACCTATTTGCGCACCAAGAGGCACTGCAGACACAAGAGTATTTCAGAAAACATGCTCCAAGATGACAGGGAGGGAATTTACAAGAGATACTACTGTTAGCAACTTACATATGAGTCTGAAGAAAATCACAGAATCACACAGAATGTTAAAGGTTGGAAGGGACCTCTAGAGATCATCTAGTCCAACCTTCCTGCTCAAGCAGGCACACCTACAGCATGTGGCACAGGGTGGCATCCAGGCGGGTTTTGAAGACCTCCAGAGAAGGAGACTCCACAACCCCCCTGGGCAGCCTGTTCCACTGCTCTGTCACCCTAACAGTAAAGAAGTTCCTCCTCACCTGGAGACGGAACTTCTTGTGCTTCAGCTTGTGGCCATTACCCCTCGTCCTATCGCTGGCCACCAGTGAAAACAGCCTGTCCCCTTCCTCCCTGCATTCTCCCTTCCTGAACTTATACATATTAATCATATCCCCTCTGAGCCTTCTCTTCTCCAGTGTAAACAGGCCCAGCTCACATACAAAATACACAAAATACACATACAAAATATCACAAAATACAAGCACAAGGTATTAAAGGACATTCTAAAATGCTGAAGACTACTGTCGCTTTATTTTATTTATGGAAAATAGTACCTGGCAGTTATAATATCTATTTGCTATAATGGAAAACAGCTCTACTTATCTTTTAGAAAGAGAGGTATCAGGAAAACAGTGTGTGAGAATTGTATTCAGCAGTGCAGGCTTTATACTGGAACTGCCAAAAATAATTGGCCAGATGATGATAGTGGTGGGTGCACCATTAATGAGCTAAAAGATATTCATGAAAAGGTTTGGGCAAAGTCCAGAAATGAAGCAGCACTGCTGAATTCAGCAGTACCTATGATTTTTTTTTGTGAAAAGGTGCAAGTGGCCTGCCACAAAACAGTGCCCTCTTTCCCAGGAGGCTGACCAGGGAATTGATTGCTGATTTCATTAAGAATAGATTATAGTATGATGTACTTCCCCGTGTAACACCCTTGTATTGCCTGTCAGGAGATCAAAATTGGACCCAAGGAGGAAAACACTACACCATTTTGTATAAGATTTGTGAGCAATAATAAAATAATGCATCTACCACATCCTGTGGTCCCTGATCTGATCCAAGTCCTAATGCAAATTCCCTCAGATGCAAGCTGCTTTACTGCTTTGGATTTAACAGCAGCTTTCTTTCGTATATCAGCACAGAAAGGCTTTCTTTTGTATACCAGCACTCACTCCATTTTGCCTTCAGTTGGAAAGGACAGCTGTATATATGGAGCAGTCTACCACAGGTATTTGCTGATTCCCTCTGACCATGGAGTTTCAAGATTATTAAAAAGGAATTTACAAATTATAGCACTGTCAAAACCACTAAACTAAAACAATAGGTAGATGACTTATTGACTGTGAGTAACGAAATGAGTGAGTACATTACTCACAGTCAATAAGATAACTTCCCAGTTATCAAAATAACATAAGATACCAAAATAACACAAATAACTGCCCAGTGCTGGCATGCAATAACTTAATATTATTTAGTACAGCTGGATCCAGTATTTCAAGGAATGATGGGGCGTGCTACAGTTGTACCAGCAATGGCTCTAACCACTGAGAAGGTGAATATTGCTTTTGACACTACTTACCTGTAATAATGCCTCATACAGTGAAAATGGTCATGACTCAGCGGTATCATTTGCTGTTTACCCACCAAAATGTACAGTGGTATGAGCTAGTTTTGCTCACTCAGACAAATGTGCTTTTAGAAAAGTGTGATGAGCTAAACCCAGATACCTTGTTACCAAAAATACTACAACCCAAAGAAAGAATATTTCTCGATTGTTTGGAAACCATAGATTTGAGGCCAAAATTTGTTCTGCCTACTGTGAAAGGAGAGTCTCTGCACAATTTTTAATGTTCTGTCATGAACTGTCATACAATGAAAAGGGTCAAAGGACTGCAGGGTATGCAATAACTTACATAGTACTGCAAGCTATATCCCTTCCAGGGAATTTTGGAGCTCAGGCAGCAAAACTGATAGCTTTAACCCAAGCATGTATTATAGCCATGAAAAAAAAAAAAAAAAGTTAATATGTTTACAGTCTCAAAACATGATTTTAGAATAGCATTTACAACAGGAATAATTTGGAGAGAGGGAGTTTTTTGACAGCAGCAGGACATCAAATAGTCCACTGAGATCAGAATTTAGAGTTAATAAAGGCTTTGGAAAAACCTTTGCAGTTAGCAATCCCGTAGCAAAAGGTTCACCAAGAGATCACTTGCAAAGTAACTATGTGTCGATGCCACAGTGAAAGCAACTGCTCTACAACCACTGCTCACCAAGAAGAAATGGTAATGATTGAGGCTTTAGAGAAATTGGAAACAGGACACCAAGCAACAACTAAGAAAGAGATGGAAGGAAGAGCATCCTAAGAGATGCTCTTAGGATTCTAAGAGCAGAATTTAAGTACATATATATATTTATAATTTATATATATAATTTATATATATATATAACATATATATACAATTTTTGCAGGGAAATCTGTTGCTCCCTAAGATCATGTTGATATCATTTGCACATCCACAAATGGACACAAGAGGAGATGTCTTATTTACAGAACAAATCTCTCAGTCACGGATAGCACTAGTTTGACTCAAGTCATCTCACAAAAAATTATAGGGTGTTTGGTAGGTGTAGAATACAACACTATTGAAAGACAGAAACTAAAATAAAAGGACAATACAAATGGGCTTGGATGTGTTTTCAAAATATGCAAATGCATTTCAAAGATATGCTCCTGAAAAAAGGTCAGGAAAATCTGCTAGTCCTAGCTGACTATTTTATGGGGTAAAAGCATTCCCAGTCAGCAAGGCTACAGCGTCAATAGTAATAAAAGTCGTGTCAAAAGATACCATACCACACATTGGGTTATGGTAGTAATAGATTCTGATAAGGGAACTCATTTGACCAGATTCCAGGGACAGGCCCCTTGGGAGAAATACAGAAATATTATTGGGGAATGCAGGGATGCAACAAGGAAAGCTAAGGCATGCTTGGAACAAAATCTGGCGAGAGATGTTAAAAATAACAAGAGCTTCTTCAAATATATCAATGGCAAAAGCAAGATCAGGGAAAACTTGGTCCACTGGTGAATAGGGTGGGTGCCCTGGTTATGAAAGATATGGAAAAAGCAGAGTTACAGAACACCTACTTTGCTTCAGTGTTTACCAAGGTCAGGCCTTTGGAATCCCAGACCCTACGGACAAGAGAAAAAGCCTGGAGAGAGGAAGACCTGTACTGGGTAAAGGAAGATTCATCGGAGATCACTTAGGGAAACTTGATACCCATAAATCCATGGGCCCTGATGGGATGCACCCAAGAGTGATGTGTGAGCTTGCGGATGTTATTGTTAAGCTGTTCTCCATCATCTTGGAAAAGTCCTGGAGAACAGAGGAGATGCCTGAGGACTGAAAGAAAGTCAATGTCACGTCAGTCTTCAAAAAGGGCAAGAAGGAGGACTCAGGCAAATACAGGCCAGTCAGTCTCTCCTCCATCCCTGGAAAAGTGATGGAACAGCTTGTCCTGGCTGTTGTCTCCAAGCGCATGAAGGCATGGAGGACAGGAAGGTGCTCAGGAGTAGTCAGCATGGATTCACCAAGGGGAAATCATGCGTGACGAACCTGATAGCCTTCTAGGATGGAATGATTGGCTAAGTAGATGAGGGGGAAAGCAGTGCATGTCATCTATCTGGATTACAGAAAGGCTTTTGACATCGTCCCCCACAGCAACCTCCCGAGCAAGCTCCAGAAGTGTGGGATAGATGAGTGGGTGGTGGGGTAGATTGAGAACTGGCTGCATGGCAAAGCTCGGAGAGTGTTGATCAGTGGTGCAGAGTACAGTTGGAGGCCTGTAGGTGTCCCCTAGGGGTCAGTCCTTTGTCCAGTCCTGTTCAATGTATCGTGAATGATCTGGATGAAGGGACGGAGTGTCTGCTCAGCAAGTTTGCTGATGATATCAAGCTGGGAGGAGTAGCTGATGCCCCATAGGACTGCGCTGTCATCCAGAGGGACCTGGACACATTGGACAACTGGGCAGAGAAAAATCTTATAAAGTTCAACAAGGGCAAGGTCCTGCACCTGGGGAGGAATAACCCCAGACACCAGTACAGGCTGGGGACTGGCCTTCTGGAGAGCAGCTCTGTAAAGAAGGACCTGGGTGTCATGGTGGATGAGAAGTTGACCATGAGGCAGCAAGGTACCCTCGTGGCCAAGAAGGCCAGTGGGATCCTGGGATGCATTAAGAAGACCATCTCCAGCAGGTCGAGAGAGGTGATCATCCTCAGCCCTAGTGAGGCCACATCTGGAGTACTGTGTCCAGTTCTGGGCTCCCCACTACAAGAGAGATGTAGAGCTACTGAAGAGAGTCCAGCATAGGGCTATGAGGATGATCGGGGACCTGGAACACCTGTATAAGGAAAGGCTGAGAGAACTGAGTCTGTTCAGCGTGAAGAAGAGAAGGCTGAGAAGGAATAAATGACTCAAGGGAGGGAGTGAGGAGGATGGGGCTGGCCTCTCTTCAGTGGTGGCCACTGATAGGACTAGAGGAAATGGCCACAAACTGAAGCACCTAAAGTTTCACGGGTACTTGAGGAAACATTTCTTTGACAGTGAAGGTGACAGAGCCCTGGAACAGGTTGCCAAGAGATTTTATGGAGTCTCCTCCTCTGGAGATCTTCAAAATCCACTTGGATGCAATCCTGTGCCACATGCTCTAGGTGACCCTACATGTGCAGAGGAGTTGGGCTAGATGATCTCTAGAGGTCCCTTCCAACCTTAAGGATTCTTTGATTCTATGACCACTGAAACACTAAAAGGAATACATGAAGCATTAGGAATTGAAATAAGACTTCAAAGTCTTCATGGAAGACTACAAAATAAGTTCCAGCAGTAGACAAAAGGAAGGAAGGAAGGTTCAGTAAATCTCAGTACCTGTATAGTAATGTTTTCTTCCCTCACTAGAAGGATTTCTGCAGTCAAAGCATCAATCAATTCTCTATGTTCATTCAACATCTCCTCATGTTGCTGCCTTATCAGGTCTTTCTCATGCAGTTGCATTTCACTCTAAAAAAAAAGTGAGAAAAAGTTTTAAATCTACTTTAATCAATAAAGTCTCATATTTGAAAACAGTAACAGCGTCACATCACATTATACTGAAACAGCTCTTTCCACCATGACTAGAAGGACTGAAGGAATGAAGTTCCCTAAACTCACTAATGAAGACAAGTTTGACCAAATAAAGAAGATTTTTTTCTAATGCTTTTCATCATAGAGGAAAATAAATAAATAAATAGATGGCTTGAGGTTTTTTAAGAGGAGCCAAAAAGTCTATTTTTTGAAGCAAGCGACCTTATAGTGAAGAACCTCTTACCCTCAAAAAAATAACAACAAACTCCAATTTCAACATAGGCTGTTCTAGTAGACAAGCCTTCTCCTGCACAAGGAGGAACCCACAAGACATTTTTTGCTCAGAGACAGGAAAAAGTACATGACTGTCTCTTTTTGAACCACTGTAGTTAACAGGGAGTGGAGGTTACAGAGAGACAGGCAAACCAGGATAAATAAATGGAGCTCTTCCCCAAATGGCTGCCTGCATATACTTCAAGGAATTCCTGATTCTATCTCCAAAACACAAGAGAGCCTGAAATGCAGTTAGATTGTTCTTTTCTGGTGCAGAGACAAAGAAAAAGTGCAGAACCTGTCACAAAGACATGCAGTTATTATCCTCTAAGCATACCAGAAAACAGCCAGCTGTTTTTTGGTTCTTTTCCATTTATTTTTGCATTCCACGTGGTTTAAATTAAGTCTTAATTAATGAATCCCACCAGTCTCCAACTGTATATATATGCTCTATATATCTCCACTTCAGATTATAAAGGCAATTCCACATTAAGCAAGAATAATGGGGAACTAACAAATACCTTCTTCTAACAAAACTGGGGATGTGGGCCTCTGATGACAACAGTATCCCCTTTGAGATGAGAGGCATTCAGTACTCATCACCCATCCCTTGTCAGATATGAGATCTTATTTATTGTTAGAGATATCTTACTGAAACATGTATACACTGTATGCATGTACACTGTACAAATACAACCTCTCCAACTGATAGCTCAGAATAGAGGTTAAGCAATGCTATTCAATGAAATTAATTTGTAGTTAGCAGTGCAAAAGCTGGATGTCAGATGATCAGCTGTGACTATCAGCATATAAATCTTGAAATTTCTGAAAGACTTCCCCCCCTCCCCTCTTCCTTCCTTTAAGTCATGAAACAAGGAAAGAGAATGCTTGGCTTCACTGACATCATCTGATGAAGTTTATTGTTTCAGATATGAAAGCTCAGATTTTCTAATGCAAGATAAGTTTCTAGGCCCTTGCAAGTTGAGTTTTGCAGAAGGCAACAGCTGGCAAACACCTTTCAAAAGAGAAGCAATGTATAATACAAACTTTACAATATACATACTGAGTGCATCAAAAATGAGGTCTGAGACCACAGAGAAAAGATCCAGAAAAATCTTACACTCAGACTAGAAGTAGGAAAATCTTAAAGCATAACAGCAGAAGACATTCTGAGTCACAGCATTCAATAAACAAATGATGTTATAACATCATGTTAGAGTTACCAAATCCAGCTGTTGGTCCTGGCACTCTGCTGGCTGCTCCTAGTTGTGGGGACTAAAAATGCAGTATGACAACTTCTGTTGTAGTTTACAGCTCTGAGTGTTAAAGGAAGCCAGAATCAATGTCATGCTACTTCAATAAACAAATACATGTTACAGCAGCTCAGGAGCCACTAAATATCTGTTAAGCCATCCCACTACAATAGAGAAGAGCAGAACAGGTAGCTAGTAGTGGCTACTGCTTCAGTTATCTTTGCCACTGAGCAGGAGTTATCACCTCCACTTTTCAGGTAAGTGAGGGAATATTTACAAAACGAAGAAAAAGCCCACTTGCAAAGGAAAGACAAGGAAGAAAAGCAGTTTGCAAACAAAGCCGAAGTTAATAATATGCTGCAAATCAGAACATATTTAAGCAAAGAATTTTAAGACTATTTTAATTAGTAAGTTCTGCTGTTAGCTCCAGGAGACATTCATTGCAGAGAACTCCCTCCTTTTCATTACAGATACCTATTTCTAGCAGAAGAAAAGTTTTAATTGTTATAACCATTCTACAGGGGCAATTCAAAGTCTTCTCACCTCTTTAAGGTAGCACATTAAACGACAGAGAGCATTCACCAATGACAAGGTAAATCCGGCAAGGCCTTCACTTTTCCGTGTTTTCTGAACCTCACGGCCTGTACATCGCTCATATTCCTCCAGCTCATGCTCTACTTTGTCTATCATGCAATTGAGAACATCCAGGCTAGATTTATTGTCCCTTGGAAGGTCAAGGGGAAATGAATTTGCATGAGAATCACCCATCCTCTGTCTGGAAGAGTTCTGTGTAGCTTGCTTCCTTTTCACTAAGGAAGGGAGAAAAGTGCTTGAAATTTCAACTCATACAGAAAGCTTGTAATGTCAATGAAATTGCATTAAATCTTTGTTGAAGCAAGTCCAAGAAGAGATGCTCTCTGGCCCTGAACTATAATAGGCCATCAAAAATATATCCCCAGTCACTTAAGTTATCTTCAGATCATCAAAGGAAAACAAATTAAAAAAAAAAAGAAAGAAAGAAAGAACAAAACCACTTATTCTGCCATCATACTACTGCCTCCTAAGAATCATGGTTTCCTTCTTTTAACTTAAGATACCTGCTATACTTTCACTCTTCTCAGTTAAAAGCACAGAAACAGTTTGCTGATGAACTATCAGTGAAAAATGATTAGCTGAGATGATTTCAGATGAGTCCTCTGTACCAATCTCTCTTTGTCATGGGTTTGTTTTGGATGTCAATCCCCATTTGTAAACATATGCTCACTAAGTAAATTGAAAATCACCATAAATCTGGACAACATAGCAAAGGCAAGATTACTTAAGAGCATGAAAGCACCACAGAGAAGAGATCAGTATGGCTAGCAACAAAATGGGCAGCATTAAATATCTATATATATGATTCCCTACATCTCATGGACTTTGTTTTGTCAATGAAAATGCAGACCATGCTTAAATACATTGTCCAAGGGGCCTATGGAAAGTCCACCCATGGAGGTGTTCAAAACTCATTTGGACAAGACCCTGGACAACCTAACCAAACTTTGGAGTTTGATCTGCTGCTAGCAGAAGTTTGACCAGAGGACTTCAAAACATCCCTTTCAACCTATGTTTTCCCATACATAAAGACCTTTGTCAAAGACAAGTATGCTATTTTTAAAAGTACTACACCTTTTGCTGCAATTTGCTTTTGTTTCCTTGAGTCTGGGTTCAGCACTTGTTTCACCGTGTACATAGGGTTCATAGTCTCTTCTCCCTCTTTGTTCAGAAGCCTTGAATGAATTCTCTTGACTTCACTGCTAGCATTGAGGGCTGATTTAAAATCAAATCAAAACAAAACAAACAAACAAACAAAAAAAACCCTTAAAATACTTCAGGAAGGGCCCCAACAGGAAAACGTTTTAAAGTAATTTTATGGAAAGAGTGTCCTTTTTTGGTCTAGAAATTCATCTGAGCTAGATTAACACATCTCCATCCATCACCCACACTAATAAGATCTTGTTAGCAGCTTAATGTCCCTTGAGAAACTGCACTTGGGCAAATCCAACCTGAATGTTCCAACAAAGGAGAAGTTGTAGTTGGAGTCGAAGGTATATTTGCTTCTTGTGATAATGTGTTTTTTCCTTCTTCCTTTTCAGACCATAACTGAGAATTCCCTGAAGAGTTTTCTTCTCTCAATAACTGGAGTAGTCTACTTTCAAAACAAGAGTGACAATGAATTGTAACATGATAATACTATGGCTGTAGGTAGTATTTACTATGTAAACAGAGATTTTTAAAGTAGCTGTAATTGTTTACATGAGTTCCCCATTCACACAGATCTCAAGAGTCTCACAAAGGCTTTCCCTGGAATTCTGGTCAAGAATATACCTATAATTCATTAACGGAAAAAAAAGTTACTAACTGCTCCCACACAATATCCTTTTAACTCTATCTCAAACATTAAGATAGAAATCTGAATTAATATATTTGTACTGACCTGTCAGAGTTGATGCTGAATTTGAAATCAAAAGAGTCATGCTGTTCATCATCTGATTGACAGATGGATGATGTTTCCTCTTCTACCTCATTAACAGCCTTTTGTAGGAATCAACAAATAAAACAATAAGGATTTCAGAACTTTCAAACTGTCTTTAGAAAGAAATATCAATTTGTTTAATTTTCATGAAAGTGTTTCAAGGAAATAAGCACGTCATTTCCCACCTCCAAAACAAAGCTAAAAATGCACATCTATGTGGGAAAGTTTTGAAGAAATACATGGTATCTGAGAAATATCAATACTGACAATTGTGTCAGAAAAGAAGAGAACAAATCAAAGTTCAAAACACAGTTGGATTTAAAGAATAAAGAAAAATATAGTTTTAAGGTTTGTTCCACAATAAATACAGAAGAAGAACAGCAAGAAGATGGAAACGGGAATCTAAATTACAGCATTTCTGAAGTTTCAGTCACTTTATTTTAAAAACAAACAAACAAAACTCCTTAGAATTAAATCTGCATAATTGTATTTTCATTCTATGTATTAAAAAGCAATCACATACAAGCAATCACCATGTCCTGCATATCACATACCAAACTCAGAGTAATCATAATTGGAATTAGGGCTTCTACAACTTCCAATATCAGCAGAGAGACTTCACCAAATCGCCTTCAACCAGGATTTTCAGAGGCATAACTCTCATGCCTATGGGATTTTCATAGGCATGACTATTTCACAGGCATATAAAGGAAAGCAAGTCTCACAGAAGCTTGTCAGAAACCTACCCAGTAGGATTTTATTTTAAGCGTCTAAGCCTATTTCACCACACATGCATCCAGTGATAGATACACTCTATATACACTCTGTATATAATAAACTCTGTATATAGAGTTCATAGCCTACGAAAAAAACCCTTCATATCAAAAAACACAAACACAAGAAAGCATAACAGAGCAATACTGCAACTCAAACTGCGCATATTTGTTCAAGATAATAGAAAATAGGATTAGATATTCATGAGAATACCACAGTTTTGCTAGAAAAGGCATTTGCATTGCACAGTCCCCTCAGTCTTCACCACAGTGAGCTACTTTTCAGAACTTTCATATGCGTCATCTAAGCCAAAGTAAGCATTCCTGTAATGATTCATGTCACAGAACACTGAAGCAAATTAAATAATGACATTAAAATTTTACTTTGGAAGTAAATCTAAAAATTGTAAAATAATGTGAAGCATTAAAAGTTGAACTCAAAGGACTGTCAAGACTGCAGTCAGCTAGGATACATTTACACAAGCATGATCAGAAATAAATCACAGCCAGATGGCTGTGCAACCACATATGCTGACAAAATGAAACCTCCCGGGCATATTGCCACAGCTGGCAATTAGTTAAGTGGCCCAAGAGCATTTTCTTCAGTCTGCAATTCGTTTGTTCTCTTTTTGAAAATTCCACTATTTAAAAGAGACAGTATGCCAGTATGAGACATAACAAATTGGTGCTTCTCATAGTCAGCTTAAGACATTCAAAAATCAAGATTCCCAGACTTGCCAAAAAAAAAAATCACTTCCATTTAATGCAACTGTTTTCTGTATATGATCAATGTGGCATACAATACACAGAAGGAAGTGCTTGGAAATCCTTCCTTTGAATACATCACTTTGAATATTGTGTTGAAATATTGTTTTGAAATTGAATTGAATATTGTGTTGAAAACACCACCACCCACATACCATAGGACATGTATGGAACTAAGCACACGTTACCTGGGAATCCATGACAGATTCACTAAGGACAGAAAGCTGAGTGGGAGGATCATGTTTTTGTACAATGCGTCCTTTAGAAGAGTCTAGGCCACAGTTAGGAGCCATCGTTACATTAGGGAAACCTGGAGGAATCAGATAAAAATAGGAAAGTACGATACAGGGAGGACTCGGTCTCTATCAGGACTTCATACCAAAAACACAAGTGTGCACATTCTGCACAGAAAGGGTCAGAGGGATGTATGCTACTTTTGAGTAACTGCCAAAGACCAGCCACAGTTATTTTAATAGATTCAGCCACATACTGGGCTTCTTTCTTTCTCCCACGCTTAAATAAGAATGGCACGGAAAAAAAGTAAATAAGAGGAAATAGTCATTATAAGCAAAGGAAAAAGGCAGCCTACAGAGAAAATAATCTAAATTTAAAGTCTTATACACAAACCACCATCCAGCAGCATATGGACTCAAAGGACAGGAGAAGAAAACTAGAAGCCTTGTTTATGACTTACTGATAGATCTTAAAAGACATCCAAGAAAAAGCGTTCAATCACACAGCAGTGAATCAGATCTACCAGAGTGGATCAAACCAGTGCTCTGTATAGGTTAGTAACTCAATTGCAACTGCAATTATTAAAAAAGGTTAAAGGTACTACCATTTACAAATGAGATAATTTACCTGTTCGTCTGCGAGGAACATCCCCAAATAAGTCTTTTACCACAGCCATAACCTGATCAGATCGTTCCAGCACATCTTGCAACTGATATTGATCAGAGAGAATCTGAAAGAAGAGCATATAAGGAAGTATTTCAGACTATGCTCGCTAGTTTTTTCTTTGTGTTTTGGGTACTGTTCCTCTAAGCAGTTAGTAGGAGAATAGCCAAAAATTCAACGCTTGCTAACTTTGTACTGCACGATTAGATCTTTATTGAAGATATATAAAAAGAACAAGCTTCATTTTGAGTGACTACAATCATCCACCTTGTTTTTCTGAAAAATAAGATGAATAAATAGTTATTACAACTAGCACACCCATGAGCCTTGACTCTTTCTTACTACAACCAATCCTCTCCTCTCACTCTCTTTTTCTGCCCCTACCCCAACACAAAGAAGTGGCTGGTTGCTTTACAATATGCTCATCAAAATAAAGACATAAACTTGGTGACTGGAAAATCAGTGCACAGCTTCAAATCATTTGATCTCAATGCTTTTTTGAGACATAGACTCATTTATCTCTGACAGACACCTAAAATCCATTATCCATTTCTATTAAATTCAAAACAGTTAAGGTAGAATTTTCAACAGGCAGGTCTGCATAAAAGAAGTCTGCCTAAAATAAAAGCAGTAAAACTTCATGAAAGCTTCAAAAGACAAAAATACAGAGGTTTACATCTGGCAACACAAGATGCCTTAAAGAGCTTCCACTTCTTTCTCCCTAAATAGAGGTCACTCTCTCGCAGAGAAGTCCACCACTGGAACTATGACAGGTCAGCTTAGGGAGGCAGGCTTTTGAGGTTAAAGGAAAAGGCAAGCAGTGTTTCTACTATGAGCTAATGGAAGCTGTCTGGAGAAATGGCTCCCATGGGCAGAGCACAACTCAAAACTCCTTTCACTTGTACTTTCAAATGGCAATACACAAAATTGTATACACGGCTTGTGAAGAAGGTTCTAAACACCTGTGAGATCAAAAATGTATACGACCTCCAGTTCATCATTGTATCCAGTGAGACTGCACCTACTTTAGGGACTGACAGAGAAAAGATCCATATTTTCCTTCAGTGTCCACTGATAAGTCTGCAGCTTTAGATTCACTCCCATTCAAAAAATTCCGACAATGGCATTTCACGTTTTCATCTCATTCTGCTGTCTTCTCAGCCTTGCAATATACCTCACTTTTCCTCACAACTGATTTAGCAAAGCAGCTCCATTTAGCATTTAGCAAAGCATTTAGCAAAGCATCTAAAAAGCATCTAAAGCAGCAAATCCATCTCCCTTAATCTATCCATTTAGCAAAGCAGCATCCATTTGGCAAAAATATTTAAAACCCTTAAATCTATCTCCCTTAATCACCTCATGTAACCCAGTCTCCCAAAATAAGACTGTTCAAAGTTTTGATTTTTAAACACAATCTTACATAACCTCACACAATATTTACAATATCTAGGTTCTTTGTTTATTGGTTTCATAGCAAAATGACATAGAATTTTAATCATTCCAGACCTGCTGAAGGAAAAAAGTCACCTGCTCCAAAATATGACCTTTTGCCTAAGCCTATTAAAACTAAAACAACGTGTAATCAGTCAAAAAAAAAAGAATCCCAATTAATTTGTCTTCATCTTTTCTACTAGATCTCTTTCGGCATCAGCGGTTTCCTATGATTATCCTTCCTGATGAACATATTTTGAACATTTTTAGAGAACTGTTCCCAAGCTAAATATTTGTTTGCTTGTGATTGGCAGTAAACAAAGTGACATCATCCATCTAATAATTTCTGTAGGTGCATTTACATGTCTTTCCCTATTCACCATCTACCATATCTTCTCCTAGTTTAATTTTACTGTAATTCAATGGCGGCATTAATATTCCCTTATATTTCAGACTAGGACTATTCCTACACTTCCCAATAATGGAAAATCATTCACTACTAACACTTTAGTGTAATTTAAAGTGAGGCATTGCTAGAGAAAATATTGGTTTCCCAATTTTTTCTCTAGCAATGAATATGTGGCAACTACATATTCACTATCCACAGCTATAGAGACAAATGCAAATTATTTGTTCATCTAGACTTTTAGACAAAGCTCCAGAAGATTAAAAACACTATTTTACTCATCTATTCACACTTTTGCATCCTTTCTCTTCAATCTTTTACATCCTTTCTCTTCGGGCATCCAACAGGCATACGGTGATGGGGAAGTATGGCTTGGACATGATTATAGAGGGTCTTCTTTCACGCCTCCTGGGAAAAGTTCAGGCTCAATTACCTCTCAGAAATGCCTATACACCAATGCGTGAAGCATGGAGAATAAGCAAGATGAGCTGGAGATCTGTGTGCGGTCCCAGCACCACAATCTCATAGGAATCACAGAAACATGGTGGGATAGTTCAAACAACTGGAGTGCTGTCATGGAGGACTATGTGCTCTTTAGGAAGGAGAGGTTGGGAAGGCGAGGTGGTGGAGTTGCTCTGTATGTGAGAGAGCAACTGGAATGCATGGAGCTCAGCCTGGGAGTGGATGACGAGTGGGTAGAGAGCTTGTGGGTAAGGGTTAAAGGGCAGGCCAACGTGGGAGACACTGTGGTGGGTGTCTTCTACAGGCCACCTGACCAGGAGCAGGAGGTTGATGAGGCCTTCTACAGGCAGCTGGAGGTTGCCTCACGATCACAGGCCCTGGTTCTCATGGGGGACTTCAACTACCCCAACATCAACTGGAAAGACAGCACAGCAGGGCACAAACAGTCCTGGGAACTTTCTACAGTGCGTCGATGACAACTTTTTGACACAGGTTCTTGAGAAGCCCACGAGGAGAGGTGGGCTATTGGATCTTGTATTAACAAACAGAGAGGGCCTTGGTTGAAGATGGGAAGGTGGGGGCAGCCTTGGCTGCAGTGATCATGAGTTGGTGGAGTTCAGGATCCAACAAGGAGGAGGCAGGGCAGAAAGCAGCCTTGCCACCCTGGACTTCAGGAGGGCCAACTTTAGCCTCTTCAGAGACCTGCTTGGAAAGATCTCATGGGAGAGGGCTCTAGAAGGAAGACAGGCCCAGGAGAGCTGGTTAGTTTTCAAGTGGCATTTCCTCCATGCCCAGCAAGAGCGCATCTCTGTGCATAAGAAGTCAGGCAGAGGGGACAGGAGACCTGCGTGGATGAGTATGGAGCTCGTGGCAAAACTCCAACAGAAGAAAATAGTATACAGAATGTGTAAGAAAGGACAGGTCCCTTGGGAGGAATAAAGGAACCCTGTCAGGGAATGCAGGGATGCTACGAGGAAAGCCAAGGCACACTTGGAATTAAATCTGGCAAGGGATGTTAAGAGTAACAGGAAGAACTTCTTCAAATATATTAACAACAAAAGGAAGGTCAGGGAAAACGTGGGTCCGCTAGCGAACGGGGTGGGTACCCTCGTTACAAAAAACACGGAGAAAGCAGAGCTGCTGAATGCCACCTTTGCTTCGGTGTTTGTCAGGGACAGCCCTCTAGAATCCCAGGCCCTAGGGACGCAAGAGAGCTGGAGAGAGGAAGGCAATCTATGGGCCCTGATGCGATGCACCCCAGAGTGTTGTGGGAACTGGTGGATGTCATAGCCAAGCTGCTCGCCATCATCTTCAGAAGGTCCTGGAGAACGAGGGAGGTGCCGGAGGACTGGAAGAAAGCAAACGTCACGCCGGTCTTCAAAAAAGGCAAGAAGGAGGCACTTCAAAAAGGCAAGAGGGACGGCCTCTTTTCAGTGGTGGACAGAGATAGGACTAGAGGAAACGACCACAAACTGAGGCACCAAAAGTTCCAGAGGAACTTAAGGAAACATTTCTTAACAGTGAGGGTGACAGAGCACTGGAACAGGCTGCCCAGAGAGGTTCTTTGGAGATCTTTAAAATCTGCTTGGACACAGCCCTGTGCCATATGCTTTAGGTGACCCTTTGTGAGCAGGTGGGTTGGACTAGATGACCTCTGAGGTCCCTTGCAACCTTAAGCATTCTGTGATTCTATGATTCTACTTCACTATAAGAGGAAAAAAAAACTATTAACAGTATCTCCTTAGTTTTCTTTCTGATGCTTCTGCAGCTGAGTACGAGTCAAGAGACTTAAGAAAGCTGAGTTCTCAGAGCAGTAGACATTACTGACAAAATATTACTAACTTGAGACAGACAAGCAGAAAATCTAGAGTGGATGAACTGTACTGGGAGAGTCAGAGGAAAGAGTCAACCTAGCTATTCTGAATGAGTCGACCTACCAACTAAAAGGATTTTAGATGAGGATAGGGAAAAAAATATGACTCTTCTCCATTCATCTTTTCCTCAGCACACAGGGAAAGACCAGTGTTTCTAGTAGCAAAACCCAAGTGTGTTTCATTTGGTCTGATATTATCTCTTTTTGTTTTCCTATTTAGAAGTACACATTCTCTCATTCAAAAATAAGGTTCAATAGAAATAGAGTATGCTGATTAAAAGTTCTCTCTCAAATATGAGGTAGAAAGACTCAAGAGGAATTAGAAAAATATGCATTAAAATCAGCATTAGAAAAGGCAAGAAATACAAAAGACTTTCCTAACCATGGGTTTCACATCTGAATTACAAAGTCATCTAATCCAACCATTTCTTAGAGCTCCTGATCTAATCTACCTGTGTGATATGTAACTGGCTTCTGAACTGAAGTATTATTGAACCTCCAAGTATGTTGCTATTAGATTAGGGAATTTTGTATAACGGCAGAATGATTACGTTGATTATGTTTATTATGTGATGTCCTAGTATAGTCCCAAGTATAATTTGAAGCAGTCATAAACTCTTAGATAAGCTCTTAGCTCTAAGTCTTAGTCTTAGCTCTTAGATAAGCTTGAGTTTGCTGATATAATGAAAAATTCAAAAGCATATAAAATAATATTAACAATTCCAGTAAGAGTACTTCAAACCAGCTAGAGAAGCAGCCACTTGACTCACAGATGACAAGCTTGTCTGCTGACTACTGTAACTCCTCAACATTTGCGTTGTAATTCTTTTTTCTAAGCAGGTTCTTCTTGCTCATTCCTTACCTCACCCTTTTTGCCCCTATGGCTCTACCATTTCTCTCTTTAAATGCAGCAATGGCAGATAAACCTTTCCCTCCACATTTCCACCACACAATGAACTATATATAAGTAGGGAGAGAAGATTGGGAGACAACAATAACAGCACAAATAGCGCTCATCTTTTCACAGTTCATGGTTGAACAAGAACTGTTTTGCATAGTTAAGACACAAAAAAACAACAACAAATCTTAAGAGTTCTATAATTGCTGATTTCATGCAGCCTATTCCAGTCATTGCCTTATTGAAACAACATGAAGCATGCAGAAAAGGGAGCATGTCTGCATATCTGGAATCCAATTAGTCAATAGGAAGAGCAAAATTTGTCCTATGTGCAAGAGCAGATTTCACTACTGCAAATTAACTAGAACAGTAGGAAAGACAGGAAAATACAGCTGTGTGTGTTTTGGTAGACTACCTAGGCTGAAAGTGCACATTTTGCTCTCACCTCACGCATCAGAGTTAATTTCCTTTTCTCCAAGGAACCGTGAGCCATTTGTTTTTGCTTCCCCCATTTTCTTTTTGGTGCTTTCTCTTGTAGTTCCAGATGCACTAGCGTTCTATTTTTCGACTTGTGTAGTTCATGACGACGCAGCTACAGAAATATTGAAGAACACAGTTCAAAATCAAAGGGCAATCTAAACCAGAAGCAGCAGGGCAATACTAACAAATACTTTTTCCTGATTTTATCACTCATTCACTGAACACCATTTTTTATAATTTCATGGTAATACCAATGACCACCTCAGGAACATCCATAAGTGTCAAATGCCACTAGTATCAACCAAACCAAATTAATACAGAAATTTTAGTTGCTCCAAAGGTAATAAAAACAAAGTTTGCTTTCCTTTACTCTGTATAAAGGAGTCAGCAAGAGTCTTCTCTTCCGTAAAGGGAGGAAAATCAAACACTCCCACTTATGAGATATGTAAAAAGACAAAATGCATTTTCCTAATTTAACACCAGTGTCAATCATCAGTGATGATTCCTCCAACAATGCAATAGATATGCGTAGTTTAAAGAATAATAAATTAAATATGCGGTGCTTGTTAAAGGCTATCAAGCCAGTCACTTATGGAATCAAGTCCTTCTCCCCCATAACTTCCATCTGTCCTGACTAGCCTCTCAAATACACAAATTTATATCAACAACAGTTCATCCTGTCTATTCTATCTTGGTAAAGAAAGCCAGCAAAACTTAGAGTGGCATACTTTTATGCTTATGCTCTGCTTTGTAAAGAATAAATCTTTTAGTATTAAAAAAGCTAATGTAAATTGTTTAACGAAAAAATGAATACCCTTAGAATTAGAGAAATTCTCAGAATAAAACATGTTTTTCAGTCCTTTCAGCAGAGATGAGACCTAGTTTTAGACTAATCCCCTGGGGTTTCATTTATTTTTATAATGGTAAATACTGAAACAAAAGCATAGCACTTCTTGATGGAGGCAGAAACTTAAAAACTCTGGTTGCCAGAGGGACAGATGTAGATGTGAAACACGAAAATTAAAGTCCTAACACTAAAAGCTCAATATTTTCAGAAGCTCAAGGGAGAGAGAAAAGTATTGTCAGAAAAGTATTGCCATAAACAGAATAAACTCTTATGCTAGGTAACCATATATATCACCTAGAGAAGAAGTAAGAATAAATTTTTAACCTACTAGTTCCTCAGGAGTTGCTCGATGAACTGTTAAATCATGGACTGTACTCTGCAGAGGAGAAGACACAAGCAAGGAGAGAGAAGGACTGGATTTAAGTTTCATTTAAAAAACAACAACAACAAAAAAAAACCCTTAAAATTATACAACAGTATATTTTTTTACAACCATAAAACTTTTAAACATTTGCTGGGAAAACAAACAACGAAGAAAAATGTTACTCCTATCAAGACCACGTAGTCTAAAGTATTAGCAGGTTCCAGATCAGAAGGCATAGCCTTAAACAATTCAGAGAAATGAAAAGAGTCATAAGCCCCACAGTTGTTTACAAAAATAATCAGCCATGACTGCAACAAAGGTAATACTAAGCCTTCCATCTGTAGGCAAGTGTACTGTATAAGGGCTCTGAAAAACACTGGCCTATATAATAATGTCAGTCACACCCATGCAACGTAGACAAAATTCCCTGTCATGGTATCCTCTTCCTCCACATTCGTACCAAATGACAAATTGGTTGTCTCTTTTTTGCAGCTTTCTACATCTGCATGTTTTCATGCTAGGGCTCTTAAAAACTGTCGGTATCCTAAATAAATAAATAAAGTACTGCCTTTTCCTTCTGTTCTTTTCACTCAGGCCTAAGTTGGAGAAAATTGCAAAAACATCTTTAATGGCCCTGGTAAAAGAGTGACACAACTACATACCGCAAAGCTTCATAGACACCAATTCATCCTGCTGGTTCAAGATTGGTGAAAAAGGTCAGAAAGGCAGAAGAATCAACAAAAAGAAACTAAATTCCAGAACTCTGTATTAACTTTATAACATATTAAATATTCTTAACAGAAGGGCAGTGCCTCCCTAGGAAAGGCACCAGGAGAGGTGGTTGATCTGCCTGAAAGATTTTCAAATTTCAGCTGGAGAAAGGGTTGGTTTGGCCGATCTAGTATTGGTAACAATCTCACTCGACCCACAACATAGGTGATCTCTAAAGGCTTCCACCAACCAACACTTCCTGGAGCACGGAAAATCTCCAAGTCTTTATCTGGTGCAGAGACAGCATAAACTGCACGCCACCCAGGAGGCACAATCCATGCCACAGTCAGGTCACGCAGGCCTTGCTGCCCAAAACAGGCCTGCCAGAAAAGGCCACGGAGCAACAATCCCCAAAGGCAGGTACAGCTTTGCAGAAAGTTTTTCCAAAAACTCAACTCGAGCCAACCTGCAAGGTTTCTGGCTGCCAGCAAGCGAGATAAGGGCAGCAACCGCTTTACTGGACTGCAGGACTTCAGGCACCCACCATCCCCAGGATCCGCGAGAGCTGAATAAGGAAAAGGAGGGAGAGGAGAAGGAAGGAGGAGGACGCGGCGGTGGTCCAGTTCAGTACCCGGGAAAGGGAAGCACTTACGTCCCAATCCCGCTTGGCCGACGCCGGCTTCCTTGGCCCCTTCCGGGCAGTGGCCCAGGACCCGCGGGTTCGCGGCCCGCGCAGCAAGGACATGGGTGGAAGAGGAGGAGGCGGAAACAACTGCACTCCGCCGCAGGGACGCGAACAGATCTCTCTCTTTCTCTTTCTTTCTCTTTCTCTCTCTCTCTCTCTCTCTCACTCACTCACACACACACACACACACACACATACACATACACGAAACCTTGTTGCCGTGGGGACGTGAACGATTTTTTCTCCCCGCTCGGTAGGGGAGGGAGGGGATAACGGCTCGCCCCACCTCGCGCCCAACCCCCCCCGCGCGCGGCCTGGAGTGCCGCCCTCCTCCAGGGCGGGAGGACTCCGGGCGCAGCGCCTCCCTCGCCCTAACCCTCCCGCGCTGCTTCTCCAACTGCGGCAGGGAGGCAGCAGCGAGCTGTGCGAGGGGGTGTCTTCTGTCATTGCTGGCGAGGTCTGACCGCCTGGCCTTAATTTTTCTGCTAGTTAATATTAATTTCGTTAATATACTTGGTTGATGAAAGCTGTCTTTCCGTGTATCTGCCAAAAAACCTGGGAAACGTCCCTCATTGGAAATATATTTTATATCTCATTAAGGATGATGATAAGAAGAATGTCGTGCAAGCTAGTGAGATCAAGAGCGGCCTTCAGTTGTGTTTCAACTAACACAGATTACATGAGCAGTGTCACTAAGGTGAGCAACTCCTTGTTCTCCAGGAATACTGAACTTCCACAGGAAAAACTTTCTACTTCTTACTCAAAACAAACAAACAAACAAACAAACAAAAACTTCCTTACATCAAGAATTTCTAGTTTTTAGGATCCCCATCATTCTAATCTTACTTAAGTTTGGCTTACTAACGTCACTGTAAAAATCCCCTTGTGAAGATTTCCATGCTTGATCATGCTAATGATGATGAGGGGATGAATGATAATGATTGATAAGCTGAGGTGAGAAATTGCTTTGTATGAGAGAAGAAAAGAGTTATGACGGGAGAGAAAAAGTAACATTTTATGTCATTTTTCATACTGTGTTTACAGGAGATTCTGCAAATGTTTCATTAGTTCTGCAGAATTCAGCTGAACATCAACAGCATCTATTAACTCCCAGTGCAGCATACCTAAGATAAGCTTATACCATATATTAGCATGTATGAATATTATATATTCATACAAACAGTTGTGATTTAAAATCATAAGGTTTTCCAACCTGTTTGGAAATTTCCAATTTGGTAGTTTTTTTTTAATAGCAGTGTAATTTTCTATTCTATGCTATGAAGAAAAAAAAACAACAACATACTTTTGTGAACCTTTAGCACAATATTTTTTCTCCTTTGCACACAGATATTCATAGCCCTGGGCTTGACTTACACTGGTAAAATAAGCTGTGTTAGAAAATATATTAGCTAATTCTTTAACTACTGATAAAAGTGTGATAGTCTAGGTAGACACGTTTAAAGTCTCATGCATACTAACCACTCTGCATGACCTAGAGCCCATGTGCTGCCACCAGTTTAAACTGCTGCAGTTAGTTGTGGAAGCTACTGAACATTTTGTCCAATTCAGAACATCCAGTGCTGTTTAGACTAATTCCACAAGCATGGCCAGATGTAAGTAGCCTGAGAGCATCCCCTCTCACGGAGGTCTGGAATCCCATGCTCAGAGACAAGCACATAATCACACAGCAGAAATAATTTAAAGGTGAGGCCCTAAAGTTCAGTCCTGTCCTGAGCAATAGCCTCAGCATGCCTGTGCCTAGCCACAGGCCCCCTTGATTCAGATTCAGACCATAACCCACAAACTGACTTCTTGGCCTGTCCTCTGACGTGCCTCTTTGCTAGAGACACACCTGGTGATCACTGGGCTGTGTCTGACCTCAGTTGCCGTTGCCAGATCTGATTCTGACTCACTAACTCGCATACATGACTTGACCTCAGACCTATCTCACCACTACCAACTTGTCTGGCTACTTGGAGTCTTGGTTGACTCTTGCCAAACAGGTTCCTATTCTGCCAGTTGATATCCCTTAGGGAGCAACAAGCATTTGCTGTTCCCTGACATCAGGGTACTGTGACATATATAAGAACACCTAAATATTTCCAGTAGCCCAGACCTATAGTCTATCTAGACTGTCACTTTGTGCAGTACAGTAACTGCTTTAGAAACCAGTTCTTTCTTCCAGGCTTTAATATGCTGCCATCCAGAACAAGATTCAAGCAGAGAATCTTGAGAATGGAAAACATAGTACTTGTCTTTATCAAAGGGGTCAAGTGAAGAGTTAAGCAGCAGCCAATTTCTGTTATCTGGAAAGATAATGAAACAAGCTGTTCAACATCAGCATTCAAGCAACCAAATAACAAACAAAAAGTGATGAGAAACAGGCAGTCTATATTTGTCCAGAAGAAATCACATCAAAGTAACCTAATTTATTTCTTTAATAGGATAACTGAATTGGTAGGTGCTGAAAGCAACAGATGAAACATATCTTGACTGCTGATGTTGTCTTGAATACCATTCAAGACAAAGGCAATTTTGGACCAGGTAGAATTAACAGGAGAGAGGCGCATGGTTGAAAAGTAATGCTCAAAATGTAGTTGTGCATAATTTCTCATAAATAGGAAGGCATATCAAATTAAGAGATCTGATCTATCTTCTAAGATTAATTACTTTCATTAGTGACATGGATGATGAAATAGATCTTTGTCTTTAAACACTTGAAGTCTTTAAATGCTTGAAAATAACACTGAGTGGAACAGCACTCCAAACACTTTGCAGGCAAGTATGGAAATAAAATTATAACATTGCTCTGGAAATAATAAAATGAATTTCAAGAAAGGCAAGCACAAAGTATTATATTTTGAAAACACAACTTGAAATCTCAAATTCAAAATGAGGAAAAATTGTGTAGTCTTTGGTAGGACAGCAAAACATATGTCAAACATATATATACTGAAGGATTTCTTAATTCTGCCTTGGAAAGGGTGCTAATGGACTACACACTGACACCACATTAATCACCTGATCGGAAATACATACAGCACAAAATGACACAGAAATTATTAGGGGGTACCAACACTAGCTCAGTATGCAGAACACTAGTCTTGTGCCATCTGTCATTGCTTTGAGGGACCTGGCATAGCCCAGGCATGCTTTTGCTTTGCCTCCTCTCCTTCTGTTTCAAGTCTCCTTCAAGCCTCTACTCTTGAATAGATGTGAGAAGCCAAGTGCACTCCCTGGTCTCCTTCCTGTAGCTGGTGTCACTCTTGTAAGCGCTAGAGGGCTTATGGCCATGGACCTCTGTAGCCGTGATCTGCGGGTCTGAAGAAGGGTGCAGGTGAGTACACACCTGCATATATCAGGAGTTTGGGGCACTACAGGTTGTCAGAGGATATTCACAAGCTTCCAGTGCCAACATTCCTTGAAATGTCTCACTAGAGGTCACTCTGTGTATGGGTCAAGAGAGTCATAAATGTTTCATGGGGGTAAAGAAGACTCAGGTCTTCTTTTCTGTCGGACCCAGCATGGCACTCCAGGCTGACACAACCATCGTGTTGGATAGTCTCTCTTGCAGGACACCTCACATGGGGGTTTTGCACTTGCTGCCTCCTCTTGGGACTCTGCCTCTGACAAGGCAGTGTGACCTGAGCAGCAGTTTGCTTCAAGGCATTGAAGGCAGGAACAGCTGATAGTTGTTTTGTCTGTTCTCAGCAGAGATCACACAAAGGTCCATACATCAAAATGATGGCAGAATGTAAGCTGAAATCTTTCTGCTAAGCTTTATGACAGCTTTTTCTCTATGCAAGAAGAGCCAC
The DNA here is from genome assembly GCF_003342845.1 of Nothoprocta perdicaria. NCBI lineage: Eukaryota > Metazoa > Chordata > Aves > Tinamiformes > Tinamidae > Nothoprocta > Nothoprocta perdicaria. Next base: position 2,372,101 of record NW_020454317.1, on the reverse strand, counting down.
CTGAGGAAATGTCTCTCCATTTTGAGAAAAAGATTCCCATTTGCGAAACTTCTGTGGGCAGACTCAACACAGTGGAAGAATGCAGGCAGGCCACATGAAATCACAGCTTCTACAGCCTTACCTGTGGCTTGAATAATAAAAATAAATAAATAAATAAATAAATAAAAATCAAGTTGCCTTCTAGAGATACTCTATCTTCTCTAACCTAAAAATGCCTCCATTTACCCAAGGATTTGACACACTTCCCAGACCTGTTTTTTCACAAGAGTACACATAAGGGGAAAGCATATAAGGGGAAACCCCTGACCCTTCCACAGCCCAGGAGTATCATGCTCATCTTGCTAAAAGATTATCACCACATTTTTTGCATCAGTACTATGGAAGACTTAAATGACACAGTGTATGAATTAAGTAAATTCGATTTTGCTCCAGCCTTTCACATTTCACACCTTGGGGAAAAAAATACAAATAAAAAAAATAAAGCCACTTTTGAACTGAACTAAAAGATTCAACCATTCAACCCAAAGTTACAAAGTTGCAAAAAAAAAGCTACAAATAAATGTTCAGGATGGCCTTGTGCCAGATGCATCATGCATAGTGTCATGACGCCCTGGCATGCCGGTAGCAACAGACGGTACTGGTCAGGCAAGTGCTGGGACCTGCAGTCGCGGTCGACTACGAGGTGCCACATGAACGAATATGCAGGTGCCAAGTGCTACCACAACTCCAGCCTCGCAGCGTGAACACGCCACCTTTCCCAAGGGGGAAAAGGGGCCCACCAAGGGAAACAGCTCTCAACCGCCCCGCCGAGTTGGCGGAGGGAACCGTCCGCCTGGGGCCGCCCGCTCGGACCCCGCGCAGCAGGGAGAGGCTCGAAGGGGAAGGGGTGGAGGAGCGCTGCCTCCAGCCGAGGAGCTTATTTAAAATGCAAATAGAGCGGCTCAGCTCCCGCCCTGTCGGAGTATAGGCGGCCCCGGCGGTGCCACATTAAGTGCCAGGAGCTCAGCTCGGCGATAGCGCCATGCTCGGGGCTGCAGGGTTCAGCGGCGCGGCCCTTCTCTGCGCCTTGTTCTGCGCGGCAGCTGCCGCCGCTGCCGGCCCCGAGAGCAGACCCTCTCCCGCCGCCTTCGGCCGCCTCTACCGCGGCGCCGTGAACATCAGCGCAGAGCGCGTCTACTCCTTCGCCTACCGCAGCCGGCCCGGGCAGGTAGGAGCGCAGCGATGCCAGGCCTCATTCCGCCGGGTCAGTGTGACCAGCGTGGGATAGAAGGGGCTGTGAGGAGGGTTGGGCTCCTGCGGGCTCCTGTGGGGTTCCCGCTTCCGAGCTTCCCTGCGCCCCCCGTAAGGGCTACCGGGGACGGGAGAAGGGATGGGGAGAAGAAGGCGATCTGCCTCTCCTGGCGGCCAAAGGTGTTTCACGTCCCCGGGGGAAGCAGGGGAAGCTGTGCAGAAGAGAAGTATTTTTTTTACCCCCTAAAAGAAAAGGGAGGGGGATAAGGCTCTCTCCCCTCCCGCCGCTTCGCTGCCTCCTCCCTCCCCCTCCGGACACACTTGGCCGCTTCGCGCGGCAAGTGGGGTCAATCAGTGTGCTCTCCCTCGGAGTCTCGGAGGGCGCTTGCTATGCGAGAGGGCAACTCGCCCTCTCCGTGCTTACCTTCCCCTCTCCCCCACCCCCTTCTCCTTTAATGCCCTATTTATCTCGAGTAGATGAGTGGTACCTTGGAAACTTGGGGCCTGTTATTTGGTTTGGGCATTAATTATTCGGCAGGATGCTTTGATATGCCAAACTACGGCCTCATGAGCACTCTCCCTTCTTGCCCGTCTCTGCACAGGGCAAGAGAAAATGGGAAGCATCTCTTTTCCATGTTTTTTTTTTTTTTTTYTTTTTTTTTTACGTTTTAATATGGAGGGATTTGGTAGAGAGCACAATTAAAGAAGTAAAGGGGGTGTGGGCTTTTTAAAATAATCCCTTGCTTTACATTGAAGAAAAAAAAAAAAAAAAAAAAAAGTTTTCTTTTTCTTAGTTGTGTTACTAGGCAATAAATCAGGCCTGGTATTTATTGGAGCAGGAGTGGTGGTCTGGAGATGTGAGGCAAACAGATAAACCCAGCGTTGCTTTCCTGCTGGGTATCACCTCTGAGTATAGGAAGGCAAGTGCAGTTTTATGGCACAAGCTCCATTCCAGAAACTCATGGTGAAGTAAGTCAGGTTTCTTCAGGTGCTCTGGAGTGGATCAGGTAGTGTTTTGGGCACGTTAGCTGAGACAACATGAACAGTGACTGGAGGTAAAAAGAATCTATTTGACTGGATTTAACTGAGTTTTGCTAGATCTTTCTCAGAAAAAGTAAGTTTGCTTCTCTCTCTCTTATTCCTTCACTCCTGCCTCACCTCACTTTATTTCTCTGAAAGGGGGAATGCTTTGTGGGGTTTACATTTCCATTCTGCCTAGTGGCTGTCCTCAGTGACTAGCCTCTTCCTGTGGCTGTGAAAAGCCCATATGCCCACACTATTTCTACATTTAAGCAGGAACTGTAGTGTTCGCCTCCATGCTCCTCTGTGCTGTAAAATAAAAATTTCATGGTTGTATTGAGCTTGTATTGGTCAAGCCTTCCTGAATGAAGAGATGGAGTGCCCCCTCAGCAAGTTTGATGATGATACAAAACTGGTAGGAGTAGCTGATACCCCAAAGGGCTGTGCTGTCATCCAGAGGGACTTGGACACATTGGACAACTAGTCAGTGTGAAACCTTATGAAATTCAATAAGGGTAAGTGCAAGATCCTGCACCTGGGGAGGAGTAACCCCAGACACCAGTACAGGCTGGGGACTGGCCTTCTGGGGAGCAGCTCTGTAAAGAAGGACCTGGGCGTCGTGGTGGATGACAAGATGACCATGTAACAGCAGGGTGCTCTCGTGGCCAAGAAGGCCAACGGAATGCTGGAGTGCATTAAGAAGAGTGTCTCCATCAGGTCGAGAGAGGTGATCATCTACCTCTCCTCAGCCCTAGTGAAGCCACATCTGGAGTACTGTGTCCAGTTCTGGGCTCCCCACTACAAGAGGGATGTGGAGCTGCTGAAGAGAGTCCAGTACAGGGCTATGAGGATGATCAGGGGCCTGGAACATCTGCCTTATGAGGAAAGGCTGAGAGAGCTGAGCCTGTTCAGCATGAAGAAGAGAAGGCTGAGAGGGAATCATATCAGTGTATATAAATACCTCAAGGGAGGGAGTGAGGAGGATGGGGCTGGCCTCTCTTCAGTGGTGGCCACTGATAGGACTAGAGGACTAGATAGGACTAGAGGAAATTAACACAAACTGAAGCACCTAAAGTTCCACAGGTACTTGAGGAAACATTTCTTAACAGTGAAGGTGACAGAGCCCTGGAACAGGTTGCCAAGAGATTTTGTGGAGTCTCCTCCTCTGGAGATCTTCAAAATCCACTTGGATGCAATCCTGTGCCACATGCTCTAGGTGACCCTACATGTGCAGAGGAGTTGGACTAGATGATCTCTAGAGGTCCCTTCCAACCTTAAGGATTCTATGATTCTATGACTCTAGTACACCTAAGAGAGAAAACTTCATATTTCTTTTCAAAGCAGAACTCTAAGCATTGCCATGAACATGCTTAAAGATGGCCATGCTGCCAGATCTTTTTCTATGAAAGCTAATTTGAGAGAGCAAATCACTTGCTGGACAGAAAGGAGAAATACTTTAAGAACTGTTTGAGTGAGGGACATCCCAATTGCATCTTAAGGATAGCTCAGTGGGAGGCTCTATAGCTGCTAGTCTGGAGATGAAGCAGCAGAAACCTCCAAGAAGGTGTCTGGCATAATTTGATGCATATATGTGCAATCCTCATCCCAGCAGTGGCTCTGCAAACGCGATAGGGCTTTTCTTGCCAGCCTGGTCAGAGCTAGAGGCAGGTCTGTGCTCATGTGCTGCATGTCCTGGGAAGGGGGATTGTTGCTCAAAATTTGGAAACTGGATCTTGCAGATCATAACTTGAACCAGGGACCATGTCTTGCGAGCAGACTTCTCTTGTACAACAGTAGTTGGGCCTTCTGTGAATGCCTGCAAAAAATTGGTATGCTGGTCCTACCCTCTCGCGTCTGTCTTCAGTTAAGTTACTAAATTACTAATTAAATTATTAGTGAGCAAGGAGCCAGCCACCAGCCAGCTCCCCACCACTTGTGAGGTCCTCCACTCTCCTGGCTCTTTCAGATGCAGCCAGAAGCCTCTTGTATTTTGAGGCAAAAAATACACAGGCAATTAACCTTAGCTATGGGAAATTTAATTGAATAAAAAGAGCATTTTTCCCCTGGAAGGTCTGCACTTTGTGAATGTAATTGCTCTCTCTCTGAAGCAAAGCCAGGTTTGGAGTGACCTGACTCTAAAAGGAAGAGGGTTGTAGTGTTATTCCCCTTCTTGCTACCTGCTCTCTGTTCTCCCTATCCTGGGGGCAGGCCTGCAAGCAAGGGACAATTTGGAGCCAAAGACATGGTGGCTGGTTTGTGACCTACCTGTCCTGTGTAGACGCTGCCAGTGTCTGTCTAAAAATGCAGCTGGATGGAGCAATGGTTGAGTGACGGACCAGGGAAGGAGTGAAACAGTTCTGCTTGGTGCTTCAGAGACCTACCATTTATTCTAGGAAGAGCTGTGCTTTCCTGACCTAAGAGTATGTTCTTTATTCACATCTCCTTATTACATGGGTAATATACCCATGTAATATACAAAAGGGGAAAAGCAAGTCAGGCAGATGTGAAGAAGCTGAAGTGTTCCCAGTGCAGAAAGTGCAGCTTCTGGTTCTGAAGCAGTGCTGATCTGAGACAGGTAGTCACTTCCCTTCTGTGCACTTTCTTTTCTGTGTGTAGAAAATGAAAATAAGGGTATATATCTGCTGATCAGGTCTCCCAGGTGAAACTCCAATGCATATATACATTAATAGACCTCTTCTCAGGTGGGAGAAAAAAAATCCCTAGGTGCTTTGCAATTGTAAAAGCAAGGCTCTGCAGAAAGAGGAGGCTCCTCAACTGCAAAGGGATTCTAATATTGGCCTATGGACCAAGGGATGCACTAGAAGCCCCTTCCTCAGTCCTGCATGATAGAAAGTCTTAATTCATTATTGAGTCTTTTAAAAAGGTTTTTCTAGCTTCCTTTTTGTTCTCCTAGTTGCACTTTGAAATTTCCCCTTCTGTACAGCTGTTTGTTTAATGTTTAACTTTTAGTGCAGGGGGAAGAAAACAAAACCAGCTGTTACTCCTGTCACTGTTCATCCATATGCTAACAATAAAGCCAAGTTGGAGCTTTTTAGGGAGCTGGCTAACAATTAGTTTTGCAAAAAGCACGATCTTATTTTAGGATTGTTTAAACTGGGGGCCAGCTGGATCCCAGTGGGGATCCAAAATTGGGAAAAGGTAAATATGACACATGATGAAGATGTGGAATTTGAGACACTCAAGCACATGTCCCTGCTTGGGGACAAAAAGGTGTGGAAGGGCAGTGGACATGCTGGAGCTGCCTATGTAGCAGTATGCTTGCCCAGAAGGCTGATCTAAAGTTGCAAAGTATTTTTGCGGAATTTACTTTAACTAGGTAAGACTTTACGAAACAAGTGGGGAAAAAAAAAAATAGTTCTGCAATTGCAATAATACAAGGGCTTCTAGAAAGAAAGAAAGAGTTGGGAGGAAACAATAAAGCAATACAAGTTGAGCTACTCTCTCCACCACTGTCAGATCTGTCAGGCACTAATGGTTATTTTTTTTTTCTGAAAATCCCAATTGGCACATGTTGTGCTTGTGGGTATTTCCTGTACTAGGTCCTAGCAGATGCAAGACAGTATTTTGAAGAAGACTGGAGACAACAGAAGTTCTTCCTGGTCAGAGTTCATGTCAGCTGAATATGTGAATTGAAAGTTGTCTGGACTGTATTTAGAAACCAAAGCATCTGTGAGATGAACAACTGTCTGAAAGTTCCTAACTTTCCTAGGAAACGCTGTTGCAGTCTAAACAATGCTCTTGGATGTGCTGTTTTGCATGTTAGTTATAATGAGTCCAAAAGCTAAGCAATGGCCTGTACCTATTTTGGGAGACTGAGTGGGTGATGTTTTCCTCCTACTGCCTTCCCAGGACTAGGAACAGAGCCTCAGTCTCTGTTGCCATATGGCCCAGCCTTGCAGTGATTGACAGTGGCTTCTCCATGTGGCTTCTCCATGTTGCAGTCATACCGCGTGAGGATGCAGAGCTCTGGAGTGTCCCTATTTCCTGTGTGGAAACTACGTGAGGGACGATGAGTAAAAGCTGTCTGGGTTGCAGCCACTAGCCTTGCCAATCATTTCTTCTTTCGTGATTGCAGATGAAAAATATTGGTTGACCAAATATTGAAAGATATTGGGACACTAGTGAGAATTGCAGAAGAATTACAGTGATTTGCAACACTGATGAAAAGGATGAAACTCATTCATTTAGATGCCTCAAAATGCATGTCTCCATGCAGGAGACTACATGCCCAGAGCTTGAGACATTTGGATCTCTCTAATCCCTCAATAAATGGAGTCTTTTGTAATCTAGTTGTGGAGAGCAGTTGTGCTTACTTTGCTCTAGACACAAATTCACCCATACTTTCCTTTTGGACTGTGTGATGAGCTACTTTCTCAGATGAAAACTATTTGTCATAGCAGAAAACTCCTTTCTGTGCTACACAGGACAACTTGTTTTAATAAATTTCAGTGATCAAATCTGTATTTATTGTTTTCTGCTGTTTTATATGTAAATGCAGGTTCCACTGGAGCAGCACCTATGTCTTATAGGAACTCCAGGAGCTCCCCTTTTACCTGCAGCTACTGAACTGTTTTTAAGCTGGATGTGGATGTGTCTGTTATGTAGATGAGACCCTCCTCTAAGAGAAGTCTGTTGCCTTCCTGGGGTGCAGGTTAGGGATGTCAGCAGGAAACTTCCCAGGCTGATTCAACCCATGACTATTATTCATTGATGGTCCTACATGTGGGAGGAGAAGAAGCAGCAACCTGAAGCTTGAGGGTAATCAAAAGGGACTTTAGGGAATTGAGGCAGGCGATCAGGAACTCAGACAAACAGGTCATTTTCTCTTCCATTCTTCCTAGTACTCATAGCAATATAGACAGAAACAGGAGGATACAGTCCATCAACACATGGCTCTGTGTTGATGGACTGTGTCGATGTTGTCATCGACACAACTTTGATTTCTTTGGTAAAAGGAAGCCTTACTTGGCACCAGGCGTGATAGCATCTAATGGGATCCATCTTTCTCTAAGAGGGAAGAGAGTCCTGGGTTGTGACCTAGCCGGGCTCATCAAAAGGTCTTTAAACCAGATTCAGGGGGGCCTTCCTTCAAATCATCTGTGGTATCATCGGGGAAGCAGATGATATGGTAGCCAGCGATGTGTCATGGCACTCACAGCAGTCTGATGCTATAGTGTGTGAAGGGCGCCCTAAGCCTGGAGAGGCTAAATGGAAATTTATGAGAACTTCTGAAGGCCAACATAGTCAAGCTGCAGCTGCTTCAGCTAGAATGAGAGGCATATTGGGAGCCCAACTCAAACGCTTTTATGTAAATGCACACAGCATGAGGAATAAACAAGGGGAATTGGAGATGCGTGTGTGGTTGCAGGACCATGAGCTCATTGTAGTTATTGAGACATGGTAGGACAGCTCTCATGACTGGAATGTGGTCATTGAGAGTTTTAAGCTTTTCAGGAAGGACAGGCCAGGAAGGTGAGGTGGTGGAGTTGCTCTTTACATGAGAGAACAACTGGAATGGATGGAGTTCTGCATAGGGGAGGACAAAGCTTGAGTCGAGAGCCTGTGGATGAGGATTAAAGGGCAGGCTAACAGGAGTGACACTGTTGTAGGAATTTACTACAGGCCTCCTGATGAGGAAGTGGATGAGGCCTTCAACAGGCAGCTGCAAGCAGCCTCACTATCACAGGCCCTGATCCTTATGACGGAATTCAACCATCCTGATGTCAGCTGGAATAATCACACACCTAGGAACAGACAGTCCAGGAGGTTCCTGCAGAACATTGCAGAAAATTTCCTGATACAAGTGGCTGATGAGCCAACAAGCGGAGGGGCACTGCTAGATCTAACAATAAACAAACAGAGATGGTTAGTGGGAAATGTGAGTGTTGGTGGCAGTCTTGGCTTCAGTGACCACGAGGCACTGGAATTCACGATTCTGCATGGATGAAGCTGGTCAAGAAGTAGGATTGGAACCCTGGCCTTTAGGAGAGCTAACTCTGACCTCTTCAAGTTGTTCATTACAGGAATCCCCTGGACCAGGGTCCTAAAAAAAAAGAGGTTCCAGGAAAGCTGGCTGATTTTTAAACACTACTTTCTCCAAGCTCAGGATTGGTGCATTCCTACAAGAAGGAATGTACCTACAAGAACATGAATGAACATGAATGAACCAACAAGAAGGAATGTAGCCTACAGGAATTGAGCAAGGAGGGCAGGAGACCTGTGTGGTCCGGCAAGGAGCTCTTGGGTAAGCTTTATGAGAAAAAGAGAATATACATAATGTGGAAGAGGGGTCAGGTCACATGGCACATTGACAAGGAATGCAGGCATGCAGCAAGGAAGGCGAAGACCCATTTGGAATTAGAGTGAGTGAGAGATATGATGGACAACAGGAAGGGCTTCTACAAATACATCAGTAGCAAGAGGAAGACTAATGAACATGGCTGCTGAATGGGGAGGGTGCCATGGAGACGGCAGGTGCAGAGAAGGTAGAGTTACTAAATAAATTTTTTGCTTCTGTCTTCACTGCTAAAGCAAGTCACCATGAACTACAGAGCCTGGACACAAGAGAGAAAACTGGGAGAGAAGAAGACTTTCTGCTGGTCGAGGAGGTTTGGGTTAGAGATTATTCAGGCAAAGTGGACACCCGTAAATCAATGGACCTGGATGAGATGCACCCAAGAGGGCTGAGGGAACTGGAGGTGGTTATTGCTCAGCCGCTATCCACCATCTTCAAGAAGTCATGGACAGTGGGGGAAGTGCTGGAGGACTAGAAGAAACCAGCTTTACTGCAGCCTTCAGAAAGGGCAAGAAAGAGGAGTCGGGCAACTACAGACCGGTCAGCCTCACCTCTGTCCCTGGAAAGGTGATCCTGCTCATTCTAGAGAGCATCTCTAGGCATGTCAAGGAAAAGGAGGTATTCAGGAGTAGACAGCATGGATTTGTCAAGGGGAAATCACATTTGACAAACCTGATAGCCTTCTGTGATGGGACAACGGGGTGGATGGACGATGGGAGAGTTGTGGATGTTGTTTACCTTGACTTCAGCAAAGCATTTGACACCATCTCCCATAACATCCTCATAGGAAAGCTCTAGAAGTATGGACTGGATGGGTGGACAGTGAGGTGGACTGAGAACTGGCTGGGTGGCAGAGCTCCGACGGTGGTGATAAATGATGCTGAGTCTAGTTGGAGGTCTGTGGCCAGTGTGTCCCCCAGGTATCATTACTGGGCTCAGTGCTGTTCAAGTTCTTCATTAGTGACTTTGATGAGGGCACAGAGTGCACCCTGAGCAAGTTTGTGGATGAGACCAAGCTGGGTGGAGAGGCCAACACTTCCAAGGGCTGTGCTGCCATTCAGAGGGACCTGGACAGGCTGGAGAGTTGGGCAGAGAGGAATCTTGTGAGGTTGAACAAAGACAAGTGCAGGGCCCTGCACCTGGGGAGGAATAACCCCAGGCATCAGTACAGATTAGAGATTGACCTGCTCGAAAACAGCTCTGTCAAGGTGGGTTTGGGTAACCATGAGCCAGCAGTGTGTCCTCATGGCCAAGAAGGCCAATGAATTCCTGGCTGCATCAGGAGGAGTGTTTCCAGCAGGTTGAGGGAGGTGATCCATCCCCTCTCCTCAGCTATGGTGAGGCTGCACTTGGAGTAATGGAAGCAGTTCTGGACTCCCCAGTACAAGAGGAATGTGGAGGTTCTAGAGAGGGTCCAGTGTAGAGGAATTCGATGAGGAAAGACTAAGCGAGCAGGGCCTGCTTAGCCTGGAGAAGAGAAGACTGAGAGGGTATCTGATTAATATGTATAAGTACCTGAGGGGAGAATGTAAAGAAGATGGAGCCAAACTCTTCTTGATGGTGGCCAGTGACAGGACAAGGGGCAACGTGTATAAATCAATACATAGAAAATTCCATCTCCATATGAGGATTGATTTCTTTCCTATGAGGGTGACAGAGTCCTGGAACAGGCTGCCCAGAGAGGTTGTGGAATCTCCTTCTCCGGAAATCTTCCAGACCCGCCTGGAGGCAACCCTGTGCCATTTGCTCTCAGTGTCCCTGCCTGAGCAGGGAGTTTGAACTAGATCATCTCTAGAGGCCCCTTCCAATCTCAACCATTCAGTGATACTTCAGGCCTCAGTAAGGGTAGAGCATTAGCCTCTGTCAGGAAGAACAGCTGCTACAAACTTGAGGGGATACACTCCGAGCTGTGGCCTCAGTATGGTTCATTCAATAGGGTAAGTTGACCTTCATGTGGCATGACTTAGAGGAACGGAATCCTCAGCAAATGGACTACTGGTATATTTGGGATAAGAGGGCATTTAAAGCCTTGAAGGATATTCAGAGATTCAAATGAAGCAAGACATGCTTACATAGGAAATGTTGAAAGATTGAAGTAACAGCTTTGGCTCTCCTTCAGCACCTGGGCAGAGAGGAATCTCGTGAGGTTCAACAAGGACAAGTGCAGGGTCCTACACTTGGGAAGGAATAACCCCCAGTTACAGATTGGTACAGATTACCAACCACTGGAAAGCAACAGCTCTGCAGAGAGGGACATGGGGGTTAACAAGTTAACCTCCCTGAGAGTTAACAAGTTAACCATGAGCCAGCAGTGTGCCCTCATGGCCAAGAAGGCCAATGGGATCCTGGCTGCATCAGGAGGAGTGTTGCCTGCTGGTCAAGGGAGGTGATCCTGCCCCTCTAATCCATTCTGGTGAAGCCGCACCTGGAGTATTGGGAGCAGTTCTGGACTCTTCAATACAAGAGGGATGTGGAACTTCTAGAGCAGGAGGGTTGGACTAGATCTCTATATGTCTCATCAAACTTCAACCATTCTGTGATTCTGTGTATAGGAATGTTCTAGGTTGGAGCAGAACTACTTCAAAGTGTTCCCTGGAACACTTTGTGACTTCTCTGATGTGGCTTCACTGTAATGTTAGTCTTGGTGGTCTGGGTTTCATCCCACAGATGCACTGTGTGTGCAGTAAAACTTTTTTCAGTCGAACCTGGTCTGTCTGACAGAGTGGGGAAAATAGCTTAGCATGTCTGTAATGCTGAAGGGAAACCCACTAAGACGCAGGTAAAAATCAGGTATATTAGGAAGACCACAAATATAGAGGTATGAAGGATGTCTCCAAAGTTCTGCGGATGTACTATAGAATATCTAGGGACTGAAACTGCTTTCTAGTTCACCACAGGACACTGGAAAGGCCTCACCATTGCTGGAGTCTAATGTCTTGTGATGGACTCTAATGCTTTGTGAGACAGAAATGTAGACAGAGTATGAAATTCAGAGAAGTTAAAGAAAGTAAGTATATGGTGTTTGAAGTTTAGAGAAGTTTGTTATTGTTGTTTTTCTCCCCATTCTTTGCCTTGTCTGGAGTCATGCCAAAGCTTTTCTTTATGAAGACAAACACAAGGAAATGGAGACATGATGTGGGAATCTGTTGGCCTTTACTTTCTGCAGCAGAAAATGGTTCAAATTCTTTGCCTCTAACAGAAAGGGTTTAGATTAGGTTGAAGAAGATTTTGGGGGTTTGATCAGATGATCTCCTGAGTCTTGCAAACCTAATTCTTTTCTGTGTTTTTCTGAGATTTCGTGCTGTTGTTTCCTCCAAGCAAAAGGTGAAGGTATCTTAAAGGAAATGGTCTGCTTGCAGGCTTCAGGCAAAACTGAGGATCAGCCCTTATTTTTTGCAATGTGGTCTTTCATCTTCAGATGGTGACATGTCTATTTTCTTTCTGCTATCTGAGTGGGCAAGGTCAGAGTTTTGTGGTTGAACTAAAATAGATTGTGTGTATAAGGATATCTTTCCAAGTCTTAAAAATCAAAATGACTTTTTTCTTTTTAATCTGTCCTGCCATTGAAAAGTAAATCTCGTCAGAGTTTGTCATATGTTGTTTCCTGTCTTCTAGCCCCCTTGACTTCTAGATTAAAAAAATAAAGAAACTCTGAACAAGAGTATCTTTACCAAATTGCCTTTCCTGAGTTTGAGTTATTTTCAAGAACATGCAGCAATCTATAATACAAACATTTACAGTGTAAGTAAAGACTGAAATGTCCTCACATAACTTGTGCAGAAGCTGTTGGTTAGGAACGTATGTCTCTATGCGCTTAGTCTGCTATTTCAGGGCATGTACAGGGAATGAAGGTGTGATCTGTAAAAAGTTATATTGCAAGGGTGTGCCATCTGCTTAGTTTGAGGAGACAGTTTAGCATATTTGCATAAGCAAACGTTATTTCCTGCAGTGTATATTTACATAAACACAGAGGATTTCATAAATATTCCTCCTTGCCTTCCCTATGCTGCTGCCTTTTTGGAAAGCATAGAAATGGGAAACTTCAGTTTATTTTTAAAAGAAAATGCACGGTTAAAAAAAAGAAAAAAGGACATGTAGTACACAGAATTCCATCCATATCTGTATTGATGAGGTGAAAAACCTCTGAGTTACTGTAGTGAGCTGGAGGTGAGAGGCAGTTTAAACTCTTGATTTCAGGGATTATCCTAGTCCAGGGCCCCAGGTGCTGTGGACTTGGAAGACAGTGTCCTGGAAGTAGGCAGTCTCCTACCTAGCTGTTCAAAAAGGATTTTTTTTTCTTTTATTAAGCTTCCTGAGCTCTGCGAAGGCGGTCAGAAGCCGATGTCCATTTGATCCATCATGGCAGCTCTTAGTTTCTCTTTCTGACCATTATGCAGGCTCCCCGATGACCTTGGTTTGAGGTCATTTAAAAAACAAGAAAAGGAAAAGAAGAAAGAAGATAAATATTAGCATGTCTTTTACTTGCCTTTCTTCTATTTATGCTCCACAGACACTCTTGCAAACAAGTGAACGTCTGGGAATGTCTATGTCAGACCATAAGTCCGTATTGAGCATATTTGCACAAAGTAGAACTTTTAAATGAAAACATTCTTTCTGGAACAGTTGCATTAATACATCCATTGACATATCCAGAGCCCGCCCCTGAGTTTATACTGCTTTGGCTACTAAATACTGCTAGTAATATGCTGGTGAGAAACTATGGGCCAATGTCATTTGGTAGATTGCTTTGAACAGCAATTAGAAGTTATTGACATTAGGGTGCAGAGACAGGGAAAGGCTTAAAGAGAGTGCTCCTTTGAACTGTGCTCTACTACTTTTTTTGTTGGTCAGGAGTGGAACTTGCAGCTCATAAGAGGGCAGGAAGGAGCTCCTATAACTCCTGTTGCTTTGGTGTCTCAGAATTATTTTCCTTCAGTATTTCAACATCCTTTGTTGCTTGGCAGTGAAAGAATGGCAGAGGTCAGCACTTGTAGGGACATGGTCTATTTAACACTCGAACTGTTGTAGCTCATCTATCTGAATCCTACGTTACTTAATTTCAGGATCTGTGTAAAAATGAAACTCTTCTCTCTAGTGCATCAGCAAGCTGCAACAACTTGGTCGCTTCTGTAGATGCAGACTTGCATTGTAACTAACAGCTTGTGTGCTTGCTTGCCGGATATGTTCCTTGCCCACTGGTTTGGCCTGGTGCCCCAACAGGCCCACAGGCAAACACTGTTGCAATGTGGACTGATAATCCCTGAAGGCCCTGAGGCTACACGTGGGTGTGGTGGAGAATGTGGCTAAGCCCCAGAGCATTTCCAGTGTTTTATTTAGCACAGGATGGTGCTCTCTTTATCAATCCAAGGACTCTTTCATATCAAGAGCCCAGTTTATTTTGTTTAATGTTTGCAGCCATGATGGTGCTGCTGCTCAGCTGTGAGTTTGGGACTGGATCTCCACCTGTTCCCATCTTGAGAAAGGAATTTGATTGCTTTTCTTTCAGCTTCCTCTATCTCTGGGGAGGTGAAAGAGCTGAACTGCAAATATTTATCTTTCCTGTTCTAACACTGTTTTTTTTTTTTTTTTTTTTTNTTTTTTTTTTTTTTTTTTTTTTGGTAGTGCTTTGTCTTTATTCAGCAGTCTAACTGTTCTGTCTACTTTGAAATGCAGGACAAAAAGCTCAAGTTCAATGACCTAAAAACCCAAACTCACTGATTTAGCCAGTGAGTGCAAAGATGCACATGACCTGAACTTGGCAATGAGAAGAAATGTGTGGAGCAGAAGTCTCTAAACCTGTCTCTGCTTCAGCTCCACAGAAGAAAAGGCAAATGGGTGGTTATTGCTGATAAATATCATGCAAGATTTGACTGTCAAAGAGAATATTTGGTACATGAAAAGATCGAGTCTGGATCCAGTTCCAGCAGTCTGGATCCAGTTCCAGCAGTAACCTGCCTTCAGATTTCTGCAGGAGGCAAGGATTTCTGCTTGGAGGACACTGATGAAACGGAGACCGTGGTCCTATTTGTGTGCAAAGGAGGGGAAGAGAAACAGGACTAGTTTTCTGCAGGATTGGAAACAGTCTGGTGAAAACAAATCTCTCAGCAGTGTTGTCATTGTAGGAGAGAGTGCAATGAGATGGACTCTCTTATTGCCCAGACAAAGCTTCCTCCTCATCTCTTTATTGCTAAGTGAGGAAGGGTTGGTATTGAGGAAGTTCAAAGGGTTTTTACTCTTGTATAAGCGATTTTTAAATTAAAAATTTTTGCTTTTTAGCTGAAATTCCTCTTGTCTTTACATGCAGCGCTAGTAGATTTTTATGTCAATGCTGGAAAGGGGTGTGTGAGATCAATGGTGGCTTTGTGTGGCAGGGAGAGGTTCTTTTGTCAGAACTGCTTGTTCTTAAAATTTTGGAGGGGAATGGAGAGAGTAGGTGATTTCAACTAGATAAAACGTCTTTCCCCCTTTAACCGCCCCCCTTCTGCCTTTTGCCCTCTGCTCTGGAAGTTGCTGGAGTTGATATCATGAAGGGAAAACAATTCTTGACTTTCAAAGGGAAAGATGGGACTGTTAACATAACCTCAGTAATGAATTCATTAAATCTGTTACATTGCATGGTCAATCACAGAATCACAGAATCACAGAACGGTTAAGATTGGAAGGGGCCTCTAGAGATCCTCTAGTCCAACCCCGCTCTGCTCTAGTCAGAACACCTGGAACAAATGGCACAAGGTCACGTTCAGGCGAGGGTGAGGAAAAGGGTGTGATTCTGGATTAGAGTTGCTGCGACCATGAGCTTCTACAAATGTCCTCTGGATGTGGATAACCAGTTCACTGATAAGCCCTGCTTATCCTGTGGATATTTTCAGCACCTACATCAGACTAGTGAAGAAAATAGTCTCCCAGCTAGGCTTGGAGCAGTCTCCTTTTCTGTCTTTTACTGACACCTGTCTGTACTCTTGTTTCCACAGGTAGATGCGGTGCGGGTGTCTGTGAACAGCAGTTCTGAGAACCTCCAGTATCCTGTCTTGTTTGTAGTTCGACAACAGAAGGGGGTGCTGTCATGGCAGGTTCCACTAATTTTTCGAGGCCTGTAAGTATTGGAGTTTTTACCTCATGATACAGTGGTTTTTGAGCTGTGTCCAGCATTAGCTTTTCTCTGATACTAAGTCTTGTGACTTGTGCAGATTACAGGGCTTGATTGTAAAGCATACTTGATGAGTCTCAGCTGAACATAGGAGGACCTGGATTTGGTAGATAGCATCTTACTTGTCAGCCTGCTCTCATGTCTTTTTTTTTCTTAATTATATATACAATGTACAAGAAGGCTTGTCCGTGGTGGATCTAACTGTGTCACTAGGCAGTAAGTGTACCAAATGGCATGGTGTGTGGCATGGTGTATGTAAGTAGTTCTTGTTATTTAGTTTTAACCAGCTCTCAGAAGAGATATTTAGATCTTTTTTTCATCTTGGGAAAATGATGCTGCTGTGCATCAAACATGGATTTCACCAAATCAATGTTTCACCAAACATGGATCTAGGCGTGCTGCAAGTACTGAGACTTTGCAGACATCTTAAAATATGAAAAATTTGGTTTGAAGCTTTGCCTTGTGATTGAAATTCTAGAGCTGGGTAGCAGATGCTTTGTGGGGTCTTGTGTGTTGCAGGTGATGGCTAAAAAGTAGCTGCTGTTCTGGACTGTTATTGTCCTCTCTGACAGCAGCAAGTCAGAGAGCACTAGAGTCATTTGCACTAGATCTTGCAGATGGCATGGTCAATGTGTAAGGAAGCAAAATGTTGAAGACTACCAGACCCATGTGCAGATTTCAAGAAGCAACAGGAGAGTGGAGAGTGAGCTAGGAATAAAAGATGGAATGATTGTAGCTTCTCATGTGCAGGTGGGGTAAAAATCTGGTCTTTCCTTGACCTACAACCTTTTTAACCACTGTTTGTTTTCTGTCCATCTTCTTCTTCCCGCCTGCCCCCATCTGTTATAGCTATCAGAGGACCTACAACTACCAAGAAGTCAGTCGGACTCTCTGCCCTTCTGAGCCAACACCTGAGGCAGGACACTCCGACCAGATTATATTTGTGGATGTTGCTTCCATGGCACCGTTTGATATTGCATATGAACTACTAGTCACTAGGCTCAACAACTTCCAACTTGAGTAAGCTGGCAATGGGTGAATGCAAATTTAATTGCTTTGTATATTTGTTATAGAGGATTTAGGCCCATCTAGCTTTTTTTTTTCCCCCTCTCTGATAATGCCCTGAGATTATTTAGTTTTTCTGATGCTTAACCTGAAGGCACCATGTGTATATCCCCAAACTGAAAGTTTTAGGGAGACTTCATTCTGAAATTTCTTTTCCAGGACGGACAAAGCTTTTAGCTTCACTGCCAGCCCTTCCCAGCCCCAGGTAAGGAGTGCTGCATGCAGTTGCTTGTGGTTGCTCGTATATCTTGTCATATCCAAATAGTTCCTGTTAGAGTTATCAAAAGCCTTAGAACTTTTTCTCTCTTGAAGTGCAAGAAAATGTCCTTATTCTTTCATTTCTTTGGATGTAGTGAGTAGGTAGCCATGCCTCTGTCCCCGTTTGGGCCTCTTGTGAAGCAATTAAACACTTCATTAAGAAGAAGAAACAGAAAAAAAAAAAAAAAGTGTGACCAGAGCAAATATATGTTATTTGCAGTGCAGGAAACTCCAGAAATGTATGGAAATCCAAAAAGCATTGGACTACTGCACTTCATGGGAAATTAAATAGTGTGCACCAAATGTTTTATTCCAGCTAGCACTGACTCAGTTGCTCTAGCTGATATGCCAAAATGCAGTCCTTCACTGCAAAAAAACAGCTCTAAAATTACGTCAGAACTCACAATGCTATTTGTAGATCATGGAAGCAAGTCAAGATGCTAGCAGATAAATGAAGTGTCTAGGTCAGTAGGATCTAGTTTAGCAGGGTGCACGCACATACAATACATCTTGCCCAGAGCTTTGTAGGTACTACAAGTCCTCTCTTCATTGAAAATGCCATTGGTACTAGCTGAAGTGGTACAGGAGACCACAGAAGTGGAAAAATATGTAATTTAATCAGGCTGTCAGGCTGTTTTTGTTAAAATCACCATTAATTACACCACTTACTTCTAGGCTCCTTTATATTAACAGGTATTCTGCTATCAAATATCTTATGGTGATTTACATACAATATTTTATATGATAAAAGCATGTGGAGTAATGGTGGTTGTTTGCAGGTGGTTCTTTATAAATCCTCATTAATTAGGATCTTTTTAATTTCAGTGTAGAATGCTGGAATTCAGTGCAGAATGCTGGAATATGGCCTGGAATTAATTTTGATTTCAGTCTGTCATAATTTGTATGGTGAGGTGGGTGACTTAATCATAGGCTAGATATATACAGTGCAAAATTAGTGTATCTTAATTGATATAATGCTGTATTTTTTTGTAAACCAAATAAACTTCTAAGCAGTTTGGAGAGGAAAATAAAACAAACAAATAAAACACTTAAAAATCTAAATAATTTTTGGAATAATGCTAAGACCAAAGAAAGGACAAATGTAACAACTGAAGGAATTGTCACTAAGAATCCAGCTCCTGCCTAAGCATGGGAAAAGAAATTAAATATGCTCATAAAGGTCAGGATGTTATCTTGATGTGTTTGTACCACTTAGTGGCTGTGCTTTAGAGAACTGTAGGTCTCCATAGCCTTTGTGTTAATTCTGTACCACTGTGTAAGCTTGAGGAAAACCATAGAAGGGCCGTCATGGGTGATGTCCTTAAAGACCTAAAGCTTTTCAAGGGTAGCATACCTTGATGACCAGGGAGCTCAGACCGCTGGAGCCAGTGTGTGGCTGGGATAAAAAAGTGTTCTACTGAAGAAACCAATTTTGTGAGTTTTCAGATTGAGGACTGAGATTATTAAAATGATTGAGGTCAAGGCCAGTGTTTCCTTAAAATAAAGGGACCCCTAGTTGGAAGGGGATGGTGGAAATAGCTGCTTTTTAGCAGAAAAGGCCAAACTTGGGAAAACCCTGGGTGATTTTTGGCTTATCTCCAACCTTCTAATGTGGGGATCTAATTCATGGAGAGGGGACGAGAGCAGGGAAATTAGAAATGCCTGACCCTTACTGTTCACGGACACATATGTGGCCTAAAGAGAGGTTACCAGCTGGGAATATTTCTTTGGGAGTAGGAGCCAAGACAGGCTACGGATTTTTGTGTTCTGCAGGGAGCAGGAGCTCTGAGGGGGCTGAGGAGACCATAAGGGAGAGTGGGCTGGGTTGGAGCAGCCCTTGCAGCAAGCTGCCTGGAGATGCAGGCACAGGAAGCCTGTCCACTTCAACAGCTGGCTTCCATTTCAAACCCAGTACAGTAAGCTTCCAGCAGAAAATATGCAAATATTCCCTCTGTGGTCCTCTGCCTGAATTTGAAAAACCATTGCTGGGGCAGGGAAGAGTGTTTCCTGATCCCACCAACTTCCCTCTGGGCTGCCCCCTAAGAGAAGAGAAGTGGGAATATCATAGACATTATTGTCTTCCAAAATCTTTCAGAGAAATAGCTGAACTATTTTCAAAGCTGAAAGAAGGCAAACTTTTTCCCCCAAATCCTGCAAAAGTAGAAAATATTTATATAATGATGTAACTCTGTAAAGAGTTTGGACTTTTGACCTAATGTTTTTTCACAGTTGCTCTTTGAGCAAACCCACCTGCAGTAAAATCCAACAAGCCCTTTATGTTACATATAGTTAGTAGTGTGGAAACACTTGGCAGTTCTTCATTGCAACTTAAATTGGAGTATATCATAAAATGAGTTTAACTTGATGAGGTGGAAAAAAGCTTAAGAGGAGCAGAAGTTAGGGTGCTACTTGCATGTCATCTGTGTGGGGATGAGGCTTGTCTTTACCTTTTTCATTGGCTCTTTTGTAGTGTAAGGTCTTAATATTTGAAATCTGAGTCTTTTAGAGCCCTCCAATTCCGACCTCAAAGTCTAGATTAGATATGGGGCTGTGCCAGGGAAGACTCTGAAGCCAATGGCAGGAAGGATTCTTGACTGCAACTCTCAGGATCCTGCTCTGTTTCTAGTATTTCCTATACAGGTTCCCTCAAGATGTGGATTCGGTCATCGTCAAAGTGGTGTCTGACGTAGTCTACCCCTGCTCAGTTGTCTCCATCCAGGATATTGTGGTAAGTCTAAGGGACGGAGTGCAAGGACCTGGCTCCTTACTGGGGCTCTACCCTCCTGCAAAAGCTCAGCAGATCTGGCAAAATCCCAGCAGAGAGAGAACCTCAGAAGGCCTTCACCCTACCAGAGAAGCAAGGAAGGGAGGACTTGAAGAAGGAATGAAAGTCCTATGGGAAAAAGGCAAAGACTAATGCTGAGTTCAAGCAGGCCACCCAGACTTTTGTGTTTTGTTTTGTTTTGTGCTTTTTTTGTAAATAAGTGAGAAAGCTGTTCCTGCCCATTCTATTAGTAGGGGACTTATGATCACGTCCACTTCTTCATGTTTGACACCCAACTGTCTTGTGACATGGGGCTCTCTCTCTCCTGGGAGGACAGACTGGAAGCTGCAACTGAAAGAAGAGATGTGACTGTTTCATTCATTCTCACTCCAGCTCAAGGCAAAAAGGAGAAGTTCTGAATTCTAAGCATGAAGCTTTCCTCCTTTCTATTTCAGTTTTCTCCTTCTGCCTTTCACAGTTGCTGGTGGAAAGTTCCTTTATTGGAAAGGGGGAATGGCTGCTGCCTGTGAGAATCATTGACTGTAGCTCACATCTGGCAAAGAGTGCCACTTTCCTCATTTTCCATGTCACTGAATAAGAGACCTGTAGTATGGGGACAGCAAGATGGGGACAGAGGTGGAAGATGCTGTGGCTGCTGCCTGTGGAGTTCTTGCTGTGACCTTTAAGGGAAATGAGTAACATCAAATGAGAGCATTTCATGGGTTCTGTCTTTTTTTCATTCACCTGTGCAGAAAAAGGACTTCCCAGGTGAGCAGTTCTTTGTTGTGTTTGTCATCAAGCCAGAGGACTATGCCTGTGGGGGTTCTGTGCCTTCTTCTATCCATGGTAAGTTGGGTTAGGAGTCAGGCTTGGCTCTTGCATGTGTGTGATAGAACCAGGAATACATGGTGGCCTACCTGTGGGATGACATTACATAGTTATACAACTTTATGTCATCTGGGTAGACCCAAGAAGGCCAAAATACATATTTTATGTTATGTCTGGTAGGTTAACAAATCTATCCATTATAGTCCTTTGTCATTGTCTCCTGCCCATAACCTCTCCACCTTTTATCTTGAGATTAAAGAAAGCTCCATGCTTGAGGGAGGGTAAAACTTGTTAGCGTAATTTTACAAGAGACTGATGCCTTTCCAAGCCAGAAAGCTTGTGTCTTCCTCCTGGGTAGTGGCCAGGGAAAGGGCTCCACTACTGCTGTGATAGCTGAAAATGGAGTAGGGATGTAGCTGTTCCCATAGCACACCAGAGCTCACTTCAAATTAGGGATATGCTCAAAGCCAATGACTTCCTCCCTGTAGAAGAAATGAGATTGCAACAGATTTTCTGGGCTCCCACCCACCACTAATTTCTGTCACCTTTGGGTGTATTTATCTTGTCCTATCACAGTCTGCAGAGTGTATTAAGTAGCACTGAAAAATAACAAAAAGATAGTGTGGTATATATAAGAGGGATGGGAAGGAGAGTTTAGGTCAAGAGAAGAGGACAAAGATAGTGCCCTAATATTTGCAAGGGGAGAAACTGCCCTTCTGGGGATTGGATGAAAAGGTTATACTTTGCATTCAGATATATAAACTTGAACAATATATGGAAGGCTTAATCAGAATGCTTCTAGCTAAAAAAAAAAAAAAAGAATTTTGCAAGTGCAGAGAACTGAAGACAGGACCAGAGATGACTAATGTTTGTCTTTTTTACATTTTCTGTATGCTTTGCATCTGACAGGAAACCGTACCTGGAACCTCCAACGAACAAAGAACCTTCAAGTCACAGTTGTGCCCTCCATTAAAAGTTAGTGTCTCCTTGCTGAGCAATGTGGCATTTGGGGGGAACTTGGCACTTAGGCGCAGGAGGGCATGGCTGAGGAGTCAACCCCATGAAAGGACGGTGAAGAAACTAGTGAAGCCCTGGTGTCTTCTAGGAAGTCCTGTATGGGATGGTATCATTGGCACACTAGCGAGTCTTAGAGGCAAAGAGATGGTGGGAGACCTTGCAACATGTTCTGATAACTCTTGGTGAATAATGTAGACGGGACTGGTAGGTTGCTTGGGGCAAGAGGTTGGCGCTGGTTAGTACTGCGAAGAGTGGGATGGGAGTGGTCCCACTGGGAGTGGTCCCACAGGGAGGGAGCAGGCCCATTGAGAGCCTGCCCATTCCCTGTGAACTGATAGCTGCCTTTTCTCTAGAGTCTATTTATGTGCAAGCCATGTTCTTCAGCTTCCTGAGCTTCCTCTCCTTTTACCTGGGCTCAGTGGTTGTTGCTTTCGTTCACTATATCAGGTGAGTCAAGAGTTTTTACAAAAAGAACTATCCAACTTTTTTTGTTTTATTCCTCTGAGCCTCCCTCATCCTTTAATCGTTTAAGTCTCCCTCTGCAGTACATCCAGGGAGGTGGCTACAAACATTTGAATCAAGTAGGGCAACCAAGCAGGAGACTTTGGTGCAGGGTCAGCCAGTAAACTTATTATTATTTTGTCCCTGTAGGGATCATGGTGCTGAGAAACCAAGGCTTTTCTCTCTCTTTTTTTTTGGTGTCTCCAGTCCCTGGGTTTTCCAATACAGGGACACAGGGTTGCAGCTGGGAGTTGTAATATGGCCAGTCTGAAATATAGAATGGCAGGGCTTTGGGGAACCAAGGAGTTCCGGAGCGCAAGACCAAGTACTAGGTGGAATAGGGCCTTGGAGTCCCAAGGTGATCCTGGGCCCAACTACCATGACAGGTTGCCCACAGAGAAAGAAAGCAGCTCTTCTACCTGCCCCAGGGTCCCCTCTAGGACATTGGTTATAGCCTAAGCCTTCTTGAAAGAGAGCAGGACTGGAGAAGCAGAGGAAGGCCAGCAGCCCAGTGGGAAGGTGAGAGTTGTCTTCTTGCGACAGGTAACTGCTAACAAGCAATGAACCTTAGTGGAGAAGGAAGACAGTGCCTGTAAGGTGGTAGGGAAAGGAGGGGCTTGGGGGAAATAGTCCTTGCAGAATGTATAGGCAGTGTCTCTGGTTAAAGTATATCCTTTGTGTGAAAGTACAGAGGCTCAGTAAGTAGGACTTTCCCATTACAGTCCTCCCTGGCTTACAGGGCAGAGGTTGGCATCAGCTGGATAGGTTCTCATCTAGACTCATGGAGAACTTTCATCAAATAGCAGATGAGTTTTGCAGATAAGGATTTTTTTTCTCCTTACCTTTCCCACCAACAATGAAGGTATAGACACCTTGGGTATCACAGTGACACAGGGCTCCAGCCCTACTGTCCCTTCCATGGATTCTTATGTTTGCAGTTCCCAGAATGGGAGAGACAGGTTTGGGAACAAAGTTTTAGAGTCTTTCATAGCACACTGAACAGTGTTGGGCAGGTCATGTCACTGGTTGTCCTGTCTCTGATGGTTGATTGAGGAAAAAAAAGACTTCGCTTCTGCTTGGAAATTAAAGAGGTTGCTTTAGAAATTAGGGAGGTAGAGGAGAAGCAGTCATGTCTGAGACATGCAAAGTTGCAACAGATTTTTTTAGGACTTGCACTGTGTAGACCTGTTGGTGTTCTAGGTGCCTCTGTCAAAACTGGCAAATGGTAGGGTTTGTTGGGTATCTCATGAGTGCTGTCTGTTCCTTTTTAGGGTTCGGCAAAAGGCTTCAACTGGCAAATACAGTCCTGATGATGGTAAGTCTTTATTATTATTATTATTATTAGTAGTAGTAGTAGTAGTAGTAGTAGTATTTTTATTTTTATTATATGACAGCTTTAAGTGAATGGTATGGCTCCCAGGCTGAGCAATGGAGATGCAAGTCAAGTACCTTCTATCCCTTCAACCCTTCATCCTTTCTTGTATGTGTACCACATGGTCTCTGACACTGGTGGAAGATGCTAGGACTTCCTCTCTGCCCTCATGAGAGAGGCTACATGGAGCAGACTCCCACAAACTTGGTCTTAACTCCCTCTCCAAAGAGTTGGCTTTCTGTGGGGATGGAGGAAAGCCAGGCCTTGACAAGAACGATTACAAACTGATGTTCCTGCTGCTGGATTTGTTCCCTTCTGAACAAGGAACTTCAATTTTCTGACAGCTTTTTTATTCTTTATGATTTCCCCTGCTTAGTTTAAGCATGGAGTTGCTTTTACTTTTTCTTTTGTTTGTTTCCTTTATTGTTTCTTTAAATTAAATTTTGATTGGTCTTTAATGGTGAGTTTCAGACAACAAAGCAAATGAATGACTAATACAATAAAGTAGTGCTACTTGTCTTATTTACTTTGGTATTGGATTCCATTTACTTTATGCTGCGCACACATTTCAGTGTTACAAAACATAAATGCATTTAAAAAGCTCTCAGGAAAGATGGACATTTTGGCATGTGGAGGGGTAGGGAGTACCTGAGATTTCTGCTTTCTGAGGATGTGTGGGAGGCTGGCTGTTTATTTAGTGCCTGAAAACTAGTTTAAAGCATTGGTTTGAGAATAAGAAGCATCATCATTTGTATTTCTCTTCTGGGGGTAGAAAGTTATGTTTTGGCAGCAAGAAGAGGTTAGAGGAACATTTTTTTTTTTTTTTTTTTGTTGCTTTTTGTTGTTGTAGGTTTATTTGTTTTTGTCCCAGCTTCTTCAGTTTCCCTTGTTGGCTGCTTCTCAATAGATAAGAGTACTAACATAACTGAACTCAGCTTAAAGTATCTGCAGTATAACTTGGCAGTAACTGAGTTAATACTTCTGTCAAATGACTGAGGATCTTTGGCCTCTCAGAGTGGCTTTTTAAAGCAGATTGAGAGGCACGTGCTATGTCTAAATATACATATACATATAACTACACATTTGTGTGTTATGTCTCATGTGTGTTTGAAATGGTTTTCTTCACAATCAAGCAAGCAGGAATTTATAAATTGTGTTTAAAATACTCTGAGTTGGTGGAGATCTGGCTGCAAAACCACAGCAGGACTCTGGGTGCTGGAGTCAGCAGTGAAAATGGAAATGACCTTTACACTGTGGAGGTTGGAGAGATGAAAGAATTGAATTAGGGGCCTGGAGGAGCCCAAGTTGATGCCAAAGGGTCACTGTAAACCCAAGAGGCATGGTCTCAGCAGGGTGATGGAGCTGCCCTGGGATGAGAAGCCTAGGGTCAGCCACTCCTGGTGGTATCCTGGAGGATGCAAGTTCTGCTGGTGACTGAGAAGCTGTTTTCCAGGCTGCCCTCGCAATAGGTGGAAATTAAATCCTGGTAATTGAGGTCTTCAGAGACCTCAGGAGGTCACCTGCAGGAGGTGCTGAGCTGAGCCCAGAGCAGGTGACTGGAAAGCTGCATTCCTGGGGAGGGAAGGTCACAAGAGAGCATCCCAAAGAAAGGATAGAGAAATTGGATACCTTCACCTGCTGTGTTTTTCCTCCCAAATATGTGGGCCTCTCCCTCTTCATTGCCCAACATTGCCTGGCTATCTGTCACAGCCCCATCTCTTCCTCTGTGAAGAAACCATGTCCTACCCATGTGCTCTTGAGAGTGTTTCTGATGTTGAAAAAGAAAGTGTTAACTATGTTTTTTCCTGTCCTGCCGATCACCCGCTGCATGTTGGTTTTCTCAATACTTTCTCCCCACCCACTGGAATTTCTCTTCCTTGAAAGTGACTCTGGCTCTCCTCTTTCCTTTTACTCCACTATTCTTTCCCTTGCTCTGAAAAAAAAATAAAAATTAAAAAAAAAATAAAAAAGCAGACAACAGAGATGCTTGTAAAACTCTCTCTCTGTGATCTCCAACATTGCTTTGAGTCCTGTGTGCCCCATTGCTCCTGTCACCTATATTATTTCCTATATATATTTCAGAATATTTCAGAATATTTCAGAATATTTAAGGTTGGAAGGGACCTCTACAGATCATCTAGTCCAACCTTCCTGCTCAAGCAGGCACACCTASAGCAYGTGGCACAGGGTGGCATCCAGGCGGGTTTTGAAGACCTCCAGAGAAGGAGACTCCACAACCTCCCTGGGCAGCCTGTTCCACTGCTCTGTCACCCTAACAGTAAAGAAGTTCCTCCTCACCTGGAGACGGAACTTCCTGTGTTCCAGCTTGTGTCCATTACCCCTCGTCCTATCGCTGGCCACCAGTGAGAACAGCCTGTCCCCTTCCTCCCTGCATTCTCCCTTCCTGAACTTATACATATTAATCATATCCCCTCTGAGCCGYCTCTTCTCCAGAGAAAACAGAAAAAATTTCCTTCCTCATTCTTTCTTCCTTCCCTGGGGGACATCTTGACACCTCCCATTCCACATCATAATTATTCAAAGGAGAGAAAAACTGTGGAAGAACCACACCTAGGTCACCATGTAGCCCAGCATTTGCTTTGGTGACTCACCCACATGCTGGGAAATGTAACCAAAATCAGTGACTGAGTTGGAGACTGCAGTGACTATTAGAGCCAGTGCAGAACACTTCATCTCGCTGGCATGTTTCCTTTGTGGCTACTGCTTGATTTGGAGAGAAAGATGATGTGGACATCTTTGCCCACATCCACCATCCTCACAGATGTATAGATGAGGGCAGAGTGGTGAATGTCGTCTATCTGAACTTTAGCAAAGCTTTTGACACCGTCCCTCACAACATCCTCCTGAGCAAGCTTCGGAAGTGTGAGATAGATGAGCAGACAGATGGATTAGAAACTTGTTGCATGGCAAAGCTCAGAGGGTGGTGATCAGTGGTGCAGAGTCCAGTTGGAGGCCTGTGGTAAGCGGTGTCCCCAAGGGGTCAGTCCTCAGTTCGGTCCTGTTAAACTTATTCCTAAATGACCTGGATGAAGGGATGGAATGCTCCCTCAGCAAGTTTGCTGATGATACAAAACTGGGAGGCGTAGCTGATAGCCCTGAGGGCTGTACTGCTGTCCAGAGAGACTGGGACAGACCGGACAACTGGGCAGTGAGAAATCTCATGAAGTTCAATAAGGGAAAGTGCAGGGTCCTGCACTTGGGAAGGAATAACTCCAGACACCAGCACAGGCTGGGAACTGACCTTCTGGAGAGCAGCACCTCCAAGAGGGACCTGGACATCATGGTGGACAACAAATCGACCATGAGGCAGCAGGGTGCCCTCGTGGCCAAAGCCAACCGGATCCTGGGGTGCATTAAGAAGAACATCTCCAGGAGGTTGAGGGAGGTGATTGTCCCCCTGTACACAGCCCTGGTGAGGCCACATCTGGAGTACTGTGTCCAATTCTGGGCTCCCCAGTACAAGAGAGTTGTGGAGCTGCTGAAGAGAGTCCAGCACAGGGCTTTGAGGATGATCAGGGGCCTGGAACACCTGCCCTATAAGGAAAGGCTGAGCGAGCTGGGCCTGTTCGGCATGAAGAAGAGAAGGCTAGGGGGGGACCTGATCAGTGTCTATAAATGCCTCAAGGGAGAGAGTGAGGAGGATGGGGCTGGCCTCTTTTCAGTGGTGGCCACTGATAGGACTAGAAGAAATGGCCACAAATGGATGTACCTAAAGTTCCACAGGTACGTGAGGAAAAAATTCTTGACAGTGAGGGTGACAGAGCACTAGAACAGGCTGCCCAGAGAGGTTGTGGAGTCTCCTTCTTTGGAGATCTTTAAAACCTGCTTGGATGCAATCCTGTGCCACATGCACTAGGCAACCCTGCGTGTGCAGAAGGGTTGGACTAGATGACCTCTGGAGGTCCCTTCCAACCTCAAGCATTGTATTAGTCTATGATTCTATGTCATTTGAGTGTGCGTGCCTCAGTGTCATGAACACGAGGAAACATTTCTCTTGCACTCTTCCTGGTTATCATGATTTCCAAACAACTTTAAAGCAGCAGGGGTAAAAATCTACCATGAGAGAGGGAACATTGCATGGCAGATGATGAGCAGATGGTGCATCAGAATTGAACCTTGTACCTACCAGATAGCTTGTTCCTGCAGCAGTCTGCAACAAGAGCGCTGCTAGTGCTGTTTCAGGGCTAAAGAAGTTTCTTGCAGAGGAGAGCCTTGCCTTGGCTGATGATCAATGCTGTTTTGTCTACTTCAAATGCTCCTATGATATTCTTTCAGTTTTCTTTGCCTTACCACTCTGGGAGGGCAGAGGACACCAGATCCAAGGCCACAGCCAAACAAGCACAATGAATGTGTCAGAGGATAGAGCAAACAGGACTTAGTGTCAAATATCCTTGCTGTGTGGGACTGCCCACATTGTCAGCATTGTCAGGAAGATCTGCCTATGCTCATTGCTTTGGGATGGGTGGGGCATTGGCCAGCCAGAAGAACTTGGAAAGATGTGGGGGATTGTCAGGCTACAGTAATGATGAGTATGTTTATGTACTGACTGGCTAGTTGGACCTCTGTCAGGCTAGATATATTTCATCTTCCCTCTGCCTCTCTGCCATATACTAGCTGCACAATATCGTGACAAGGGTGAAGCTTTAAGAGCAGCATTTCCTCTCTTGCCATTTGCCATCACTAGAAGACAGGATGTTGTCCCAGTGTGTCTTGCTCTCTGCCTTTCAGGGAATAGCATGCTTGACAACCTGTCTGTGACTTTTCCAGGGATAACTTGAGGGAGGTAGTGACAGGTGACTAGATCCTCACTTGGAGGGAGAGGGAGGAAAAGAATTAGAAAATTCATACGAGTGCTGCAAATATGAGATTTGTCCTAGAGTTTGCTATGCCTTGCAGTCCTGCAAGCATATGCAGGGGGATTGGACTAGAAGATCTCTAGAGGTCCTTTCCAAACTTAACTATTTGTGATTAGTACATCCTGAGTGTGCAGGGGACTTCCAGCCTTATAAGGAGCTACTTTAGCCCAGTCTTCCAGGTTAAGGGGAGTGGAGGGAGAATCAAGGTCCAGCCAGGGAAGTCGGTCAGGTGTCATTCTCGATCCCAGCTCAACTCATCAGTGCTAGACTCTGTCTTCTGTACTCTTAGGGAAGGAGTATGTGACTGTGCTATAATTATCCTTATAAGGAGATCCTTCCAGAATCTTCAGGTGAGTTCCAAAAGATTATCTGCTCTTTATACCGTTAGTGAGATGGATTTCAATCCCTTATTGGATGTTTTGCAAATGTATCAGTTCTTTAGCCAGTTGGGTACTGTTTGCAATTTTTAGCAAAACAAAACTGCTGTACCTTCACAAGGCTTCCAACTTCCCTATCTTGTTTTTAGGGATAGTACCCAAGGTTTCTCTATCACTTTTCTGGCACATTGACAGAGTTTGTTCAATTTGGCAGTTTCAGTTGTTAACTCTTTGCTTGCCCATCAGGAAACATTTGCTTTGCAGTATACTCTAGTGGGAGGTAGAGTGCCTCCTTGGTCTTTTCTCACTGACTTAAGGCTAACTAGCTCTTATGGGTCTATTTCCATTGCAGGATCTGGGATAATGACCTCTTCACATCCTATTACAGCCAGTACTTCTGAGGGAAGCAGCTATGGTGCTATTGGTACAGTATCTTCCATACCTAGGGGCAGGGAAGTGGGGACTGTATCTGGGACAAGATTACGCTCAGATTTAGTGCTTTAAGACCCGAAGGGACTGAAGATACAAGCTAGTCTAACAACAGGACAAAAAGAAACTGTAGCTTAGGAGATTCGAGCAGTATAGTAGGAAATAATTTTGCACCAAAAAAGCAGCACAACTCTGGAACATACTCTAGTCTCAGCTAGACAAAGCCACAGTCCTGCTTCTAGCAAGGGGTTGAACTACATTGCCAAATATCCTCCCAAGCTAGCCTCCAAGAGTCTGCCATTAGCTCATTAAGCCTCTGTAGTCTTCCAAAGAAGGAAATGCTCTGGACTGTGTGCCACAAGGCACGAGAGAGATGGAAGTTCTTTCTCTGGAGGCTTCATTAGGTGAGCAATAATTGTCAAAAGATAAACTATGCCCTGGGCAGCAGAGGAAACAAAGCTCTCTAGAATGCTGCTATATTGAGATTATGGAAAATTCCTTCCTTTGCCAAAGTATTTCTTGATCTCTTTGCAAGTGTTGCTCCTGTCGAAGGGCAGGTCCTGATCAGCTCAATGCTGAGGGACTTCTTGGACAAAGCTCTTGGATTTGGCAGAATTGGGACTCAGGTGCAGGTGATGTGGTGCTAGTCAGAGTTGCTCAGATGAGGGCAGTAGCTCTGTAATTTTTAGTCCTTGCTTAGGTTACGTTTGCTCTCCTTGCTGTAAAGATACCCTGACATCTCAGATGCTGCCCTGTTGTAGAACTGTGAAGTTGCAGTACCTCCAAACACCTGGTAGAGAAATTCAGAACTGAGGCTTTATGGCCTCCGAGAAAATTCAGGAGGAATTTGATCTTGGAACAGAGTTGAGGGCTGCAAGCTTTTTTCAAGAGTATGCTTTAAAAGCATTTGGAAGATTAAACTTAAGTGTTCTGCTCAAATAATCTGAGCAGTAGGCTTGCAGGGAATTCATCAAATTCCTGCTGTGTGAATTCCTACCTATACTGGACGTTAGTACAGGCAATCCCAATAACCTGCAGGTGAGCAGTACTATACATTTGGGGAGGCAAAGCAGATCTTCTGCCTCTGAAAGTCCAGCTTCTTTCTTCCAGTCTGTTACATGTTTTCAGAAAAGCTTACACACAAAGATTATACAAAAACTGCCTGACAACGTGTGTCTGACTCC
Source organism: Nothoprocta perdicaria (assembly GCF_003342845.1). Taxonomy (NCBI): domain Eukaryota; kingdom Metazoa; phylum Chordata; class Aves; order Tinamiformes; family Tinamidae; genus Nothoprocta; species Nothoprocta perdicaria. Next base: position 2,341,716 of record NW_020454317.1, on the reverse strand, counting down.
CACACTGTTGTTTCAGTAGGACTTTCTGGCTTGTTTTGGACTTCCAGATTTCAGAGTCCAGGCTAATAAAGAGTAGAAAAAGTTACAGAGATAAAAAGCAGAGGAAACGCTGGGACAAAGAGAATGCTGGGGTAAGGGGCAGAATGGATAAGGAAAGAATTGTGACTTATTTCTAGCATTCAGAGATTTTGGGAAGTGCTGTGATCATGGGACAATTTGTTTCCCTGAAATGGCCTTCCCCGCTTTTCATAGCAGAGAAGGGTTATTTCCTTGATGCTGTCCATAGAGAGATTTAGTCTTTGACCAATTCCTTCTCTCCACTCTACTCCAGATGAGTCAAGCTCCAATGGTGGAGAGCAGTTGTCTTCCCTCGAGCGAGGGCCGCAAGATGATTCTGACACTGACAGCTCTGTTGAGGAAGAGAGCGACTTCGACACCATGCCAGAAATTGACAGTGATAAGAATGTCATCCGCACTAAGGTAAGTTGCCATTGCAGCCACGGTTGTGATGCTGGGCAATGGACAAAGCTGGACCAGTACCAGCACTATTTACTTACCAGGTTTTTTAAGTTTCCATTCCTTCTTTGAAGGATTTCCTGTAACAAAAATAAATGTATTTTGAGTGTTATTCCACAGTCTAGAAAGTCTTTGTCATGGTGCTCTACTAAAATGAGTGATTTAATTTTTCTCTCTTTCACATACTACTAATGCTTTAGGTGTTCCTCTATTTGTCAGACTTGTCCAGGAAGGACCGAAGGATTGTCAGCAAAAAATACAAAATTTATTTCTGGTAAGGCGATGATAACTTGAATAACGCTACAGTTCAGTGCTAAGTTTTTGGTTGTGGACTCTTCATTTGTGTCCACATGCTCTTATTTTCAAAAATGCTTGAGGCTTGAGCATTTAGGCTTGATTTTTCAAAAACGCTTTAGGCTTGAGGATTTTTTTGAGCCATCCTGTTATGCACTCTGCCCCTGGCTCTGTTCCAACCACTAGCTGCAGGTCTCACATACTTCAAGTGAGGGTATTTGTGGACCAGTTCAAACAGATCGAATGAAACGAGATGAAAACTCACTTGTGTTAACAGCTCTAAAGTACAATAATGACCATTGTACTGGAACACACTGAGGAAGGTGGAATTGTCATTTAAACACATATGCGTGTGATCCACGTGCTAGCTTTTTTGTGCCCTTTAGCACTTGCTTTTTGTTGGAGAGTATTAGCATGTTTGCTCTTCTGCTCCAGAATATTGCAACTGAGCTGGCATAAAGCTCTGACTGGAAGGTTTGTTGGGAGAGAAGGATCTGTGCTCTTAGGCATGGGGTTGTATGTGCGAGCTCCGCAAGCACAATGGGGCTCTGTGTTGGGCGTGTGGTGGTTATGCTGTTGTGTGTAATTGCTGCTGTTGTCTCCTCCCTGCAGGAACATCATCACTATAGCAGTGTTTTATGCCCTGCCAGTAGTCCAGCTCGTCATCACCTACCAGACGGTGCGTCAGCCTCTGCGTGGCTGTCCCCTGAGTCAGCCTGGTCTTCTTGCCTTTAAGCCTGCTCTGCATCTGTGTGGTGCAAGAACAGTTGCAGTAAAATGGGGTCATACTTGAATCCCTCTTAATGTCTAAGGAGCAATTTACTTCAGCTGCTCTCTGCACCAGGTGCTGAGCGCTGCTGCTGGCCTTGACATGCAGAGCTTGCAGTTTTTCTGCTATTTTTATCTGGAAAGTGGGAAGTTCAACTGTCTTCCTACCTCTCTGATGTCTCATTTGGGCCTGTTTCACCTTAGAGGCAGGAGGAATAAATTATTTCTAAGCTTTACTCATCTACCAGATCTGTTGTGAACTGAGTGACTTTTTTTCCTCCTCTCCTTCCCTACCTCTGCTTGCACCCTTACCATCCTGCTGCTATTCAGAGATGCATTAGCAGCAGAGATGCATTAGCATCTAGTTTTTGCCTCTTGTTCTTTTAGTGGAGGTGGAGGAATCTCCCTATTAGGGGAGGGGTGAGGATACAGTATGTTTCCTCTGAAAACTTCTTTCAAGTTTGTGGCCCCTATCACCCTCTTGCCCTCATAAAAGCTTCATTTGTAAATGCTGCTACTTCTCTGGTGCTTGAGTTACGCTGTATCCTAGTCCTTAAAATGCCTCTTGAGGCACAGGGTGCTTGACTCAGTGACTTTCTCCTAAAATGTTGGCACCCAGTCCATTAAATTGGACAAGGAGAGAAAAAAAAGACCAGCGGGGATTTGGAACAACCAAAGACTTGGCTGATAACATCCAGTCCTGTGCAAAGCACCTCTGGGCTGCTACAGCAGGTTTTGCTGCTTTTCTGTACCATAGTCTCCGAGCTATAGCGGGTTGTGCAAAGCCATTTGCAGAGTGTAGTGTTATAGAGCTGCAACTCATGAATGCCATATATACACAGTACGGCATTTACATCTGGCTTGCATGCTAGTGCATAAAGCAGACCTTTCAAAATGGAGAGGAAGTGCTAACACTGGGGCTCTGGCCTCCTTTCTTCCCAGGTAGTGAATGTGACAGGCAATCAGGACATCTGCTACTACAACTTCTTGTGTGCTCACCCCCTTGGAGTGTTGAGGTGTGTGACCATTGATATGGTTTTGTGTATCCTGCCTGTTTGTGCTGTACCTGAGTGAAGATTTTGTCTTTGCCAGGCTTAGAGCATCCATGCTGATAAGACCACAGAGATTTAGGGCTCATAGCAGAGTCTCCCTCACTTTTCCCCTTAGCTCAGCTACGGCTTTCTGTTGCAGTGAAACAGAAACACTGGTACCAGTGTTCCTGGTACCCAGGAACATTGGTACTTGAATTTCCTTAGCAAATCTACTGGAAAGCAAGGAAGGGCTCTGGAGCTCTTCTAAACACTTCCGTAGGCATCAAAGACGTAGCAGCTCTGCAAAGAAGTTTAGCTCAGTCAGTTTTAGCTCAGAAGTTTAGCTCAGTGCAGCATTTCTCTGATCTAACATGGAAATGGGAGAATGTAAAAGGGAGAACGCAAAGAAGATGGGGTCAAACTGTTCTCAGTGATAGCCAGGGAGAGGACAAGAGGTAATGGGTGCAAACTGAAACACAGCAAGTTTCATCATGAGGAAGAACTTCTTAGCTGTTAGGGTGACAGAGCACCAGAACAGAGAGGCTGTGGAGTCTCCTTCTTTGGAAATCTTCAAAACAAGCCTGGATATGACCCTGTGCCCTGTGCTCTAGTGAGCAGGGAGGTTGGACTAGATGATCCCTAGAGATCCCTTCCAACCTCAACCATTCTGTGATTCTATGAAATGCAGAGAGCCTAAAGTTTGGAATCTTACAAGGAAAGTGTTTAAATCCACTGAGACAGGTGAAGTATCCAACCTAAAGTTATCATGCAGGATGTAAAACTAACTACAAGTGTTTGAACAACTGATAAAGTGCAGAGTAAGCGAGGGAAAAAGATCAGACACACAGTCTGTGACCTAGGGTTCTCCCTTCAGGTGCTCTGCTGTCCCTATCTTAAACTTTCTTGTTTCCTGCAGTGCCTTCAACAACATCCTCAGCAATGTGGGCCACGTGTTGCTGGGCTTTCTCTTCCTCCTGATTGTGTTGCGCAGAGACATCCTCCACCGTCGGGCCATGGAGATGAAAGATATCTATATTCTGGTAAGGAGCACTGATGCATGGGACCTAGTGGAGGATGGGAAGGATAAGGGGGATTTAGAAGCTAAATAGAGTGAGCTACACAGTGGCTTTCCATTTGCTTTCCTTGATGGAGGACTGAGTCTTTCTTTTGTCTCAAGATATGTCAGTACCAGGACACAGAGATCTCCAAGCCAGAAGTTTCATGCAGTTAACTTGGATTTGTTTCCTGTGGATTCTGCTGGCTGTGTAGCATACTGTGTTGGTATTGGTAGAGAGAGGACAGATGCAGGGGTGGGTAGTGGGGAAGACGCAAAGGGAGAATGAAAATTCGCTTGTGATTGGCATAGTGAGGGATATTGTATTGTGCAGCTTTACTCTCTTCCAGGATTATGGAATCCCAAAGCATTTTGGTCTCTTTTATGCTATGGGCATTGCTCTGATGATGGAAGGGGTGCTCAGTGCCTGTTATCATGTCTGCCCAAATTACTCCAATTTCCAGTTTGGTAAGCTGAGTTACCTGTCTGCTTTTGAGTTGGTGGTGGAATTTGCTGTGCTCTGCCTCCTGCTGAGTATTTCCCATTCTTCTGCCTGCACAAAACTTCCCTAGAGTTTGCCTAATTCAAGGTGTAGTCAGGAGGTGTATGACTCTGGAAATAAGGGACTACTGCTCTTCAACCTCCCTTCCAGGGTCCTGGGGACTTCAGTAGTGTGCTACTGGCAGGAGCTTCCCTCATTTTTTCTGCTTAGAGATTGAAGATGGAAAATGCACAGTCAGGATGTCTGAGTGCTGCAGCCCAGATTTCTTTGTACTCCACTGCAGTGGAAATGCTTTCTTTGGGGACCTCTCTGCTTCCCTGCCTGTTCCTGTGCTGCTTTGTGTTGCTGAGCATTTGTCTTATGGGTCCTATTCTTTATTGTCCCAGAGCATGTTAGATTGACGGCTTGACGGCAAAGCAAAGATGCTATCCAAAGTCACATAGCACTAAGGCTTCATGTCTGCTAGTTTTGAGTTTGTCCCTGCTTCCATGATTCTTCTTTATAGGCAATTTGGAACTGCTTGAGTCTGTTGGCAGAAGTCTGGAGTCTTTACTGACTCTCTTATTCTCCTTCCACAGACACCTCCTTCATGTACATGATTGCAGGACTGTGCATGCTCAAGCTGTATCAGACCCGCCACCCAGACATCAACGCCAGTGCCTATTCAGCCTATGCCTCATTTGCTGTGGTCATCTGTCTGGCAGTCCTTGGAGTGGTACATCTTCCTCTTATCTACTTCTCTCTCTGGGAAGGAGATGGCACTGCTTTCCAGCATGGCTCAAAGCTGAGCTGAATAAGACTGTGTGAAGTAGATGATAGCATTTGAATTCCCAATGAGCTTTTTTTTTTTTTTTTTCCCCTGGGCTCACAGATAAGAGCAGAGCAGTTTGCTCTAGGCTTGCTCTTTTTCAAGCCTTGTCTACCCTGTTCTACTCCTCCCGAGATGGGGAGGTTCATGCACCAAGATGTGCTTGTACAGACATGTTGCTGGCTTCTCATGGGGAGGTCCACCTTGGAGTTGAGGGGTGAACTGGCTTGAGCTTTGAAGAAAAGTGTCCCTTGCCAAACCGCTCATGTCTTTTCTCCTCCTTTGGGAAACTGTGTTACTGGGCACAGCTTCTGCAATTGGCTTTGCTGTCTTTGGAGAGATGCAGGGCTAGTATTATTGTCCAGGGACTTCCAGGCAAGTTTCAGAAATATCTAGTTGTAGAAGGGCAGTGGTGCAGAGGGAGCCAGCAGCTAGAATAGCAAGAGGATGACCGTTGTGTGCCAGCAGTTGCCAGTGGGTCAGACTGGTGTGAGGCTTTGCCCTTTTGCTCCTAGCAGCACAGGCCCTGAGCTGGCTTGCCTGAACTGCCAATCTATAGTTGACCTTTGAGGTCTCTGCTCTCTTCTCTGAATGTTTGGAGTTTCATTCAGCAGTAACTAGACAAAATCTATTGAATTCTTGCATTGAACTAAAAGCTGTGTCCCAGTAGGTTTTTAGCCCAACACTACCCAATGTAATGCAAGTTATCAATCAGTTCTGTAAAGGTCTTAGGGTAGGCGAAGGGATCTGTGAGATAATGCATGCTGATTTTCCTTGTGACTTCACAGAATCACTTGATAGCAGTAGACACTAAGATGCAACATAATGAGGTTTTATTACAGGAGACTATATTATCTTGTCAGGAGCTTTGAGGAGTAGAGCAAGCTTATAAGCTGCATATCTCCCTAGTTCCACTCACACAGAAGCAGCTTTTCTGCCTTTGTGTAAGTTGTTTGATCATAGGGAAGGAAACATTTAGGAGAAAACAGTGTGTGCTCACAGCAGGCACTGAGTTCCTGGGCACTTCAGCATATGACAGAAACATTAAGGTTTTCATATAGCATTAACCTGGATTTGTAGACAACTTCCAGTTCTTAAATAAACTAGAAGTGTATGACAGGAGCAACTGCCTGCACAGCAGCTTTGCTGTTTTCAGAATAAAACTAACCATTTGCTCAGTTGCTGTGTAGCGTGACTGGCTCTTCAGAGTTTACCACACATGGACCATGTCTGACAGGTTCTATAGCTGAATTAAGTGAAAGATCTTCTGAAACAATGGTGTGTTCTCACCTTGTACCTCTGAAGAATCCACATGTCTTAAAAATCATTGGATGTAGGCATTACTAGGAGTAATTTTAGTCTGATGTGATGCACTAGTTAAAGTAATGACTGGTTCCCTCACTGCCTGTTTGTCGAATCCAGCTCAAGGTCTGCAAGTTGCTGCCCAGGCGCAGAGAGAAATTGCTTGGGCTTGGGAGTCCCTGCATTTCTGTTCTCTGAGCCAGCTGCACTCCTCTGAATTTTCAGTCCTCTCTGAAGAGTTGAAAAAATGGTCTCTTCTCCAAAAGTACTGAGCTGTTATTGCTTTTCTGGACTTCATCTGGATTTATAGTTTTGTTTTCAAATTGAGAATTTGGGGGTTTATTTCTATGGTCAGTGATGATTTCTAACACCACATGGAGGTTGAGGAGAGAGTGGGAAAGGGACTGAGCCACTGTTAGCAGGGCTCAATTTGCTCTTAATATATTTTTGTTTTCAGGTATTTGGAAAAAATGACATGTGGTTTTGGGACATTTTCTCAATGATCCATGTTCTGGCCTCTCTGGCTCTCAGCACTCATATCTACTACATGGGCCGCTTCAAGATTGGTAAGTGCTGCAACTGAACTGTGTTGCTCTGTGGTGTCCATGCATCTTCTCTTCTCACTAACACAAGTGACTGCTGGAGTACTTGGTGCCTCTGTGAGCCTAGTCCTTTGGCCTGTGCTTGTCCTGGGTTAGTCTATCCTGTCCCTCATCTGAGGCTCTTTCTGCCTCCCAAAGCCCTCATGCTGCTCCTCTGCAGACATGTAGGAGTCAGCAGGACTAGGCTGCCCCATGGAGCTAGAAGAGCTGGGCTCCTTCTTAGGAGCTTGTCATATAGCTACAGCTCTTCCTTGTGCTATGCTCACAGGAGCAAGCTAAATAAACACCATCACGAGGTAAGGGAGTGGTGTGCTGGAAAACCTGGCTCTTGTGTTCTGCTTACAAACTTGTTTCTCTTTCTTCTTCTGCTTCTCTCTGCCTCAGATGACCTTGATTCAGGTAACCGGCAGCAGCTCCTATTCTTCCCTGGGGAGGTGACTGAGAAGCAACATAGCAGTTAGGGCTGCATGAATGTGTGGGGAGGCACCCTCAGGGGCTGACTCTCCAGGAGTGAAGTCAGTTTGCCAGAGTGCAGCTTGTCCTTCTTCCTTGACAGGAAGAAGATGGTCTAGTGTCATATCAGAGCTCTCCTGCACTAGAGACTTTTTAGCTCCATGTTTAGGTCCATGTTAGATGTCTGTGCGTGTGGGTGGGGTGCATGCATATTCATATCTGCTCATTCTCCCTGCCACTAATGACTCCTCTGTAATGACTTTTACGGGCAGGAATATCTTGAATGCATGCTGCTTCTACAGGCCCTTCTGATGACTCTGAGGGACAGATGTCTGCTGTGGTCCCCTTTTAAAGCAGCTTGTTCCACAAAAGGAATTTTTCTCCCTTGCTGCACATGCAGAGAAACACTAAGCTTTTCATATAGCATTAGTCCTCCAGAGAAGTGGCTGCAAGGGCCAGCCTGCTTGTACATACAGCCAGCCTATTTGAATCCTGGGCTGTGTCAGTTTCAAGAGATGATGTCTTTTTAACATGTCACCCCAGACAAACATCATCTGTATCTCAATCATGGTGGCTGCCCTACAGCTCAGTACAAACTGCTTTCCTAGAGCCAGCAATGAACCTGCACACTGCCCTGTTCATCTGCAGACTGGGTCCTCTGCCAGCTAGCAGGTGCCCACTCTTCCCCATTCAGCCATTTGCAGCTCACTCTGGCTGCACTGTCTTTTTAACCTCTTTTCTCTGGCAGACTTGGGGATATTTCGTCGGGCAGTGATGGTGCTGTACACGGACTGTATCCAGCAGTGCAGTCGACCAATGTACATGGTAAGATTTCCTCTTATCTTGGGATCTCCCTCACCACTCACTCACTTATGAGGTACAGAGGAAAAGGTTGTCCCTTTTTGCAAAAGTGATGCTTCACAACTTTTCGTCCCTAAAATATATGGGTAGATGCAGATCTCTAGTGGAGCTGTTTACCCTGACCAGGCCTCCTCTGTTCTAAGGTTCAGTGAATAAAAGATCAGCGCAAAGGTACTGCAGATGCGATAGGATTTGCCTTTGCCCTTGCTCCCTGGGAGGTGTCATTTCAAAGAGATTGGCATAAGACTTTGGGCAGTAACTGTCCCTTATGGCTCTGGGGCTAAAGCAGTGGCTATTGATATTCCTACAGCACCCCAGGGCAAACAAGGAAGAAACAGCAGCTGTTACCTTATATCCCACTGACTCCTTTTTATTTGGTACAGAGGACAGATTATAGCTTGAAGCCAAGTGAGCTTTGTATCTGTGAGCATCCATCTCAATAATCTTCTTAATTCCTTCACCTCTGAATAAGTGCCAGACTGAATTTTGCAAGCAAACTAGGATCAATCAAGCATGAAGTAAGGCTAGTTATCCTGAAAGAGCTGTCATGAAAGCTGCTATAAGCACAAATGTATTTTCCCCGTGGACATATCCCTTCTGCCTGCCACAGTTACAGTGCTTCCTTAGATAATGGAGAGTTTGGTGGAAAAACGGACTCCTTGTTTTCTGGATATATCCAGAATGCTATCCAAACCTTCCACTGCCCTTTTTCACAAGCAAGTCTTTCCTCTGTGGTAACAGTCCTATAAAATAGGAGAGGAAAATCTATCTTGGAAACTAGCAGAAACTTAGCCAAGAATTCACAGTCTGAGGCTGATTCTCAAGTGCTGTGTGTCTTTAGATGCTTACTCTCCTTCTTGCAATTCTGTATTCAAATTAGAGAGGGCCAGGGCAACATCCATCATATGCACCATTATATGTATCATCATATATCCATCATATGTATTTGCAGGAGCCAGACCCCAAGCCATCAGACACTGGTATTGAATTTTCAAGGCAAAGACCTGTTTTATTCCCTCCTGGTTTCATATAATTATCAGTGTTTCCTCCACAGGACAGGATGGTGCTGCTTATTGTTGGAAACCTGGTCAACTGGTCCTTGTGAGTGCGGGGTATATGTGTCCTGTGTGCTTGTGCATGTGCAAGCTAGCATTGTACCGGACACAGAACTGTCATCTAGGTGGCCTAGGGTGATGGGGAAATGTAGTGGAATCTGCCACAACCCTTCTGTGCTTGTGCCAAATCGTGCTTGCAGGGTAGAAATGGATTCAATGGGCAGAGTTGGTAGGTAGATCCAGGTGACAGTGCTGTCTTGTGGTTTTGGAATGAGCTAGCTCATTTAGAACCAGCTGGTCACCTCAGGGTAGTTGTACTGCACACATATTTCCCACTGTACCGGGAGGTCTTCAGCACAGCTCTGGGCCAGCAGACTTGGCAGAGATACTAGCCAGATGGTCATGTGTCTGGCTCAACCCTAACAGTGTGGCTGGAAGGCCTTTGGCCTAAGTCCTTGTTTTTCACTAAAGCTGGTTCTCAGGAACATGCTTTCCTCTAAACATCCAGATCTGCAGTCAAGTACCACAGAGGCACAAGCATTTGGCCATGAATGGAAGCAACCCAGAGCTCCTCTTCTTTCCTCTGTGGTCTCATGTTGCTTGTGAGGCACTAAGCACAGTTGAGTCTGCTCTGCTTTGCTTCCTGGCAGAGAGAGCAAAGGCACAGAGCATGTTTTCTCCAGGAAATTGGGAGTCCATGGCAGTTTTGCAGCACCCAGTGATCTGGGAAAGGCAGTGAGCAGTGATGGGTTTAGGTACCTACCCTGAAAGTCTCTGAAAGAGTTCATCTCTATTCCACTCTCTCCCCACTCAGTGCTATCTTTGGACTAGTGTATCGGCCCAGAGACTTCGCCTCCTACATACTGGGAATCTTCATCTGTAACTTGCTGCTGTATCTGGCTTTTTACATCATCATGAAGGTAAAGGTGCCTATCTCCACAGCTACCCAAAAAGAAAGGGATGGGCCTTGCTGTTCGTGGATGTACTCTGGGCTCCTGTAGTGCTGTGGAGCGGGCTATGGGGGACTCCAGGGTGGGACAAGGTACAAGTGTTGGGCTGGAGGCTGCTGTCCAAGGGGCCATGCTGGTTCCCATGGAACTTCACAAGTGCCACTTGAACAGCATTGGTTTCAGGTTGTGGTGACTCATGAGAATAACTGCTCCAGAAAGCAGTTATTGTCAGGATGTTTAATAGCAGTGTTTGGCTCAAAGAAATTGTTAATTCCCCTTTGACTCTGTGAGACCAGCTCCTCAGCCCCTGCTTTGAGACAGTTCTTGCTTTCCAAATCCCAGTTCAGGAAGGCCAAGCCAGGGACATCCATGCTGGCCCTACAGAGAGCCAGGCTTAGGGGGTCGAGCTACCTTCCCTGGACTCCCTGCTTCACTTTCCACTTGGGAATGCTGCTGGAGGTCCCATTGCTTGTGCTCAGAGCAGAGATGACACATCTATGTTCAACTTTCATGTTCTACACTTGGAAAAACATTTGATATAGGAGCTGGCTGGCTGGCTGGTTTGAAACAGGCCATGCAAAATGCTGAGGCTTGCCCAGTGTGCAAGGAGGAGGCGTTGGTTGAACAGCAGTGTTTGCTCTCAGTGTTATACAGGGGATCTGCCTGCCCTTGCAGCACCTTGTGGGTGCAGGCAGCTTCCAGGCAATGTGCATGGGCCTGGGCCCACTGCAAAACTGCATCCTTCTTCTCCACAGCTTCGCAGCTCAGAAAAGCTCCTGCCTATCCCACTGTTCTGCATCATGGCTACAGCAGTGATGTGGGTGGCTGCCCTCTACTTCTTCTTCCAGAACCTCAGCAGCTGGGAGGTAATTTATCTTTCATTGTCAGCACCTGCCTGTGTTGCCATCTTTGCTTCCCTACCTTGTTACCTTGTTGTTCCTCTTCAAAAACAAAACAAAACAAAACTCGTTTAGAAAAGAGTCTTAGGCCACTTATAGTGAACTAAAAGTCTTCAACTCCTTCAGCAAACTGGGAGGAAACCACGGGAAGCTGTGAGAAGCCAAAAAATTACTCTACTCATGCAGCTCTGGAGAAATGATTTGATCAGGTGATCCTGTGGTGGCTAGTCCCCAGCACGTGCTGGGGCAGAGGGAGAAGAGATGGCGATCTAAAAGGTGAAACTGGGCAAATCCTGATAAGTTGCAGGTGACAGGCCCCTCCATAGGGAGGGAAGCTCCTTGTGGATGCACCTGTGATCTGAAAGGCTCTTAAATCTATACTGGTACCTTCTGATAAGAGATGGCTTTTGTTTTTGGAAGCAAGGGGCTTGCTGCTGGGGTGACCAGGGGAGACTGAGTAGTCTGTGCTGTGCAGCATCCCTCATGCAAAGACCAGAGGGTTTTCTCTGGCTTATGATCCTTAGTCAATTTGCAGGTTCAAAGTAGTGTACAGAGTTACTGCTTTATCTTCACCTCTTGTTCTGCTATCAGTCATCCTGGCTCCCTAGGTAGAGTTAAGATGAAGCATTATCCTGATGTGGCCCTGTGTGAGAGGATATTGGGGTAAGTGCTCTCTCTCCCTCTCCCAGGAGACTCCAGCAGAGTCTCGGGAAAAGAACAGGCCGTGCATCCTTCTGGGCTTCTTTGATGACCATGACGTCTGGCACTTCCTCTCTGCAGCTGCCTTGTTCTTCTCCTTTCTGGTAAGTTCTGTTTCAAGCCCCCCTCACTTTGTTGTATAGCATCACCCTTTCTTCCTTCTTGTCCTCCCTTGCCCCATTGTTGGCCCCAATAGCCTACAAAAGTGCACAAGCTCTTTTCCAAGATTGCCTTTGTGGTGATTCCAGGGAGCAGGGATTGGACTTTCTGCTTTGACCTATTCTTCCTTAGGCCTCCAGACCACCAGCAAGGGCTGTTCCCTACCTTACAGTTTCTTCCTCCTCAGGTCCTGCTAACCCTGGATGATGACTTGGACACAGTGCGCAGGGACAAGATTCCAGTTTTCTGAATTCCAAGGGGAGGCAAAGGGTGTCCTGAACTGCTCCCCCAGCCAAAGGCACCAGGCCACCAAAGCCCATTGGAAACAAACCTGCTTCCATGCCCAGCGGCCCTGAGGGAAAGAGGAGTTGGATCCTATGACAAGCATGAAGGGATGCTGCAATAACTGAGGCAGGACCAGAAGGGAGGATTGGTATTTGCACCTTACCCATGGCATCTGCTGGAGCAGACACCACCTGACAACCTGGGCTAGTGAAAGCCCTCTGGCTTCTGAATCTTCAGTGAGAGCCACTGAAGAGGGAGGTAACTGGAAGTTTTATCATTAACTCTGGTGAGTGCACTCGAGACACAATGCACACCCTTCCCTTGTCCCTTCCCTTGTCTGCAGCTGGTGCCTCCAGGGGCCGCTGCCTTCAGCGGGTCCCGTCAGCAAGCTGGGGGAGCATATTGTTCCCATCCCGTGGCCGTTCCAGGACACAAAACAACTGCTGGGTGAGCAAAAGACTCCAAGCTGAAATGGTAGTGGGCTGTTGTTTTCATCTTGCTGTAGAATCTTATCCTGTGTCTGGAAGGGAACCATGATACCAATAGAAATTCGTCTAAGGGATGGCAGTGTTTGAGACAGATGGTGGACTGAAGTTTCCCATGAATGCTCTACAAGAGGCAGAATCTCCTGTCTTGGTTACTGTGGCCTCTTATCCTTTTACACATAGAACAACCTCACTTACCTCTGGCAGCTCGCCACATGAGTGCTTATCAGCACAGTGGTTTCTTGTATAGCAGCAGAAGTGCTTCTCTGAGCAGTGTGAGCCACCATGGCTCACTGGCAAACAAGTCACAGCCTTGTTTGTAGTGTAGTGTCTTGGCCCCTGTTGCATGGTCCAGGGAGCTTTGCTAAAAGGGCAAGGTGGAATGAAGAATCCATCCAGCAACCTCAATTTCTTTCCAGCTCCTATGTGCTAGTTTTGAGCAAACTTGGCAAGAATGTTCCTGTTCTGGGTTGGGGCTGAGATTTTATGGGGGTTGGGGTTGACTTTTTTATCTAAATGTCTGACTTTTCCCCTCTTCAACTTTTCTGCAGTTGAAATAGTTTTTTATTGATTTCTGCATTCCTCCTGAATTTTCAGATATTTAAAAACAAGAATAAGATGTGAAATATTGCAGACATTGCACCTAAAATATCACCTGCTTTGTTAATTTTCAATTAAAAATATTCTTTGAGGCCTGCGGTCCTTACTTTTGTCATTATCTGATTATTTGTTCTTTGGTGCATGTGCATGCATTCAGTGCAAAGGCTTTGATCCAGTCATGTTATGTAAGCAGAAGTCTGTGGTCATTTTCTATTCTGAAAATTCTGTATTGTCTAGGAAAGTTTTGCACTAACAAAGGTGGAAAAAAATCATTTTATTTCCTTCCCCCTCAGTTGGAATTTGTCAAAGTGGTCAATAAAGTGAATGTTCCCAATCTCTGCTCTGCAGGCTGATCCAACTTCTTGCTTAATGTATTCGCAGCAAGGAGAGCACTCTAGGCAAGGTTGTGCCCAGAGGCGTAATACAGCTGCTGCTGTCATTAGGTTTCACCAAGACCTTTGCATACACTTTCTTGAATGTATATATTAATGACCTGCTTGTTCTCCTAACTAAACTGACTTTACAAGACTAATTGGAGCAAAGAGCCAAAGTTATTGCTATTGAAGTAACTAACCATTAGGAACAACGTTGAGAGGATGCCCCAGGAAGGTTGTTGGCTGGTTATCGTCCCACGAGAAGCTGCATTGATATGGAGCTGCACCCCTTGCAGGAGATGCCACTACATGCACAAGGTGGTGACGGCCTGGTGGGTGTTTTATTTGTGGCTTTGCCATGCAGCTTGAGTTGTGAATTTGCAATGGTCCTGGAAATGAGAGCATGTTTCTCAAGCTCATTGCTAAGAGGGAGCTTCTCTTTCTTGAAGTTGCCAGCATGGACTTCAGGGAAGGAGACAAAACTCTCACTTTTGTCTGACCTGAGCCAGCAGAGAAGTATCAGGCTGAGAATAATCTTTTTTTTTCCTCTCTTCAGCTACCCAGCAGCCTTGACATACATTCTCTTTGTATCTAAAATGATATAATCCAAGACCTGCTTTCAATCTTTCCTTTTGGGAGGGAAGGACTGCAGAGGACTCCAAGAACAGGAGGTGCAAAAAAAGCCCCACATCCTTGCTGCTGACTGCATCTCTCATAACCCAGTTATAAACCTGTTGTGCAGATGGAGCCAGTTAAATTTCTGTTCCTGAAAGTGAGCGAATGTTTGACCTGACAGCTTCTTTTGTACCACCTGCTCTTTCCCCCTCCCTGCAAACACAGAGGCTGCTGTAGGAATCCACATTCTTCATTTCCAGGTCTCTAACAGGTTAGTGAAACCCAAATCTGTGATAATCTTGGTATTATAGGTCAAGAGGTATGTGGGAGGAGTGATTTGTGCAGCCTGTAGACTCTGAAGGCCCCTCAGAGAGCAATGGTTTGGGTAGTAAACCAAAGTTTAAGTTGGGTAGTAGTTCAGGGCCAGGGTTCGGGGTATCACAGGAGAAGTAGCTGTTTTCCTTGGAAAACAGGGAAGACTTCCTGCTGGAGCTCTCATCACAGGCCTTGCACTAACAAGTCTCTCATTCTAACAAGTGCCTGGAGAAGCTTAGGCCTAACCCCACCTGAGACTTTGGAGTGGGTACAATGTTTTGGCCATGGACGAGCTTGCAGTGCCAAGGGAAGAATATTAAATCCTGGGCACTAGGGGCCCATGGCAGGTGAGAACATGGCCTATCACTACCAGTACCTTGAGCACCAGCTTCTGGAAAATGCCATGCAGAGAGGAGCCACTTCAAGGCAAAGCTTGTCCCATTGCTACGGGACCTGCAGGGAAATGCATTGCTCTTGTCCAAATTGGAACCTTGTTTGAGGTGAGAGATTATATTGGAGTGAGAAAGATGCTTGAGGTGGTGCTAATGCCCTGCTAGAGGCCCAAGGATTAGAGTGTCTGTCATATAGACTTCACTAGGCTTCAGCTTAGCTGCCCAGTTTCTGAGCTGCCCATACATGAGTCAGACCATGCGGTTAGCCCTGTGTAACAGGGGGTAATATTTTATACAAATTGAGTAAGTCTGGCCAGAGACTCCTGTACTATTTCTTATAAGAACAAACAAATGTTTCCTCTCTGAGGCCTCTTGAGTTAGAGGTGGGGAGAGGAGGGACAGTAGCTTAAAAAAACACAAAGCGCACAAACTCTATCTTGATCTTGCAAACTTAGCAGGTTGCACAACTGGTAAATGGGTGTTTTGGGGGTGTTTGGGTGCCTCTGTCTGGCAGGGTGACCTGGCCTAGTGCTGGGGCAGCTCTGTACTGTCAGCTGTCCTGTTCTAGCTTGGTTCTGCAAGTCCTCAGCACACAAATGCAAGGGAAGCATGGAGTCTTGCAGTACATCTTTTGTTCTTTTTTTTTTTTTTCTCTTTCATGTTCACTGAGGAAGTCAGCATTAGACTGAGGTGTGGGGAGGCAACTAGAGCAGCAATTGGGATGAATGCATGTGTTAGAGTATGAGGCTTATGAGGCTGCCACTCAAGGGCCCCCTTTGCTCATAAGGGGCAGGTAGCCTGATCCCTCTTCCCCTGCCACATGTTCATCCTTCTTGCTGCATTCTCCTCTAACAACTCCTAACAGGGAAGAATATGGTTCAGTTTTGCTTTGGATTTTCTGCTTTGCTTTTTCTTTTGATTTTTTTCTGCTTTTGATTTTTTTCTGCTTTCTGCTTGGATTTTTTTCTGCTTTTTTCTTTTGGTTTTTCTGCTTCTGCTTTTCAGTTTGCTTTGGATTTTCTGTCCCCTGCCATTCCATTCATTGAGTTTGTTTCATGGTGGGGCTGAGGGTAACAACAGAAGAAAGGCCAGGGTCCCTGCTGGAAGTAGTGGTAGCCAAACTATCATCCAGTGTATGTTGGAAACCGGGTCTATGCAGCAATACCAGCCCTGAGCTTTCAGTGGGTGGTTGCTAAACACTCCTGTTCATATGTGAAGGCATGAGACAAGCTGGTCTGTATGTGTCAGCAGAGCTATGATAATGATGATGATGTGCTGTCATCTATATCTGTGGTCTGCACTTCCTGCAGCACAGTGCTAAACCTGCTCTGTCTTCTGAATATGTCCCTGAGTAAAAGGCAGTGCAGAGCTGTGGTCAGGCTAAAGGTGCATGGCCAGAAAGCTGGTGCTGAGCAGCTGCTGCTTTCCACCCAGAAGCAACATGACCTTGATGCTTTGCTTTACTGTGCTCTTCTTTTCTCCAAGCTCCTGGGCACCAGACCATAGGTCTGCTGACCATCATTCAAGAAAGTGGGGATGGACAGATAATATTTATTCCTTAGATCTATCTAAAATTGTTTTTTTTCTTTTTGGGGAAAGGGAAGCTACCAGATTCACATTGTTGATGTGACACAGCTATGACCAAAGCCTCTGGGATGGTAAAAACCCAACCAATGCAAAACAGCCAAGCTGTTGAGAAGCATGTGACATTTCAGTGAGACATAAAGGCAGAGCCTTAGCCATTTAAAATAGTTTTGTGCCCATTGAAACAATGGTACAGACACAGAGAGGACTGTGTCCAATAAAAAGAGGAGCAGGGTACTCCTCAGACTATACAGAACATTAACAGGGTTTAGGTCAGATTAAGGTAGATTGGTTTTTCTGTCTTGGGGTGGGTGCAGTCAGCTTGAGCCAATTTCACTCGTATTTTTGTACGTGGTTGCCATCATCTATATGTGTGTGTGTGTATATATATAGATAGATAGATGTAAGTCATGTACCACAGACAGCAGGTATCTACAGGGAGAGTAAAAACCTACACCCCTCTGCACTCTGCACAAGCTAGCACTGGAGCTGGGCTGTTGGTCTTTGACAATGTTTGGTGCTATGAAGGGTAGTTGAACAGTGCCACCTTCTAGGTCTCAGGTAGAGATGGTAAGGGGCTTAGGCTGGGATTGCAAGGTTGCTGAGATTGCAAGCTTGGCTTAAGGTTGCCATTGCTGCTCAAAGAAAGTAAACTGTGTGCCAGCTCTTCTTGTTGCTCTAATGAACCACACATGTGGCACAAAATACAAGTTAGTCTGACTCAGTAAAGTTATTTAAAAACAAATGACCTAAAATTCTCCTCCATGTAAGACAGTCCTGTGCTCACAAAGCTTTTAAGGTTTCTGACGAAACCTTCCTTAGATCCTCCAGAAAGAATTGGGTTTGTAGCATTTCTAATGCTCCCTCAGCAACTTGTGTGTTGCCCAAGAATCCCAAATCCTTTTATTTAACTCTTGCAGTGTTCCTATGGTATCAATTCATTCCAAATAGCATCCCACAGGTACAGAACTGGAATCCAGGCAATGCGGTGGGGCATCATGCACACCCCAGCCCACAAAGCAGTGAACAGCAGGTACTTTCAAAAGCTGTTTCTTAGTATGGTGGTTATTGTCACCTCTACAGGAGCAACGTCTGCCATGCATGATTCAGATGCATAATATTTCTTCTGGATCATGTGGTTTCATATACCCAAATGAAGTGACATGTAACCCTGGAATATACTAAGTGTAGTTCTGAGGAAAACTGTAATTTTCAAGTGTCCCGTCTCAAACCCAAAACTTCTTAACATAGCTTGAAAAAGAATGAGCTGTGTGTGGCTTTCCAGAAGAAAAAGTAAACCACAGAAATGTTCAAAGAGCATTTTTCTTTTTTTTTAATAAAATACTATAATGTTCATATCTATGCAAATAATTATTACAACCATTAAACAAAGTGTTACATTTAACAATAGAAATCTCAGAACTCTAAATAAGATTATGGTCTGGAGAATTTACACCTGAATGTAGTACATGTTTAAAAAGCTGTCAAAATACTCAGAACAAGATCTTATTTACATTTACAAGGTGATTTCCTGATCATTATATATTTCTACTGCAGATTTCCTTTTTTCATTACAAAATAGTATGGACTTTTCCCTGGGGCTGTATCCAAATATACAACTGTATAAAGCAGGAGTACAGCAGAAAATTCTGAACCAAATATAAATAATTTACACCACTGACAGCAACGGACATTTTTGATTAATTTCCTGTGGCAAAATCTGTATTTCTCCCAGAGAGCACACAGGTACTTGGATACAACACACTATCTTGCTTCACATCTGTGACTGCTGAAACAGCATATTTAAGTGTCATCATATTATAAACTTGCAACTTACATGTAAAAATGGCTCTGTTACTATTTTTTTAAAATACGAAATTAGCCACAACATAAAAGCCAGCACTTTGAAAACAGAGCAAGCTCTATATGCTGTTTTAGTAGTTCCTAGGCTAATTTGCTCTTGATGTCGCCAGTGGCAATCTGAAGGCTTGGAGTTACTCCAAGTATGCAAAAGTACCTTCCATGAGTGTGAAACATTATCACTTGCCTGGCCTTGTAACCGCTAGCAGCACTGGATTAACAGCAACAGGTGGACGGAGTGTTAGAAAACTTAAATTTAGGTAAAGATAGAGTAGAGCTCCATCTATCACTATAGTAAATAATATACACAGATTTGAACAATTTGGTATAAATAGTTTTAATTCTTCTCCATTTTCTCCTGTCAAAGGGAGCTCTTTATTAAGGTGATAAATGTTAAAATTATTTTTGGAACAGAGGAAGCAATAACAGCTATTAACAAACACATTAGACTATGCTTAATCATCCAGAAACATATTATGGGACAAGTCTGTGACAAGTCCTGTAGCCAGGGCTGTATAAGTGCCTCTCTGGAAGGTGAAAGCAGAAGAGGGCCTTGGAACGCATAAAATGACTCTACACTGGAAATGATCTCTGCAGTTGGCCCGCCAAACAATTTGTTTTCTGCAACAGAATTACAGTCATCATCAACAGCAGCACAACTTTAAAGTGCAGCAGGGAATCTGTGCAAAACTTGAGAGGCTCTATGCTAGCACAGCACATTTTTCTCAGATATGTCCTTTCTCCCCTTGATGTTAGGGAATAGGAGCTAGAAAACACTGCAATATGGCTCAGACACAGGCTCAAATCTCTTCATTCTAAGTTTCCATTAAGTATTTACCGGGCTCCTCTCTCTCTCCCAAAAGAAACTCACATACATGTTGATACTTCTGTATTTTACTGCCTGCGTTCAGCTTATACTGATTTTGCTCTTATTTTCCTAGGTTTATTAACAGATTAATCAAGAATTACACTAAAATTCATAAATTTTAGTTCTATACCCATTTGCTGCTCTTTGCTGAAGTCATTTCTGACACTAATCAAAGCCTTGCGTGCACAGTGCTTCTCAATTGAGGCAGTCCTGCTCTAAGGAAGTTCCAAACATTTCATTTCTACTACTGATTTCGCCAGTAAACTGCACTGGGTATATCCTTTTCTTTCTCCAAAACAAAACACTTATTGTTGGTATTTTGTAAAAGAAAAAAAAGTATTCGAAAACGTACTGTGGAACAACAAAAAGGGAAAAAAATCCATTCCACAAAATCTTTCCTCAAATACACCTTTAAAAACAAATGAACTTGCCAGGTAATGCTTAGGTGAAAAGCATACCAAGTTGTTAGTGTGAAGAAGTATGATGAAGAAAATGTATTTGCTTGTAGCAGTCTTATTATAATAAACAACAGAATTATTTGACCTGAAAAATTTACAGAAACTTCCTTTTCAATTAGTTCCTTTTTCCCCCCTAAATCACACACTTGAGGTAAGGTGAATCTTGCTTGGGTCTTCTCATCACCCTAAGACTCCTGATGCCTAACACAACAGTTTCATTGCTGGTTAAAAAAAAAAAAAAAAAAATTAAAAATTTAAAAAAGCAAGATATAGCTGTTCTCATTTGATCCCAAAGCTATGACAAGCACTCCTTACACCAAGAACTGAGTTCTCAGAAGTGACCAGCAGCCATAGCAGCTGAAATAGCAACCTGCTGATGGCACAGAGTCAAGACATTCAGTGATGGCCATGTCAAGAGACAGATAACAAGTTTACAGTCAAGAAAAAAACAGAGTAATTTTGCCATTAAATACTTGCCATTAAATGCCATTAAATAATTTTGTTATTTAAATACTAGCAAGAAAACCCCTTAACACCTATTTTTCCATCTTTTGACATGAAATAGCCTGGTCATCAGTTGCTCCTCTTAAGGACATACATGCACGAAAACGTGATATACTGAACACTCAAACCAGGGTACCTAGTTTCAGCACTTAAAGATCAGCTAAAAAAAATAATTGACCAAGAAAATGCACACATGAGTCATTTTTTCTTTAATCAGACTCATGCTAGTATGTGGTTGAACTTAAACAGAAATTGCCATGATCAAGAAAGGTAAAGAAACAGTATTTCTTCTTCCTGGGTTTGTTAGTTTTTATGAAAAGTCTTGAAAGGAGCAGGAAGTGGAAACGTAATTACATGGGAATTTCCATGCTGTGGAACAGCAATGGAATATACAATCCTCTAGATCAGACTACAGTTTACACAGTAATTACTTTTCAGGCATACACTGCAGAAGATGCAGTTCTTGTAAAATTATATCAACTTTCTATTACGCCCATATTGTAATAACCTGCCATATAAGTATTGTTATTACTTTTGATCATTTCTTTACACAGAAAAGGAGCATATGAATGCTACTAACAAACCAAGTTACTGCCTGTTGCCATCCATCAGTTCAGAAAATAATGGACAACATAAAATATGAATAATAAAAAAATTCACAGTCAATGTATTCTGTTGTGAATATTCAGGATCCTATTTGATCCTGATTACAGGTTAATATAACCACTGAAATCAACACAAAAGAATAAATATATCACAAAAGCTCACAAACTCACTCCACTTTTCAAAGATACTGTGTGGAGTTATCACACCACTGGAAACTGATGTGGTAGTATGTGAATGCCTAGAATGATGAGCAGGATTTACATTTTTTATATAATGTCTTATAAACCAAGCTTTTTTCTTTTATTTTTTTTCTTGAAACTCAAATATATTTTTTCCAGAAAGAACAATGCCATTAAAAATATATATATTTTTTGCATTCCTCCAAGAGATGAAAGTACTACTCATACACACTGAGCTGTACAACTGCTGATTACAGCTGCCTCTTGTCCTTACTGTCCAGAACCTCGGAAGTTTAAGTAAATCATTCTACCAGTCCAGGGAGCCCATCTGGGATCCACAGTATAAGAGAAATCAGTTGGATCAAAGAGTCTGACTAGATGAAAATCACAACCTGCATTTTGCTCACGGTTGAGGATTAGTAGCAGTTTCTAACCTTACTATTTTGCACAGGCCAATTGCTGCAAGGTTGGCACTAAGTACACTCTGATAGACCTTTTTACAACCAAACACAGAAAAGCAAGCTTGTTTTGAAGCGTAATAAATAGTCCACCCATTATTTTAAATAAATACGGAAAATTGAAGCACCACTTAGATTTAGTGTCCTAAGATACTCCCCATCTGACTCAGAAAGCAATTCCTACTTTGAGATGGAACCATTTTACTCAGCTTTGCAGGAAAGTATCATACCCCAGGCAAGATTAGGAATGTAGACATCCTCTGGATGGACTACAGTTGTACCCTGGTAATTACTTACACTAAAGTCTCTTTATTTTCCTGGAATAGTGTAACAAAAACAACAACTACAACAAAAAGGCTTGGCTAGTCAAGCTATGAAAAACTTCCAGGTTTCCAGGTTTGCCTTGACCATTGAAGAGACAACAGAGCAATCCCTGCCACTCCTTCTCTGCCGTATCAGCTGGGCCAAGGAAGACTGCATACAAGCAACCCTGAAGTTGCTACGTTACTTGAAGAAGAAAATCTGGAATGGTATTTCCAAACATAAAAACAATAAAGCTATATTTCTGCCTTGTTTCAAGAAAAAAAAATCACATGGCAGAAGCCATTAAATAAATAAAAATTACCTAGTTCTTCACATTCCTTTAAAAGAAATGAGGCCAAAATCTGTGAAAGTCCTAGAGACTTTAAACTAGTCCACACACATTCACTCTGTCTCTTGCACACATACAAACACGTTTCCCCTCCCTTGTCATGCTCAAATCATGTGTTTTTGAATTGAAAATGCTTCATTCTGCACACATTCACGCTCCTCCACCACCCTATGGGCTTAGACAAAAGGTGCTACTGAAGTGCAAGATACTGATATTATATTAGACCCTGGTGCTCTAAGCAACTTGAAGTGGTAGTTGTGCCCATTAGAAACCCCATTAACTTCTGTAAGGTGCCATGAGTCCAGTACTCCTCTCCTATGACATCTGGTGCAACAGAGGCTTTTCTTTAATTGAAACTAGAAAGTGGGTTTCTGAGCATGAGTCAAAGAAAAGAGAGGGGGCGGAAAGAACCTAAGAAGGTGCTAACAAGGTACAAAAAATACCCTGAGGTAATTTGCAGCATACAAACAAAGAAATGGCAACAAATACAATTGCTGGTTCTCTGCTGACTGCATCAGGAGTGCTAAATTCCAGGATAACACTGACAACCTTTAGCAGTAACTGATGCCATTGGTAAAATACATCCAAACAAAATCTTAGAAATGAAAAGCCATGTTTTGAAGAAAAGAGAATTTTCTAAGTGAGTATTTTTAGCTGCTGACCATGATGACACAGTAGGGTTTTTTTCCAGGTAAAGTCAGCTTTAAGTCAAGTCTATGTGACAAGCTTCAAACAGACAAAAAGCTGAAAACAAATGTCTTTATCAATTAACACTGGAGTAATACAGACTTGAATTATGTGGAGGCTCCTCAAGATATTTTACAAAGGAAAAGATACAGCCCAAGCCTCTTCAAGTTCATCTTAGCTTCAGGTGAATTCATCAGGACTAAAACGAAAACTTTAGCATTTGTTTCCTGTCTCCTATATCGATGTTTTCACGTCTGTCCTTATGTCCAATATTATTAAGGGTGGCAATTACCCTGGAACAATCAGAAATCAAACCTGAATGTTGTAAAATCAACAATCAATGTTTGCACAGCTCTAAACGTTGCATTCTTACCATTTACTAGTAAGTAAGCATTGCTATAGGCACTGGTGCTTTAGAGTTAGTAAGGTGGATGGAGATACAGTGTGTGTATATAAATACAGAAGTACCCATATACATACATTTAGGCAAATAAACAGTGATGCTATGAATGGTCTCTTCAGGGACGCCAGTAAGATCCACTTTTTTTTTCTTGAATATATAAAAAATTCATCAGACTAAAAGTCAATATATTAGTTTTCATACAGCTGAACTGCAATCATGACCTAGAATATGGCTTATATTGTGGGCAGGTCGGTTTGAAGACTGCTTGGAAGAATCAGAAACAGATGTGTTGGCAATTGAAAGCAAAGGCGACATTGCCGAACCATCTGGAGGAAGAGCTGTGGCTATCTCTGGAAACAGAGATGTCAAGTTAAAATTGGATAAGTGTGATGTATTGGTCATGTGCATTGGTGGCATGTCTGGAAGCAATGGAAAACTTGGCTGAGCAAAACCAACAGGCCTGGGAGGAGACAAGATGGATCCAAAGCGATTGTTTAAACTTCCACTACTTGGCTTCTCCGTGCTTGGATTAGGAAACATTTGATTGGGAAAATAAGGGATAGAAATGTCATTAGAAAGAGTAGGATGTGCAGGGGAATAAGGGGGATAGAAGGATGGCAGTGTATTTTGAGGATCTACTGGGATGAGAGCTGGTGTTCGAGTGGCATTAGGCTGAGTAACTGGTGGAATGAAAGACGTATTAGCATTTATTGGGGGATTCATGCCACCCTCTGGAATAAAAGGGAATCCAAAATTCTGAGAGAGAGCATGTTGGTCAGGGGGGGTATTATCATTAGACACTTGTGGACCATCAGACATAAAACGGACAATACTTCCTCTTTTTTCTATTGCAGACTGCTGGCGCCCAAGTATCATACTGCTGCTGGTAGGCAGGGGAAGATGGGGAAGACTAGGATCAAAGACATTTCCATGTCTTTGATTTCCAGATCGATTCCTTTCAGGCTGACGGATTTTAGAGCCTCCATTATCTTGCAGAGGATGTCTCGATCTCTGAGTAACTGATGAATTTGGCTGACGAACAGAAGGTTGCCCTTGTTCAGCATTTCCATGAGAAACTGCAGGGTGGGGGTGAGCTGGACGTACCACTCCATGAATGTTGCTAGAAACAGGTGTATTCATGTGACTCTTTGTTCCATGACTGTCTGTCATTCTCATGGGATTGGACTTCTGCACAGAAATGTTTGGACTGGTATTTCGACCCTGAATTTCTCCTGAGGAAGAAGAACTTGAGAAAGGAATATTTAAAGAATTGTTCCTTGTGTTAATTGTACTAATAGATATGTCACAGCTTTCCCTGTTCTGACCATCGCTGTCTCTTCGGATGTGGACACTTTCTCGTGCTGTGGGGCAGTTATATTCAATTGTGGAGGAGGCACCGCACTGAGTATTCCTCTGATGTTCTGGGATTGATCTTTGGCTTCCACTTACTTGATCTCCAAGGTGAGGGGCAAGTAAACTCTGCATAAAACTCTGTTGGCATGTATTTTCATTTTCTCTTGGTGGAAGAGAATTTCCTGTTGGAATACTCTGAATGGGTGGATAGGGTAACCTCTTCTGTCTTTCTATGGGAGGCCCAGGATTTTGATTGATTCGAAATGCTTGTGATTGCATGCCCCTGAGGGATGACACAGAATTACCAATTTCACTGCTTCTTGAGGCCTGTACATCAAAATTGCCTGTTGGCTGTTGACTAGGTCCAGCTGACTTAAACGTCTGACAATCAGAAAGCCGTTGCACATCTGAGCCAACTGTATGATCAACAGATACACGGCCCTGTATGTTATGAATGGCCATTCCTTTATTTCTAGAAACGTCAAGGTAACTTCTCATTTCAAGTTGGTCAGGAACTCTAGTGCCTTGAAGAGATAATCCTATTCTCTGTTCTGAATTAGATGTCGTCTTCCCAATGAGTGCCTCAGCAGAGTAACTAGAAACTCGATTTCTTTCCTGCCTGTGTGGGGTGCATGTCATATCTGATGGTCTGGTTACGATACTTGCCTGGGACACCATTTGTTGCTCTAAACCCCTTGAGGTCATGAGTCTCTGTATCTGATTATGCCCTGATACATGTTCAGAAGCTGAACCTTGCTGTCTGTTGCTGACATCTTGTTGCTGTTGATGCATAATATCCTGATTTATGTGGTTCTGAGGGTGGTTATGATGGTTTCTGCTTGTTGCAGGATTTTCACAGTTCTTTTCAGGCTGTGAAGCTCCAAAGTGCTGCTGCATCTGCTGCTGTATTTGCTGGTGGTGTGGATGAGGCTGGCCACCTTTTTGACGTGTTTGATCACTTCCATGATGTTTTTGCTGTAAAGAAAGTTGTGTCGCTTGACTTCCCTGGACAAGATTTCGTTTCTTTTGCATTTGTACCTCCTGCTGTATTGTTCGCTGTTGGTGGACACTGTGGGGTTGAGAGTGCACTGAGTTTTCCCCATGAGTGACATGATGCTGCAGCTGATACAAGTGGTGCCTCTCTCTTAATTGTCCCGCCTGCTGTTGCTTTAAGTATGGATGATTACTATGAAGATGAGATATGCCTTGAGCAGGAATGTGTTGAATAGGCTGCAAGTGCTGCCCTGTCTGGCCTTGCTGCTCTGAAATTGAAGGTTGAGAACTACACTGAACTTCAGTTTGTCTCAAAGCTGATGATACAAAGTTGCTGTTTGATGGGAATAATCTATTAAGGCCATCAGTATGCCCTTGATTGCTCACTGATGGCACTGAATTGGATGAATTAGGAGGAATCTGGCTGACTATCATCTGTGTTTGATCAGCAATACCCTCAGGTGTTCGGTTCATCAATGTCATCCCTTCAAGCCTTATAGGCATTGTCTGGCACTGCTTTTGTCTTTTTGCTGAAGAGAGCAGAAGGTCATCCTGAACAGCCCGCTTGGCAGAGTCTTTGCGACCTTCATGACTTTGCTGCTTTAAGTGTGATTCCTGCAGCTGGGGAGTGTGTATGGTGTTTGCCCTAATAGCATTCAGTTGCTCCTGAGCATACTCATTCATCATAGCTGGTCCTGGAGATTGATTTATGTATGAACTGGATGGAATAGAGAGACACACAGTGGCAGAAACACTTGCTGTCTCTGAAGGCTGAGATAAATTTGAGCAACACACAAGGGGATGGACAACGTGACTCTGGTGTATTAGATTATTTACACTTAAACTTGTTATGCTGGGTGATCGGGATGCTGAAATCTGCAAAGAAGTGTTTGATGTTGTCACAGCTCCTACAGAACAGCTTGTTTTTTCAACTTGCCTATCAACACTTGTTTGTACTATATCCTGAGCACTGAATTTGTTTGGTGTGGTTTCTAGCTGTCCTGTATTGCTTTCTTTCACTGCTTGCAGCTTATAGGGCGCTTTCCCCAAGGGTGCAACATCAGTTGCTTTAGAGATAGCATCCCTTATGTTAACTTGTATTGCTCCTCCGCCTTTCTCAAGGTTTTCCTGGTCAAAAATTGCTCTTGCTGCAAGAGCTACAATGTCAGTTTGTTCTGAAAAAGTGTAGCTATTACAAGTATTTGTTGATGTGCTGGTAGCAACATCTCTAGTGGTATCTGGCAGCATAGATGCAACAGAGAACCCTCTACTGCTCCCAGAGCTAGTTGACATTGGGGAGTCTGCCTGTCTGCTAGCAATAAGGGAAGCACTGACTACTTCCTGATCAGAAATGCAAGTATGATGTTGGGAAAGAGTATCGCTTTCTGTGTTCATTAGCAAGAGTTCCTGCTTCTGAGGATTAACATTTGAATCTGCTGACTTCAAGTTTTCCGTGGGAAAATTAGAATGACCCTCCTGGACTGAAAATGAAGAGTTTTTTTCCCCAGTTGTTCTTTCTTTTGTGATATCAGACAGCATTTTGGTAAAACCTTGTCCCTCTAGCAAGTCTGCATCTTGCAATACAATTGAAGAATCCTGATCAATGCTGCAGGACTCTGAAATTGTCCCTGCCTCACAATTATGATCTGCTGTGTTGCTTTGTGCTACTGATGTCCCAGCATCAGTAGAATCCGTCACATGTGCTTCAGTAAGAGAGGATGTTAAGGTGCTGGAGGTTTCACAGGGTTTGGAAGACTCTGGCAAAAGAGAGTCACGTGATGGATTGTTTGGAGATCTCCGTGCTTCCTGGAGAGCAGCATCTTTGGCAGTTGGGGAGATGAGCACTAACTGTTCCGACATTTCCAGCTCAAGCGGTGAGGAACTGGGTATCTCTGCTGAGCTAAGCCCTGGTTCAGAGCAGGACTTTGCTGTCTGTTCAGAGTTCACAGTCTCTTTGGAATGAAAGTCAGAAATGCTTGCACAACTTGATGCTACCACACTGCTTGCCTGTAATGTAGGTAAAGTTTGGGATACTGCTGGTGGGTTTTCAAGCAAGCCCTCACCATTTGAATGCTTGACCACAGTTTCTACAGTAGCACAATCAACCTTTCCTGCATCTTTGCAAGGAACTACTGGACAAGACGCTTTACTGCTGACTGCTATGTGTTTTTTTGTACTTGCCTTTTTGTTTGTTCTTTTTGATTTTGCAGCAGATGGCAAAGAAGCAGCAACCTTTTGGGGGGAAGTATTTATTGGATTAGATGCACTAGTTAATATAGAACCTTCTGAAGGTACTGAGTTTGCCATGCAAGTTGGTAATGACACACAGTTAACTGTGGCTAACTGGCTATTGACAGTTGTTGGATTGGTAGGGTGGCTGAGGGAGAGATGTAAACAGCTTTGTCCAGCCATTTGTGAAATACTTTGATTGAGGTTAGCTAAAGCACCAAATGTATTGAGCGCAACATTGGTATTTGGGTCTTCACTGGTGGTAGGTTGAATAATTTGCATAGGGGCTTGATTTGAAGCTCCAGATGAAGACATCACAGGCTGCAATGCAAACAGCTGCCCGTTTAATGAGATAGTCTGAGGATGCTGTTGATTTGACATCGTAACTGAAAATGTTTGTGTAGAGTTAGGAGACGGCAGAGATGAGGGCCTTGGTAATATGTGGACAAGGTGCTTCCCTCCAAAAGTCTGTGGAAGAGGGGCATTTTGTACAGAACTGCTAGAGTTTGTGATTGGAGTAGATCCACTTGTGGAAATTCTTACAGCAGGCTGTGCAGAGAGGAGAGGAAGAGGATTCTGATTAGCAGCTTGTATAATTACAATCTGCTGACTAACATTTTGGCTAGGAACTTCTGCTCTCACAATTGGAGTGCATGGAGTGGTGGTTGGAGGCTGGAGAATTATGACATTCTGGTTAGCTGCTGCTCCTGTAACAGCTGACCCAACAGGATGAGCCATCTGAATCACCTGCATAGCTGAATTCAATGGAAGGATATTTCCTGCAGCCTGAGTTTTAACTTGGGTCTGACTGATTAATGGCTGCATAGGTAAGGATGGGCAGGAGGGCAAGGTAACAACAATTTGTTCAGCTGCTTGCCCATCTCCAGACAGAGAAGTACTCAGACTGATGCTTGTAGGCAAAGGCCTGCTGTGAGCAGAAGATACGGTACCAGTACTATTAAGTGGTTCATTTAATAGTGCTGTCATTATACTAGATGATGTTTGGCTTAATGGCTGAACAGTATTTCCTGCCAGCTGCAAAGTTGTCCACGTGGTCTGGGTGTTTCCAGCTAAAGGCATCCGTGTAAGGCTATTTGTGTTTTTCAAGTCTGAAGTGCCAAGACCAGAAGAACCTGAAAAAGACCAGCAATTCTCTAGATGACTGGCAGGCAGAGTGCTTATTGCCCTTACAGTCTTAATTCCTTCTACTGCAGAAGTTGCAGCACTGCTTACTAAGTCTGTATTGTTGAGGACAGCTGCAGAACGCAAATCACCTGCTGTAGATAACCTCACCGATGGCATACAACTTGCATCAGTGGTTGAAATTACACCACTTATTGGCAGTTCATTTCTAGAATTGTGTGTTTTTAAGCAGGCCTCATTCACCTGTTGAACTCTACAGGCTTCAGTGGAGGCACTCGGAGGAATGCTAACAGCCTGTGAGACTGTTTCTTTTGTTGATTTAGTGCCTTCCTGATCATTTTTACTTGGGGGGAAATTCTGAACATTCTGTGGTGTATTACTTGAAGAACACTGTAGTTGTTGCTCTGTTCCAGAGCAAGCAGTGTTTTGTGAGCTGGCAGGAGTAGTAGTGAGCACTCCTCGTTCGTTCTCTGCTGTGGAAAGCTCAAGAAGGTTCCCTGCTAGAACTGGCTGAGTAGACGACAGTGGAGAAACTGTAGTTTGAGACCATAGCTTGTTTTCTGCAGGATAAATACTAGAAATTGTCATAGGAGTCACTAGGCTGCAAGTTCTTTGGACTGGAACAACATTGGCTGTTTGCTTTTGTAAGTTATGACCAACATTAAATGTTATTCCTTGGACAGATGCTCCCTGGTTATTTCCATTGGGCTGACTCCCACTTGAATAGACAATGATGTTCTTCTGAACCTGATCACTGGGAATAACAACCGAGACCTTTGCATTTTTGATATTCCCTTTCCAGTGGATTGTAGGATCATCATACAGACAAATATCATTTGCTTTCAGCAGTTCAATGTATCTCCCATTTTCCTTCTGGAGGTCATCCAGCTGTTTCCGTAGCTTTTTTATCTCTTCAGCTAGAAAATAGTGAGAGCATTCCATTACATCAGTACCAGTGCAAATATCAGGTAACATTATCATATAATTTGGGGAGTAAGTGCTATGCAAAATTGAGATAAATTTTTTTTGGAGTTTTTTTTTGTTTGGTTGGTTTTGTTTTTTAAATGACCAAAGGAAGGACAACCACATAAATTTATCATTTTCCTTTCCTTGACCCTTTGAAAGCACTAAAACTTTTTATTTAACTGGTAATCTTTCTAGGACACTTAATTTTCATTACATACAAAAATTATGTGCAAATTAAATTAAATACAAAAACACTTATGTAAAGCCCCAAGAGCTAGCAATGTACTTGGAGAGAGCTAGCTCATTAACCAAAAAAAAATCACCTAGCTTTTTCAAAGCATGGACAAAATAAAAATGAACTGTTTAGAATTTCATTCTGTAGGGAGAAGGAAAATTTATAAATGACAGTTATCTGAGTTCATTTCTGTCATTCCTCCATTGTTTCATTCATATACATCTGTTCAGTAAGATCTGATAATGATGTATTATGATTTTTTTTAAAATATGCTATTATCACATGAAAGTATATGACAAGAGAAACAGCTTATGTATGAAAGAATACCCTGCAGTGAAAAACACCTAACAAATTGATCAGAAGTTATTGTGATCATTACAGCTTTTGACAGCAGGTACTCAGGCAGTCAAGCAGAGTAAGTTACCATGGTCTATAAATGATGTTTCATTACATGCAAGTACTTTAATCACTGTATATAACATGATTGCTTCAGCACCTCATCATTATGAGCAAGAATATCCACCTGGGCATTTTCTTTAGTTTCTTATTTTCAGGTTATCCCATACAGCTATATTTTCTCTCTATGTGTATAATGCCCTGGGATTTCTCAGGTTTGTTAACCCAGAGACAATATGAGTCCTTGGCTTTTTTATTAGTCAATACCTACACACACTTATTGGAAGCAAATGACAGAAACTGTAGAACCTCCAGTTGTAGCATTTACTTACCCTGCTCGCTGTTCCCTCCATTTAACAGAAGTTCATCATTTTGTCTTTTCATTTCTGTTATATACTTAAAGGCCTGATCCAGGATCATGTTCTTGCTCTTTAAAAGCAAGCATATAAAAAATTAGGGGGAAGATCTGTCACTCAGAGACCTGATGAGACTGTGCTAATCTGAACAATTCTATAAATGTTGCTTTCTAAATAAACCACAAGTTTCGTAAGTGATGCTGATGTTAAATGTCTATGAAATATTGTGTTCAGTGCAGAAGTTACCGTTTTTTCATACTAAAAATGAGAGGCTAAGCCATGGAATCCAAACAGCAAGCATCCCTGACTGCTCAGCAGCCTAATATTCTTGTCCACTAATAAACACCTGTGACAATTAAATCTATACATCACATCCTTACTGGACATGGTCAGTTCTAGCTGACCCTGCCTGAGCAGGGGGATTGGACCAAATGATCTCCAGAGGCCCCTTCCAATCCCAACTATTCTGTGATTCTGATCAAATGAAATTTCCAGGACATTGCTTTGCAAATGTTTTAACTGAAAAGAAACCAATATGGAACAGTTATCCAGACAGATGTATGAATGATTTTTAAACTAATCTACTGGATAATTTCAGAAGAGAAAATATGTTGTAAGCCCCACCTTTGTAAACTCTTTGTAATGCTGTATTTGCTAAGCTTGTTTCCTCATCTCTTTCTTGCTCTCTAGGAACTGCTAGTGACAGACCAATCTCTGCTGTAGATTATTCTGTCTCAAAAAAGCCAGCTTCAAGGCATCAGCCTTAACCGCTTGTCTTGTATCATCTTTCACAAGCACACTATCTCGCTTGCTCCTATCACCATTATTATTACAACGGTGAATTGCTTTCTTCGCATTATACACAGGACTCTACAAAAATAAGCACGTGTGCTTTTGTATTTACATCTTGGGACATAAAGTGATCATCTGAAAAGGGCAAAGAAGCGTTTAGGACAATTATGTGAAAAATGATTTTACTTGACTTGTAGGTTTCACCTCTCAAGCATCATGCAGACTATATTCGACAGCATCCACAGAAAAAAAAATGGCAAACAGGAGCTGGGGAATCTAACTGGCAACACATTCATATGACCCAGCCTATTTCTGTGCAGCCTAGAAAGGTTTTATCTTCTGTTGTTACTAATATACAGGCACTCTTAACATGGACTTTGGGAGGCTGAGAATCAAACACACAGACATCAAAAAGATGATTAGGTTATTAAAGGCAAGCTCTATCATATATGATATATCAGACCTAGAGTACTGCACATATGAACCAAGTAGAAAAACAGTTACACATCCAACTCGTCCTCTTTCATTCTTCAGCAGTGATACGGAGCACCTTCAGCTTAATATGTGTGCAACTACAGTCACGTGGCTCTGCACCAGTAAGCAATTCTACTGTAAATAATTTTTGTAATTTTTGAACAGTATTTTTGAACATTGAAAATTTTACCAGTTTGCATAAGGCAAGTAACAAAGCAAGCAGAATCACAGAATCATTATGGGTGGAAAAGACCTTCAAGATCATTGAGTCAAGATCACTGAGCCCTTCAACACCATGCCGCTAATCTATGTCCCTAAGTGCCTCATCTACACATTTCTTGAACACTACCAGGGGTGGTGACTCCACCATTTCACTGGTCAGCCTGCTCTAATGTTTCACCACTCTTTCTGTGTAAAAAATTTTTCCTAATATCTCAGCTTTGTGCTCCAGCCTTCACCAGCTTTGCTGCCCTTCTTTGGGCAATTACACTTCTGTGGAAAACACATGCAAGTATTTTACATTAAGTTTCTATATATATTTGAAAGGATACTTACCTGCTTAAGCGCTGGAGAACATGGAATGAGTTCTCCAATTCTATTTATTCCAGCATTTATCTTCTTCTTTCGATGTCTCTCCACTAAGCAAAAATTAACATGTACTGTGTGTCATCTGGCTAGTCAAGTCAACACAATAGCTCACAACAGCAGCATAATTAGCACCCATCTAAGTGCTCCTAAGTACATTATTTATGAGCTATCAAAACCCTTAGTAATTTGAGAGAGGAAAAAAAATCCTGTTATCAAAATAATACTCAATGGAATTAACATCTGCTTAAAAAAGAGGGGTGTTCAGGACCCCTTTGTGAAAAAGTAGAATTTATTACAACTGAAAATTCAGAAAATTTTACAATGATTTCCAGCTGCGGTTTATGAAACTCTCTTGAAAAGCCAAGTAAAGACTATATTTATTTTACACATACAGAAAGTAAATGGAATAAGATTATGTAAAGAATGAGTTACAGATTTAGGAATGAAATCTGTCTCTCTCAACTCCTAAAGCTAAGGAGCATTAATTAAGTTGAGCTAAGGTGCTAAGTTAGCACCAAAAGAGAAAAGTTTAGATTCTGTAAGTTTTCAATCTCCATTTTAAATTCAAAGATTCGAATCAACATATCATGCATTGCTATGACTATTGCCTTGTTTTTCGTGTTGGGTAGGCCTGCTTGGGTAAACAATGCTCTACATCTACCATGTTCCTTCATGAAGGGTGCATAGATTTAACTTACACAGTTTCTTTTTCAGTAGTCTGTTATTTCAGTTTACATATTTCAGACTACTAAAGTATTCTGGAATTTCAGGACAGGCTAAAGGTGTTCACATAAATAGAAAAACACTATTCAAACACAGCAGAAAGTCTCTCTTTTGGGAAAAAGAATAAAAAAGCTTAAAATATTATAAAGACAAGACCCAGGAGATGAACACTTTGGAAAAGTTATCAGCAAAAGGAAAAGAGGAACTAAAAATCAGAGCAAGTGTGGCAATCTTCAAAGCAGATTTGATTGGATTATCTCCTAATATTTCTCAATCAAGACATTGGCCACGCCCTTGGCGTAGTTTAACAAACCTTGTATTCCACAGCCTTCAAATGGCAATTACTGAGTGTTTTTCTAGTCAGTCCGTAGCACAGTTAGCACAGCTTAATGATGGAAAAACTGGATTTGAGTACTTGAGATAAACTACAACAAAACATATCAGACTCTTCACACGTCTGCCTTACTGGTGCTACTCATCAAAGGTCAATAAAGCTATAAGGAAAAAGAAAAGTCTGCATATTGCAGAGAAGCAAGTCCTACAACATAGAGGGCATCTTCAAACAGAATCTGTGGGAGGACAGCGTCCATGTGGGTGCCTAAAGGGACGAGCCACAAATTATTCCACATCGGGAAGGCTCAAATTCTTGAATCAGATACAGAGACTGATCTCTCCTTTGCTATGTATTAACCCCTTTATTAAAAGAAGAAATAATAAAAAAAAAAATAATTAAAAAAACAAAATGAAATTATTTGTGTGTGAATGCTTGGGAATTTATCTACCTTTTAAATTGAACAGAACCAAAATTGTTCATTTCTAAATTTACTAGTAACAATAAGACAGGAGATATGGTCACACTTTTATACTTGGACTTCACACTTTCTTACTGTGAACTTCTTCTGTGGAAACCATCAAACTAGAGTGCAATTAGAAAGCTCTTCTATACAGATGTTCTGTACAAGACCACAGAAGGATGCCGAGCGTTTTTTTTTTCTCTTTTACCGTAACAAAGGGAAACTTCTACATGCAAAGTATGTTCTAAATAGCTCAAAACCTATTCTTGTTTCCATCCCAAACAACAAAACATAATGTTCCTACCTGCATTATGTGTCTCTCTGTTT
This sequence comes from Nothoprocta perdicaria, assembly GCF_003342845.1. Classification (NCBI taxonomy): domain Eukaryota; kingdom Metazoa; phylum Chordata; class Aves; order Tinamiformes; family Tinamidae; genus Nothoprocta; species Nothoprocta perdicaria. The sequence continues at coordinate 2,307,069 of NW_020454317.1, read as the reverse complement.
TTCTTTCTATGAAACATAAAAGGAAAATAGCTATGTGAAAAAGAAGGAAAAAAATGCACACAGATTTTTTTTTTATTATTATATACTCTTTTACAGTTAAAAATACAGATCTTATATTCTGCTCTGGGAATAAGAACATAGAAGTAAGACTCACGAGAACTGGTATTAGACACTAGTATTAAACAGTTTCTAAAAAATAAAAAGAACAATTAAAAAAATAATTTTCAAACTTAAATCAATTCCAGCATAATAATGCACAGCCTAATATTCTATTTGAGTATTACTCAGTGTAGAAATGGATTGTTCTTAGGTTTTTGCTTAGCTGTATTATTAATAATATACAATGTTCAGTAAGGCCTTTAATACCAACAGAATACAAATGAGTACAGAAAATACAAACAACAACAACAATAAAGCATATCCTTTTAGAGTAGCAGAACAGTTAATCCTTTCTTTGAAATGTCACTTTTACATTCCCTGGGTGACTGAAACAGTTGACAAGATTGCCTGTATGAAGACTGATTCTTCCACATATGTTAACCAAAGATCATACCTGCTGCATTAAACATGCTTCCTTTGCTTGATAAATTATAATTACCATTCCTCTGCAGTTTTTCTTTACTGCCTCTAAATTTGGTCTAAATATGCCTTGAATCTACCAGAGTAGACTCTATTTTCACACATTCATCTGTGTTTTATGGACCAATGGCAAACTAGGTCATAAACATTCTGTGATGCCTCCAGGTGCTTTGCTGGAAGATCCCATACGCTACTTAGACAAATCAAGTGTACTGCACACTCATAATACGTCAAATATTCTTGGGAAGTATAGTAAAGCAAAGCAAAGCAAAAAGAAAATAAAACCCAAATCTAACCAACCAAACAAAATGATATCTACAAGAAGTCTCCCCAGTAACAGAGGCTGTGCTCTAACCCAAACTAAGATATAGTCTCACAGAGATCTGAGCAGTCTGTGTAATAAACCAAGAATCATATTTGCTAGATTGCCAAGATAGCATGTCACAGACTGACAAATAGGTCCACACAGAGAGGTGAAGAGGCAGAGATGGTTTTGCAGCCATAATTTCCACACTTCGAAATCAACTCAGGTCAGCTCTCAGAATTTCCATTTAATAGCCCTTCTTGCCAAACCTTTACCTACAAACTTTACTAAGGTACTATATCACAGGCTTCAGAATTACAAAACAGGCTGGTTGACACACTTCAATTCTTTTGATGTAGAAACTCACCGGTGTTGCTTCTTAGTGGGGGTCTCATTTTCTGTCATCTCTGGCATGGTTTCAGAGAAGAGAGCCTGAAGAAAGTTGACAAAGGAATTAATAACTTCTGCAGTCTTCTCAATTTTTAGCACATGTCATTTGTTGTATCATTTAGCTTTTGTCTATAAGCATAGGGCCATAATGCAATGTACCTAGACACCCTGATATAGGACAACTGGTCATGCGACCACTAAAAAAATCGAAGTACATTACCTATAACGGTGTTATATGAATCCCTGCTATATATGATGAACTGGTTTCCATAACCTCAGTTACTTGGGAAAAAAAAAATATATATATAATATATAAATAAAAACACAAATCCAACTACTAAAAAAGACACATACAATTATTTTTTAAATAGAAAGAGGTGCAGCTGAACACTTGACCAGCCATTAGGTCTTCCTTGTTGGATATTTATTTAGTTCCTAGCTTTAAATAAGTGTGAATACTAAGCAAAACATGAACTACAATGTGGACAATTTATTTAGGACAAATTTACAGTGCTGTTAAGGTAGCAAATTATACAACTTGTTTGCTATTGAATTGGTATACAGCTTAAAATGGCTAAAGATGACATCTCATATTCTCAATATATAAAGACAAAATGGAGTTAAAATGGAGTTAAAGATAAAAAGGAATTAAAAAATCTACAAAATAAAAATCATATGCAAGGGTCTAGTAAATTGTAACTAACTTTTCCTTAGCTTGAACGCATATGCTTTAGACAAACAAAAATATTATGAAATTAAGAATCAGAAGATAAGAACAAGTCAATGATGGCTGAAGAAGTATCTACTAAAGGAAAGAACTTTGGAGATCAAGTAATATGAAATAGATTTCTTTTTTGTATGGCTGAGATTCATATTTAATTCATGCTTCTGCTCATTCTCCTACCCACCATATATATATATATATATATATGTATAGCTTCCCTGCAAAATGGCAGGCTAGCCATCTACAGAGCTCCCAGGGCATTGCAGCATGCATTTCAGAAAGGCTGTGTGTGTGTGTGAGGCGGGGGTGCGCACACACAAAGCTACCAGATGTCTTTGCTGCTGTTCCAGAACAAAGCCAAGATGTTGCTCCCCAGCATTTACAATATAAAAAGTTAATTAAATGCAGTGCTCTCATTCAGAAAAGATTGATCAAGAAAGAACACTTGAGTACTGCTGATGTTTACTACTCTATCCCTTAATTAAGCACTGTATCTATTCCGACAGATACAGAAGCAATGCTGGCAAACTTGGAAGTAAAAACAAATAGGCAATATCCTGCTTGGGGAACTCAGTACACAAAATTTTTAGGAACATAATTCAGCTCCTCCATCTGACACAACAGCTTTCAGGTCATCACGAACTTGCACAGAATCATCTCCAAGCCAAGTTACCAGGCTGCACTATGTGCTATATACAGCTATCTGAAACATAATCAACAAGCATTTCCCTAGCTCATCAACATGAGTGCATCACTCCGTAAGTTATGAGGGAAAAAAAATGCTAGCCTTAATCTTATTGTGAGAAAAAGCATTAGTGCTACTTCAGTAATGTGACTCACTGTTAAAAATTACCTTGCAACATTCCACCTTAAAATCAGATTTTTCTCCTTAAAATAGCATCCATTTAGCTTAATTTCCTAATAAGTTCCTTTCTGCTTATATGGAGTAAGACTAGCCCAGTTAGTATTGCCAGTCCTTCAAGTTGGCAAAGATTCAGAACTCTGAAAGAAAGAGAAGCCAGTTTCACACACAGATGTCTAATTGCATGGATGAGGATGGTCAGTAGCACTTTTTCATAAGGATTCTAGATGTCCTCCTTGTCTCAGATGTGGGAGTATTGAATGTTAAAGAGATTAGCTGGAACAGTTTAGGAAATTGTAATTCTAATAAAAAACTAATAAAAACAAATGTATAAGTCTGCTTAGTATAAACAAAATAGACCGCAGACATCTTTTGCAGCACTAGCACTTGAAGATAAGCTCATATAACTTGAGAGACTGAGGTTAGCCCAACTCAGTTCAGAGAGGTTTTGTAGGTTGTGTCACAAGCAGCAGAGCAGAATCTTTTGTCATTAAGGCTATCAGGAAAGATGCAGGAAAGCATAGCACCTTTGCAACAGGTAAGGGTACTCTCGTGTACATCCATCATTCAGACTTGCCAGCAGTTAAACCAGCTATTCATTTAAGCTAGAATATAGGGTGTGACTTATACATATATCAAGGTAAAAAAATGAGCAAAACTCCAAATCCCAGCAAAAGATGCAGGTGCCCTAACTCCACTTGCATCTTCCTACATCATATTCACATCTTCTCTGTACTCCACATCAGCACAGCCTCTTTCCGCATACAAGGACTCCTTATACTCCTATATGCCAGCTCCCTCTTCCGACCAGAGCGGGTGCTCTCTGCACTCAAAGGGAGGGAGAGGGAGGAAGAGGGAGGGAGATGGAGGGAGATGCGGAGGGGAAAAGAACAAGCTTGCGCACATTATCTAATTAACAAGTTTATTTCAAGTTCCAAATTTGGAGAAAGACAGTGATTTTCATTTTCCTCCTTGTTTTTATTTGGTAAGGACAAAAAAATGCCTTTACATTTTATTTGATATATCTCAAAACAGACTAGGGAGGGAATATGTAAAAAGTTGCTGAAAATATGGTCTCTGGAAAATAAAAACATGCTGCCTAGATAGAGGATGATGAGTAATGTTTATGCCGTCTTCATTTCTTGCTAGCAGCTGCTGAATCACTAAAGTTTTGATGATGGATTTTTCTTTTCTTATTCCACTTTTTTTTTTACATAGTTTTTACACAGTCAACTCTTTATTTAAAGGAAGCATCATCCACAGAAATGATTTTGTCTTTCAGAAATGAAAAGACTTTTTCTCTGTCCTTCAAAGATTTAAATACTTTTGATTTAAATCATTTCTGTAGTTCTGAAGAAAATAAACTTTTTTTTCTAAATTTTCCACCTTGAGTCTTTTGCCAGTTATTCCTCATTTTCGCAGGTCTTACTTAAAAACTAATTTTAAGAATTTTGTTCTTCAAAAGATATGCCAGAAGATCCAGCACTTTGGCTTTTTAAGAACTTAGATTATTTTATTTGACATTAACTTTTACTCATTGATACAGGAAATGCATGGATAAGTATTTTGCAACACATTTTTCAGCAGCTCTTTAGGAAGCATTTCCAAATTTAGTATTTATTTTTAATGCAATAATTCTTCCTATGTATTTTCTCTGTCTCCCAACCCCCGCACATGAACAAAATCCACACAAACAACCAAACAAGAAAAAAAAAGCAGCAAATCACCTTCCTCAAATTCGAAAAACTCCTCCATTCTTATGGAAAAGAAATAATTTCTCCATTCTTAAGAAATAGCAATAGTTTCTTCTTAATTTGCAGCTATTCTGTCTGTAAAAACTACCGAGAGTTCATATATCTTTTTCCTCTTAAAACACTTCAGCAAGAATAAACTTTTAACTGCATTGCTACAGTCTTACAGTCTAATAGCCACAAGTTACAGCTAAGATCAATTCCAAGCCATAAAGTAATTTTTACCTTTACTACTTAAACATTTATTTTTTGTTCTTCTTTTTTTTTCTTTTCTGCAAGATAATGTCCCGTTCACTCACTTGAATGACTATTGGAGCTCTTTCCAAGTCTTCCTTATACATTTTAAAATGAAAATAGTTTCAACGGGAGACTTAAAGCTTTAAGCACAGTATTTTATCCCCAGGGACCTTCTCTACCTACTGCCTTTTCTTTATCCTCTCTTAAAACACATCTATTCTAACTTTTTGTTCACCTAATAAAATAATCATAAAAAAGTAAATTAGAAACCAATCCCGCTGTGATTAGCACCTAGGCAACCTATTTGACCACCACAAAGTTAAGACCGCTGTGTAGGAAACGGCAAGGAGCCAGGGACTAGCAGAGCACAGAGTAGCAGACAGTGTGTGCTAGCAGCAGACCCAGTCACATGCTGACCAAATTCCCACGAGGGCCAGACAGGCATGTCCCATTTTGTCAATAACTCTTGGCTGCTTCCTGGGCAACAATTACTCAAGGTTAGCACCGCTGAGATAAGGAAATAAGTCTGGCAGATTTAAGTGGCCCTCACAAACAATGAGGTGATGCCTATGCATCCTGCCTGTGTGTATGACCCTTAACTCCAGCAGCCACCCATTTGGAACCCCTCCTTACGGCTTCCATGTCCTCCTGATCAGCCTTAGTGCAAATCCTTCACTAAACCTATTCTGTTTGACTCCTTATGGACCTTCAGTGTGTCTGTCCACTAGCATCCAATTCTCTACCGCTTTCCTTGTGGTCACAGCACCCCTGGGTACCACCAGCTTCCTAGGCCATGAGGGCACATTGCTGACTCATGATCAATTTGTTGACCTCCAGGATTCCCAGATTCTTCTCTAGAGGGCTGCTTTCCAGCAGGTGAGCCCTCAGCCGATACTGGTGCACGAGATTAATCCTCCTTAGATACAGGACCATGCTCTTGTCTTTGTTGAATGTCATGAGGTTCCTCTCTGCCCAACTCTCTAGCTTATCCACGTCTCTCTGAATGGCAGCACTGTGAAATATCTCCGAGGGATATCAGTCACTCCTACCAGTTTTATATCATCAGCAAACTTGCTGAGGGTGCACTCTGACCTTCATCCAAGTCGCTGATGAATAAATTGAGCAGTATCAGTACACCAGGCCTCATACTAGGCTACACACTAGGCCTCCAATCAGATTTTGTGCCACTGATCACAATCCTCTGAGCTCTGCTATTCAGTTTTCAGATCATCTCCCTGTCTGCTCATCTAGACCATACTTTATTAGCTTGCCAATGAGAATATTATGAAAGTCTCAAAAAGAATTTGATTAGCTAATACATTAAAACTGAAATGCTATTTCATAATAGCTTTTATTCTTCATTTTAAAATAAAGACCTATAATTATATAAGTAGTATACAAGCTAGAATTAGAAAGACCACAGATATCACCCTAAGAAATGTTTTCAGCTATTTCGTATCAAAATACAGGGGCTGCTAAAAATACTGGCACTGTTTTCTTCAAGAATTCAGAAAGAAATGATCAGGAAAATTGTCATTATCCTAATGCTCTTTATCCCTTTCATAAAGTTCAAAAATATCTACATACCAATTTCATAAAGAAACTGGAAAAGTATGAGGAAGGGCACTAATTTGCAAGACAGTACTTATATCCTGGTGTAAGTGACTCACAGTACACTTCAAAAAAGAAAATTATTTTCAAAATTGAAGACATATCTAACAACACTCTCCTTCACAAATGAAAATAACTCTGATGGGAAAGTAGGTACAACAATGGAGTGCTGGCAACTTCCTTATATAGCAGGTCTTCATTTTCTGTGTGGGTTAGGTTTCCTGCATTAGTGCCTATACCGTGGTTGAAAGCGAGTGCATTCCTACTTCAGTGCAATAGTACCAAATGGTGAGCCTGCTGGCAGTACATTGCCTGAAGAACAAAGAATTCCCTTTTGCTGAAAAATATACATCATCATGGACTCTGATTAAAAATAATCATCTTGGTAGGAACTAACTGGGAAACTTTTCATATGAAAGCTGGATTTTAAGCAGCCAAGATTGATTGAATTCAAGTTAAGTTTCAGAACCAGCCAGTCTATTTCTGTTTTCTGATGTGACCCCATCTTTGAGTCACATCTCAATTCAAATATCAGTACTTTGTCATAGGGTCTGATGATCAATCTAAACTCAAAATATTATTTATACTGTCAAAATAGTATTCTTTGTTCCATTTTCTTGGCTTTAACTTGAGCTCTCTCTTGTTTTACAACTGCAAATGGTCTGTGTACAAAGCTGCATAAAATCTTGAGATATGAAATTATTCTGGTATTCAACAGTATTCAACAGACAAGGATATCTGTCAAAACAATTTGCAACTCTCTAGAAGACCTTAACAGATACTGTACAATATCCTAAAACTGAAATGTGCAACAGCCTCCAGAAAGTTTATACTTTTTTTTTCTTTTTTTTTTTTAAATTAATCATTTGCAATGTTTTACTGAGCAAAAAAGCCTACACACTGAAGTTTTTGAAGATTTTACAGGCACAGGTTTGAGAAAGTTGGCACAAACTAAGAACTTAAAATGGCATCAAGATACAGGAAGCAGTACAGCACAGTCATTCATTGTAAAGATCCTCTATAATGCCCAGAAGATAATCTATGCTGAGAAACAGTTGCAGCTTTTGGAGTGATGGATTTCTCTTTGAATCTTAATGGGGCTAAAAGCACCAATAATCACTAGGAGGAACATGGTCAAAGTAAAAGACATTATAAAACAGTATTTCACTTTTAATGCAAAAACTCTGCTTTTAGATGCATGATTCTAACTGTCCTGTCCTTAGAAGCCATTGGAATTTTGCTTCAGCTTTCGGGATCGACACGGTACAATACAGCACCTGTATGAAAGCACTTCTAAAACACTTGTTCAAGCATCATACTGCCACATTTTGGAGGAAAAAAAAAAAAAAAAAAAAAAAGAGTAGATTATTCCAAAGATGTGCTTTCACTGTTACAGTCATAATGAACTTAAAACATCTTTGCAATCTTTTCATTCCAGGCAAGAAAGGTTCCCAGGATATTGCAAAAGGAGGAGTGCTAATTCTCTTTAAACAATCTCAATGGTTTTTTTCTTCTTTTGTGCTTCAAAGTTTTGTGCTTCCAGACTGAACAGACCCAGTGCACAAGCTCTTCAGTTCCAGGAATAAAGGACTGAAATTATTCAAATCCATCTGTGAAACATTCAGATAACATTATTGGCAGGGATAAAGCTGCAAACTATTTTAGACAGATAAAAGGGAGACAGTTAAAGACATCTGAGGATGCATGGCCAGGTAAAGTAGACAGTTTCTTAACCACATTTCAAGGAAAAAAAAATAAAGTATAAACCAAATCAGTGTACGTTAGTTATCAGCAAATGGGACCAACTGATGCAGATCCACAGAAAACCTGGATTCATCAGTTCTACTGCATTTGGAACTAGTCATTCAGCTTGGGAGAACTGACATACAGAAATATGCATTTACTTCTTCATAGCTCATTTTCACATCAGGAAAACAAGATTACCACAGAAATTTAGCACTAAAAAAGAGGAAGAATCCAAAAACAGATTTTCAAGTTGTTTCACAGATGTTTAAAATGAATGAGTGAAAGAAAGGGACAGGAGAAACACCAAGATTGATACCATGATTCTGCAAGCATTATTTCATTTGGAAAATATTCTATAGATTTAAAATGGCAAGTGACTTACCTCTACTTTTTTTTTTTTCCTCTCTTTTCTCCTTTATAGCTGTTAGAAGTCATCTCCCTATTGCCACATGAAACCAACTTAGCAGGACTACCTTTAAAGTGAAATGAAAAGTGGGAGATCTCCACTGTATTTCTCAGTAAAGGACAGATCTTCTTGAACTTTTTCCAAACTAACTTTCCACCTCTGCCCCAAATTAAATAAAAGAGCATCAATAAAAACCCAAGCACCAAAAACTAGGGGAATGAGATTGATTATAAACCCTCTCAAGAGGATTTACAGGTGACACACCCAAAATTCACCAAGCACAGCAAGATAAAACACGACCTTTATAGATACTATTGCTTTAGCTAAAAGGTATGACTTAATTCCAATCACCAGGTGTTGAGACTCAGTATCCCTTTTGGTCAAAAACTTAACATATCCCCTACAACAAACGACACCACAACCCACTCCCTGACACTTTCATTTAAACAAAGGAAAGAGCTATTGAAAATTGCAAATTCCCAACATTCACATCCACACAAGGCAAATACCCTATTACTATCCTCAACAGAAGAAATTTGAACTGGAGCCGTGAAGAACAAGAGATTGAACACGTGCACATATGTTATGTACAACAGTGGCAGAGGGTCAAAGGCAGACCTGCAGCATCTAAATAATATTGCTGACAAAGAAAACCAAAACTAGAAAGTATAGAGCACATGCATGCTAACTGACTACAGGAAAATATCTTATCACAGCATTTATATCACACCTTAAAAAAAAATCCAACTATTTCAGTTTTAATTAAAGGGAGTGCCCACAGTGAGGTGAACTCACTGGCAAGTACTAACTACAGCTTTATAAATGCTGACACGTTTTAGTCTTACACACTCTTCTGAGAATTTCTTAGATCCTGAAGTAGGTTAACGTCATGAAGCAAGACACGTAAGATTTTAAAGACAGTTACTAGCTAAAACCTGGTGTATTATAAAATAAACCCTTTTTGCTTCTGCGCTTCTAGTGATTATCTTAATCATAATCTATATCCTAAAAGGGCCAATGAGTTACATTGCAATGTTACTAGGGTAAATTAGATGGCTAGTTTAGCACAACTATTCTAAAATTTAGCATGGACTATCTTCTTTCTCCACTCCTTCCCCTTGATGCTCACCAATAGCTTACAGTTTACATAATTCACAGAACCACAAAACTTTACCAAGGAAAACATAATTTCCAGCTAATATAAGACAACTTACGTTCCACTCCTAGCTAACAACTTCACCTATGGGGCAGGGGGAGAGGAGTGGAGGGGAGGAAAGAAAAAAAGCAGGATCCATCTTGACCAACAGCTGAAGGCTTGAATTAACTGTCTTGTAAGCCAAACACCTATTACTGACTATGGATGCAGGCAGACAGCCCAAACAGCCTACATACTTCTTGCTTTAACTCTCACGTACTAGAGAAACAAAATTCACTGGAGTTAAGCTTTCTTCTTCCCATAATGTCACATTGACTTTTAGCATTGTGTCAGAAGCTTTTGAAGATCTTCTAATGGCATGACCCATCATACCAGTGATTTTCAGGACACAAGAATTAAGAAAAATGTTAACAGATCCCCTTTTTGATCATTCCTGCCTCACCAGAGATTGTTCACAAAGAGCTCAACTTCGTAGCAGAGTACCAGCATGACTGAGATATACTCTCAGATGGAACTGATCTCATTTTATAGTCTTCCTCTTGGTCAGTTAATCTGACAAATTCAGGTAATTAGAAAAGTTTTACAGTCTGCTACTTTCTTCTTATCTGGATCACAATGGCACATGGCCTGACTTATTCATATGTCATGGCTGCAAAAGTAACACATTTGTCTTAAAAAAAAAGATAAATCCCATAGCTCCTCATACTGGAAACAAATTTGGTTCGCTTACATGCAAATTTGACAACCCTGTGCTCACACCAGAACCACTTTTAAGTTCACTCAGAACCTGATAGCTTAAATTCTTAACAGAGTACACTTTGCATATATATAAAAGCTGGAATTTTATCTTAACCATTAAGTTAAGGCTAGCATAATGCTAGTTTGCCACTGTACAATACTTATTAGGGGCTTGCAATCTTGATTTGTTTTATTGCAATCTGAAACAAAGGAATTCATGCTGCTCCACTCCTTAATCTGAAATGTTTTCACTTGACTTTCCTGAATGCTCACGCACCTCACATTATGATTGTTATCTTTTAGACTAGGAAAATGTGTTCCCAAGAGATTCAAATTTCAAATCCCAAGCGATTTGAAAAAGGAGCCACATACACAACAGAAATATTGTTTAGAATACTAGCATAGAAAGTAAGTTACAAAATCACTGAAAATATTAAATGTGAACAGTCTTTAAAGCTGGAGAAGGGAATAATAGCTATTGGAAATTATCAGAAACAAAAGTAGTCTGATGCTACACATACAGGTATATATGCATACTCTACCTATCCATCTTCATTGAAACCACATAACTAAAATTATTCCAATACATACATGAAAAAGCAAAATTAAAGTCATGTTAATTACTTCACCCTTACCCTCTTTTTCACCTTATTATCCTTCCTCTTCCCTATAACCTTTCCTAGGCAAACAGGCTGTTTTCAAGCCACATGCACGCATTGGTAGCCCTCAGTACACCTGTGCTGTCACAACGACGGAACAACAAGATTAAGTCCAGGCATCCTGCCCTCACTATGAGGAAGAGCAAAAACGTGCATCTCTTACATTTCTCAGTTGTTGATTTCATAAAACAAAGACTTTCAGTCTCCTTAAGACCTCCATCACTACCAAATTTGATTTAAATTGGCCAGAGAACTAGAACTACTGAGTGGCAGAGCATGATTGTAAGCCACATTTCCTTAGGAAACTGTTCTGAAAACAGATCCAACAGGAAGAGTGACTTAGCTTCCAGAAATCACACAAAATAGCAATAAAAAAAGGGGACTTCCGCACAATATACTGAGGCCAAGAAGTTTCCAGCTCAAGCACTCGCACCAGAGTACCAAAAGTGCACAGGTGATGCACAGCACACTCTCTACTCACCAAGGCATTGCAGTTGGGAAACGGTGCCAACTCTTCACCATCTCCATTACGCGGCTCTCCAAACCGCGCTTAAGGGCTCCCTGACTCCACTCGTTTCACCAGGCACGAACGCCCCCAGGCACAGCCACCTCGGCGCCCCGAGGCCGCGGCCACACGCCACGGGCGGAGGAGTGGCGGGGAGGGAGGGCTCCAGAGGAGCGGTCCAGCCGCGGCGCGACGAAGACGCGACTCTCCCGAAGCGACAGACTCGGGCAGGGGCCGGCGAGCAGCCGCCCCGCCGGCGCGGGCGGACAAAGGCCCCCGGCGCGGCGCGGCGCGGCGCGGCGCGGCTCTGCCGGCCGGCGCCCGGGGACGCCTCTCCCCGCGCCGCAGCCGGAAGCGGAATGGCCTCGGGCGCGGGATCCGCGCGGGGCTCGGCCCGTCGCCGTGGCGACGGCAGCGCGCGCCCGTTGGCGCTAACCTCGCCACGGCAACGGTCCGCGCCGGGGGGAGGGGCAGTCTCGGACGGCGCCCCCTCCGCCCCGGTGCTGGTGCGCTCGCGGTGCGGCCCTCCCGCGGCTGCTCCCGCTCCCCCCAGCCACACCGCGGCGGCACTCACGGCAGGGCACGGCGGGCTCAGCAACGGCAGCCCCACAGCAGGGACCATCCTCCGGGCAGACACTCCGTGTCACCGCTCCGCTGCTCACTCTACTCTGAGCCTCGCGCGCGCAGCGTACCCTGCTGCTCACGCACACGGCCCGGAGCGGCCAATCCGAAGACAGGGGCTAATACCTCTAGGCCAATCAAAACATCTGCAGTCGGTGCAGCGGATACACGCCGGGACAGGGCGGAGCGAATCAGCGATGGGCCAATCGCCACTACAAACATTTGCAGTGAGCTCCAATCACAGGCCGGCAGAGTCGAGACTGGCATGCGCGCCGTCAACAAGTTCAGGTGGCCGAAACAGGAACCGCCGGGAACCGACATCTCGCGAGGCCAATGAGTGCGCAGCGAGGGGGAGGGGCCAAAGAGGCGGAAATTATTGACGGGGAAGCAGCCGCGGCCCTCCGAAGGGGTAGCGGCGCGGAGGAGGCTGCCCGCGCCCGGCCCCGCCCCTGAGCAGGCCCCGCCTGGCCCCGCCCCGCCCCTGAGCAGGCGCCGCCTCTCGCCCCGTGGCCGCGGAGCGCCCCTTTGCCGAGGACTCGGTGCAGGCTGCGTTGCGTTTCTATGTTTTTCAATAAAATAACAACCCGCTACCCGCCCCGGCCAAATCCGGCAAAGCAAGCTCTGCCCTTGGGCACTTAAATGCTCTGGAATGCTGGAGTTTGCCACCTCAAAGCAGCCAGCACAGCATCCAGGCTTTGAAAGACAGTAGCCAGGCTCTAGCGACAGCCAAAAACCCACTGGCAAAGCCCTACGTCAAAGGGGAAATTGCTAAACAGGGAAATGATTTATTCTCAGGGGATATAGACTAGCAGTACAATAATTAAAATAAAAAAAGAATACTCTTGCACTCATATTCAGAAAAGCATCATATTGAGTAGATGGAATTGAGAGTTGCTGCCTGTGACAGGTGAAAAGGAAGACGTTAACAGGTGTTAAACTGTTTAACAGCAGATTAAATTGAGCATTGATAAATAGTGATGTACACAGCTGGGAAAAAAAAAAAAAAAAAAA